>NC_091150.1:14004862-14289862 GCF_040958095.1 Procambarus clarkii
CCACACCCCCACACACCCACACACCCACACACACACACACACACACACCAACACACACACACACACACACACACACACACACACACACACCACACACACACACACACACACACACACACACACACACTCACACACACACACACTCTAACACACACACCACACACACACACACACACACCCACACACACACACACACACACCCACACACACACACACACACACACACACACCCACCCACACACACACACCCACCCACACCCACCCCCACACACACCCACACCCACACACACACCCACACACACCCACACCCCACACACCCCACCCACACACACAACCATCACACACACACCAACACACACACACAAAACACACACACACACACCACACACACACACACACACACAACACACACACACACACACACACACACACACACACAGGTGATAATAAAAAAAGGACACAGAGACAGGGAGGAGGAGTGGCACTACTAATAAAGCAGAATGGAATTGATGAGCTGGAAAATCCTACCAATGAAAGCACATTCATACATGGAACTCTGACAGTGGATGGAAGAAGATTGTAATCTTGATACTCTACAATCCCCCACCAAACAGTAGAAGGCCCAGGCAGGAGTACGAGGACAGCAACAAGACATGTATGGATGAACTGCAGAGGGCAGCAACTTTAGCGCATAGAATGAGAGCGAAGCTGCTGGTCATGGGGGACCTAAATCACGGAGAGATAAATTGGGAAACGAGGAATCCCCATGGCGGGGAGGAGACCTGGGGAGCGAAGCTGGTAGACGTTATTGACAGGAATTTCCTAACACAGCATGTGAAAGAAGATACTAGGGAAAGAGGAGGGGATACGCCCAGCCTATTAGATCTCATTATCACTCAGAATGTAGAAGACATCGAGCAGTTGGAACATGAAATACCACTAGGAGCTAATGACCATTGTGTCCTAGTCTTTGACTACATGATGGAGCTTAAAATTGTGACCAAAGGACAAGAGGTCCGGGAAAGGAGACTTGATTACAGAAAAGGGGACTACAGAAGGATAAGGGACTACCTGGGAGAAGTGCAGTGGGAGGAAGAACTTAGAGGAAAAAACAGTGCAAGGTATGATGAACCAAGTCATATTGAAATGCAAGGAGGCTGAAGATAGATTTATTCCAACAATAAAGGAAAAAGCAGGAGGGAATATAATAACCCATGGTTTAATAGATAGTGTCAGGAAGCAAAGGTGAGAAGCAGGAGGGAGTGGAGGAAGTACAGAAGACAAAGGACAGAGGACAACAGGATTAGATGTAACAGAGCTAGGAATGATTACATTAACATAAGACGAGTGTCGGAAAGAAATTATGAGAACGATATTGCAGTCAAAGCGAAAAAGCAACCAAAATTACTACATAGCCATATAAGAAGGAAGATGTCGGTAAATGACCAAGTGACAAGACTGAGGAAAACAGAAGGGGCATATACAGAAAGCGACAAGGAAATCTGCGAGGTACTGAATGCAAAATTCCATGGAGTGTTCACAACCGAGCCTGAGCAGCTCCCATTGTTAGAAGAGATTACCCAAGATGAAAGGCTATCGGATATAGAGGTGACAGCAGAGGATGTAATGAAACAGTTGACAACACTGGATGCAAATAAAGCTGTTGGACCAGACAAAGTATCACCGTGGATACTCAAAGAGGCAGCGCAGGCTCTCAGGCTCGCAGGCAATGATCTTTAATGAGTCACTTATGTCGGGAGAATTGCCCAGTTGCTGGAAGGAGGCAAATGTCGTACCGATTTTCAAAAAGGGTGATAGGGAGGAGCACTTAACTACAGACCCGTATCACTGACAAGCATCCCCTGCAAAACACTTGAAAGAATAATTAGGCTAAGACTTGTTGAGCACCTGGAGAGCATTGGGTTTGTAAACAAGCACCAACATGGGTTCTGGACAGGGAAATCATGCCTAACAAACCTTTTAGAATTCTATGATAAAGTAACAAGGATAAGGCAGGACAGAGAAGGCTGGGCAGACTGCATATTTCTTGACTGCCAAAAGGCCTTTGATACGGTACCGCACATGAGACTGCTATACAAACTTGAGAGGCAGGCAGGAGTAAGCGGAAAGGCCCTAGTATGGGTGAAGAACTACCTAACAGGAAGGAGCCAGAGGGTAATGGTAAGGGGCGAAAAGTCGGACTGGCGAACAGTAACAAGTGGAGTACCTCAAGGATCGGTGCTGGGACCAATCCTCTTTCTAATTTACGTAAATGATATGTTTACAGGAGTGGAATCATACATGTCAATGTTTGCAGATGACGCAAAATTAATGAGAAGAGTTGTGACAGACGAGGATTGTAGGATCCTCCAAGAGGACTTAAACAGGCTGCAGAGATGGTCAGGGAAATGGCTACTGGAGTTTAACACCAGTAAATGTAAAGTTATGGAAATGGGATCAGGTGACAGGAGACCAAAGGGACAGTACACAATGAAGGGGAACAGCCTACCTGTAACGATTCGAGAAAGAGACCTGGGAGTGGATGTGACACCTAATCTAACTCCTGAGGCACATATAAATAGGATAACGACAGCAGCGTACTCTACACTGGCGAAAATTAGAACTTCATTCAGAAACCTAAATGAGGAAGCTTTTAGGGCGCTTTACACTGCCTACGTGAGACCCGTCTTAGAGTATGCCGCGCCATCATGGAGCCCCCACCTGAAGAAACACATAAAGAAACTGGAGAAGGTTCAGAGGTTTGCGACGAGGCTTGTCCCAGAGCTACGAGGGATGGGATATGAAGAGCGGCTGAAGGAACTGAACCTTACGACACTAGAGAAAAGAAGGGAGAGAGGAGATATGATAGGGACATATAAAATACTCAGGGGAATTGACAAAGTGGAAATAGATGAAATGTTCACACGTAATAATAACAGAACGAGGGGACATGGGTGGAAACTGGAAACTCAGATGAGTCACAGAGATGTTAGGAAGTTTTCTTTTAGCGTGAGAGTAGTAGAAAAATGGAATGCACTTGGGGAACAGGTTGTGGAAGCAAATACTATTCATACTTTTAAAACTAGGTATGATAGGGAAATGGGACAGGAGTCATTGCTGTAAACAACCGATAGCTAGAAAGGCGGGATCCAAGAGTCAATGCTCGATCCTGCAAGCACATATAGGTGAGTACATATAGGTGAGTACACACACACACACACACACACACACACACACCACACACACACACACACACACACACACACACACACACACACACACACACACACACACACACACACACACACACACACACACACACACACACACACACACACACACACACACACACACACACAAGCCTTTGATACAGTACCGCACATGAGACTGCAGTTCAAGCTCGAGAGGCAGGCGGGGGTGGGGGGAAAGGTCCTTGCATGGAAAAGGAACTACCTAACAGGAAGGAGCCAAAGAGTTACGGTAAGGGGCGAGAAGTCGGACTGGCGAACAGTAACAAGTGGAGTACCACAAGGATCGGTGCTGGGACCAATTCTATTTCTTGTATATGTTAACAACATGTTTACAGGTAGAGTCCTATATGTCGATGTTTGCGGATGACGCAAAGTTGATGTGAAGAGTTGTGACAGATGAGGATTGCAGGATCCTCCAAGAGGACCTGAATAGGTTGCAGAGATGGTCAGAGAAATGGCTACTGGAATTCAACACGAGCAAATGTAAAGTTATGGAAATGGGACTAGGAGATAGGAGACCAAAGGGACAGTACACAATGAAGGGGGTCGCGCGTCTTTCGCGCGTCTACCTGTGACGACGCGCGAAAGAGACCTGGGTGTGGAGGTAACACCTAATCTATCTCCTGAGGCACATATAAATAGGATAACGACAGCAGCGTACTCTACACTGGCAAAAGTTAGAACATCATTCAGAAACCTAAGTAAAGAGGCATTTAGGGCGCTTTACACTGCCTACGTGAGGCCAGTCTTAGAGTATGCCGCCTCATCATGGAGTCCCCATCTGAAGAAGCATATATTGAAACTGGAAAAGGTTCAAAGGTTTGCAACGAGACTCGTCCCAGAGCTACGAGGGATGGGGTATGAGGAGCGCCTGAGGGAACTGTGCCTTACGACACTTGAAAGAAGAAGGGAGAGGGGGGACATGATAGGAACGTATAAAATACTCAGAGGGATTGACGGAGTGGACATAGACGAAATGTTCACACGGAATAGTAACAGAACGAGGGGACATGGATGGAAGCTTGAAACTCAGATGAGTCACAGAGATGTTAGGAAGTTTTCTTTTAGCGTGAGAGTAGTGGGAAAATGGAATGCTCTTCAGGAACAGGTTGTGGAAGCAAATACTATTCATAATTTTAAAACCAGGCATGATAGGGAAATGGGACAGGAGTCTATTGCTGTAAACAACCGATGCTCGAAAGGCGGGATCCAAGAGTCAATGCTCGATCCTGCAGACACAACTAGGTGAGTACACTAGGTGAGTACACACGCACACCTGCCTCACAGGGTAAATTGAATTTTACTATCAGGCAACAAAAATAAGGCAAGAAAGAGAAGAGTGGGCAGACTGCATGTTTTTTGATTGCCAGAGAGCCTTTGATCCAGTACCAAACAAGAGGTTAGTGAAAAAGCTGGAGATGCAGTCTGGAGTGAAAGGGAAGGTACTTATATAGTCTCAGGAACCTGTACAGCTGTTGATTGACGGTTGAGAGGAGGGACCAAAGAGCCAAAGCAATTAATTGTGTACTCACAATTAGGTGAGTACACACACACACACACACACACACACACACACACACACACACACACACACACACACACACACACACACACACACACACACACACACACACACACACACACACACACACCACACACACACACACACACACACACACACACACACACACACACACACACACACACACACACACACACCACACACACACACAGTGTGTGTGAGAAGAGCAGCTGAGAAAAGGTATGAAAATGATATAGCTAATAAAGCCAAGACCGAACCCAAGCTACTACACAGTCACATCAGGAGGAAGACAACAGTGAAGGAACAGGTGATGAAACTTAGGGTGGGCGAGGACAGGTACACAGAGAATGACAAAGAGGTGTGTGAAGAACTCAACAAAAGGTTCCAGGAGGTCTTTACAATAGAACAGGGAGATGTCGCGGCGCTAGAAGAGGTGGCAGCAAACCAGGTGACCTTGGATAGGTTCGAAATTACAAGAGATGAGGTCAAGAAGCACCTATTGGAGCTGGATGTGAGAAAAGCTGTTGGGCCGGATGGAATCTCGCCATGGGTATTGAAAGAGTGTGCAGGAGCACTTTGCCTACCACTCTCCATAGTGTATAGTAGGTCACTGGAAACGGGGGACCTACCAGAAATATGGAAGACTGCTAATGTAGTACCAATATACAAAAAGGGTGACAGACAAGAGGCACTGAACTACAGGCCAGTGTCCTTAACTTGTATACCATGCAAGGTGATGGAGAAAATTGTGAGAAAAAACCTAGTAACACATCTGGAGAGAAGAGACTTCGTGACAACCCATCAACATGGTTCAGGGAGGGTAAATCTTGCCTTACAGGATTGATAGAATTCTACGATCAGGTGACAAAGATTAAACAAGAAAGAGAAGGGTGGGCGGACTGCATTTTTTTGGACTGTCGGAAAGCCTTTGACACAGTACCCCATAAAAGGTTGATGCATAAGCTAGAGAAACAGGCAGGAGTAACTGGTAGGGCGCTCCAGTGGATAAGGGAGTACCTAAATAATAGGAAGCAGAGAGTTACAGTGAGGGGTGAGACCTCAGACTGGCGTGAAGTCACCAGTGGAGTCCCACAGGGCTCTGTACTTGGACCTATCCTGTTTCTGATATACGTAAATGATCTCTCAGAGGGTATAGACCATTCCTCTCAATGTTTGCTGACGACGCCAAAATTATGAGAAGGATTAAGACAGAGGAGGACAGCTTGAGGCTTCAAGAAAACCTGGACAAGCTGCAGGAATGGTCGAACTAATGGCTGTTAGAGTTTAATCCAAGCAAATGTAATGTAATGAAGATAGGGGTAGGAAGCAGGAGACCAGATACAAGGTATCACTTGGGAGATGAAATACTTCAAGAGTCTGAGAGAGAGAAAGACCTGAGGGTTGATATCACGCCAGACCTGTCCCCTGATGCTCATATCAAGAGGATAACAGCAGCAGCATATGCCAGGTTGGCTAACATAAGAACGGCCTTTAGAAACTTGTGTAAGGAATCTTTCAGAACATTATATACCACATATGTCAGACCAATCCTGGAGTATGCGGCACCAGCATGGAGTCCATATCTAGTCAAGCATAAGACTAAAATGGAAAAGGTTCAAAGGTTTGCCACCAGACTAGTACCCGAGCTGATAGGTATGAGCTACGAGGAGAGACTACGGGAATTAAACCTCACTTCGTTGGAAGACAGAAGAGTTAAAGTGGACATGATCACCACATTCAAGATCCTCAAGGGAATTGACAGGGTTGATAAAGACAGGCTGTTTAACACAAGGGGCACACGCAGTAGGGGACACAGGTGGAAACTGAGTGCCCAAATGAGCCACAGAGATATTAGAAAGTACTTTTTTAGTGTCAGAGTGGTTGACAAATGGAATGCATTAGGAAGTGATGTGGTGGAGGCTGACTCCATACACAGTTTCAAGTGTAGATATGATAGAGCCCAATAGGCTTAGGAACCTGTACACCTGTTGATTGACAGTTGAGAGGCGGGACCAAAGAGCCAGAGCTCAACCCCCGCAAGCACAACTAGGTGAGTTCAACTAGGTGAGTACACACACACACACACACACACACACACACACACACACACACCACACACACACACACACACACACACACACACACACACACACACACATGAGAAGGTGTTTCTGTAAAATACTGGAAAGAATAATTAGGCTGCGACTGGTTGCACACCTGGAGAACATTAGGTTTGTGAACAAACATCAACATGGGTTCTGGACAGGGAAATCGTGCCTAGCAAACCTTCTGGAATTCTATGATAAAATAACGAGGATAAGACAGGACAGAGATGGTTGGGCAGACTGCATATTTCTGGACTGCCAAAAAGCCTTTGATACAGTACCGCACATGAGACTGCTGTTCAAGCTCGAGAGGCAGGCGGGGGTGGGGGGAAAGGTCCTAGAATGGATAAGGAACTACCTAACAGGAAGGAGCCAAAGAGTTACGGTAAGGGGCGAGAAGTCGGACTGGCGAACAGTAACAAGTGGAGTACCACAAGGATCGGTGCTGGGACCAATTCTATTTCTTGTATATGTTAACGACATGTTTACAGGCGTAGAGTCCTACATGTCGATGTTTGCGGATGATGCAAAGTTGATGAGAAGAGTTGTGACAGATGAGGATTGCAGGATCCTCCAAGAGGACCTGAACAGATTGCAGAGATGGTCAGAGAAATGGCTACTAGAATTCAACACGAGCAAATGTAAAGTTATGGAAATGGGACTAGGAGATAGGAGACCAAAGGGACAGTACACAATGAAGGGGAACAGCCTACCTGTAACGATGCGTGAAAGAGACCTGGGGGTGGACG
Source organism: Procambarus clarkii (assembly GCF_040958095.1). Classification (NCBI taxonomy): domain Eukaryota; kingdom Metazoa; phylum Arthropoda; class Malacostraca; order Decapoda; family Cambaridae; genus Procambarus; species Procambarus clarkii. The sequence continues at coordinate 14,012,511 of NC_091150.1, forward strand.
TAACACCTAATCTATCTCCTGAGGCACATATTAATAGGATAACGACAGCAGCGTACTCTACACTGGCAAAAGTTAGAACATCATTCAGAAACCTAAGTAAGGAGGCATTTAGGGCGCTTTACACTGCCTACGTGAGGCCAGTCTTAGAGTATGCCGCCTCATCATGGAGTCCCCATCTGAAGAAGCATATAATGAAACTGGAAAAGGTTCAGAGGTTTGCAACGAGACTCGTCCCAGAGCTACGAGGGATGGGGTATGAAGAGCGCCTGAGGGAACTGTGCCTTACGACACTAGAAAGAAGAAGGAGAGGGGGGACATGATAGGAACGTATAAGATACTCAGAGGAATTGACAGAGTGGACATAGACGAAATGTTCACACGGAATAGTAACAGAACGAGAGAACATGGATGGAAGCTTGAAACTCAGATGAGTCACAGAGATGTTAGAAAGTTTTCTTTTAGCGTGAGAGTAGTGGGGAAATGGAATGCACTTCAGGAACAGGTTGTGGAAGCAAATACTATTCATAATTTTAAAACCAGGTATGATAGGGAAATAGGACAGGAGTCATTGCTGTAAACAACCGATGCTCGAAAGGCGGGATCCAAGAGTCAATGCTCGATCCTGCAGACACAACTAGGTGAGTACAACTAGGTGAGTACACACACACACACACACACACACACACACACACACACACACACACACACACACACACACACACACACACACACACACACACACACACACACACACACGCACACCTGCCTCACAGGGTTAATTGAATTCTACGATCAGGCAACAAAAATAAGTCAAAACAAAAAAAAGGGTGGGCAGACTGCATATTTTTGGATTGCCAGAAAGCCTTTGATCCAGTACCAAACAAGAGGCTAGTGAAAAAGCTGGAGATGCAGTCTGGAGTGAAAGGGAAGGTACCTCATTTAATAAATGAGTACCTAAGCAACAGAAGACAACGAGTCACTGTGAGGGGTGAGGTCTCGAATTGGCGAGACGTCACAAGTGGAGTCCCGCAGGGGTCAGTCCTTGGACCTATTCTTTTCTGATATAGGTAAATGGCCTCCCAGAGGAAATAGACTCGTCTCTCTCAATGTTTGCTGATGATGCAAAATTTATGAGGAGGATTGAAACAGAGGATGATATTAGGAGGCTACAAGATGACCTAGACAGACTGAATGAATAGTTCAACAAATGACTGATTAAGTTCAACCCGAGTAAAGGCAAAGTAATGAAACTAGGCAGTGGAAAAAGGAAGCCAGACACAGGATACAGTATAGAGATGAAGTACTTCATGAAATGGACAGAGAGAAAGATCTAGGAGTTGATATCACACCAAACCTCTCTCCTGACGTCCACATAAAAAGTATAACGTCTGCGGCATATGCGAGGCTGGCTAACATCAGATCGGCCTTCAGGAACCTGTGTAAGGTATCATTCAGAATCTTGTATATCACATATGTAAGACCAATCCTGGAGTATGCAGCCCCAGCATGGAGCCCGTACCTTGGCAAGCACAAGACGAAGCTGGAAAAAGTGCAGAGGTCTTAGTCCAAGAACTAAGAGGCGTGAGTTACGAAGAAAAGGTGCGGGAAATGCACCTTACGACACTAGGAACCAGAAGAGTAAGGGGGAGACATGATCACTACCTACAAAATCCTCAGGGGAATTGACAGGGTAGACAAGGATAAACTATTCAACACTGGTGGTGTGCGAACAAGGGGACGCGGGTGGAAACTGAGTACCCACATGAGCCAAAGGGACGTTAGAAAGAAATTTTTCAGTGTCAGAGTAGTTAACAGGTTAACTGCATTCCACCATCCCGGATGCTGCCGGGATGGTGGAATGCATTAGGCAGTGAAGTGGTAGAGGCTGACTCCATACACAGTTTCAAATATAGATATGATAGAGCCCAGTAGGCTCAGGAAAATGTACATCAGTTGATTGACAGTTGAGAGGCGGAACAAAAGAGCCAGAGATCAACCCCCACAAGCACAATTAGGTGAGTACACTCACCTAATTGAGTGTGATGGTGACACTCAAAAACCCTCCCTCCCTCCTCCTCCCTTAGGCTCACACACACACACACACAAACATCCCCCCCCCCTTCACTAGGGTCACAGGCACACCTATAGGCCACGCACTATCTCTAGCAGACCGGACCCTTCACCAGCCTTCTTATAGATCCTTCAACTCTCATCATTCATATCTTCACCATCACACGTGTTGGTCTCAAACTGAAGCTCCTTGCTCGAATGATCATTAAAATCCAGCTAGTTTCTCGACATGTCATCACCAGTTACCCAATCAACGACCATCTCACATGTCTAACTCATTAGGAGAAGGCCGCTAATTATTATGAGAAAAGTCAGCTAGGCTGGCTTACTCAGGCGCCGTGGTTCCTCACCAACCTGCCACAAAAACTTCTTTAGCTCCTCAATCTGCTGAAGAATTTCACTCAACCTTGTGTATGATGCTATCCAGTGCCAGGCGGAGTCGTCACCTTGGGAGTGGAGGAGCGCTGAGTCTAGCTGGGGCCGTTATGGGATTAACCCCATCAATGAGGCTAGGGTACGTGCTAGGTGCAGCAGTCCTGTCTGCTGGCTCTGCCAGTCTGCTGCTTGGTCCTGGAGCATACTTAGCTCCATCTTGGTCATCTCCACCCGCCCCCATTCACGGTAAGTAGTTGAGGCTATCACCACCATCAACAAGGACACCAAAACCCTCCATCCACCGACTGCACTCATGATTAATAAAGTTGAAGGGCCGCGAAATCAACGAAATATACTCTTGATATTCACAAGACCAGAACAAATGTTTTGGTTAATTCTTTTCAGTTTTGAAGGTAAGGAGGTCAAAATACTATCTCAGATCAAGTGGTAATTTAGTGAGGGTGGAACTGTCAATGGCAGTTGAGTGGTGAAGGTAGTGTTGGCAGTGACTAATGGTGAAGTAAGGGTGGCAACAGTGACTGGAGGCGAAGCAAGAACAGTGACACTGACACAACCCTTCCTTCACAACCACACACTGTCAACTGGTGACATAAGAGGACATATTGCTTCACCAACTAGTGACGCAATGCTGGTTTTCAGGGATAAAATTATCCGCACAGAAATCTAAGGCAGAGAAACTAGGTGACAACACTCCGGAAGGTGAAAATGAGGATACTGCGGGGATAGTGAAGATGAGGATGCTGCAGGGATGGTGAAGATTAGGATGCTCCGGGGATGGTGAAGATCAGGATGCTGTGGTAATGGTGAAGATAAGAATGCTGCAGGGGAAGGTGAAGTTAAGGATGCTGTGGGGGGATGGTGAAGATGAGGATGCTGCAAGGATGGTGAAAATGGGAATGGAGAAGATTAGGATTCAGAGGGATGGTGAAGATTAGGCTGCTGCAGGGATGGTCAAGATGAGGATGCTGTGGGGATTGTGAAAATGACGATACTGTGTGGGTGATGGAGAAGAGGATGCTACAGGTACTGCTGAAGATGAGGATGCTGCGGGGATGGTGAAGATGAGGATGCTACAGGTGATAGTAAAGATAAGGATGCTGCTGGGGATGATGAAGATGAAGATGCTGCGGGGATGGTGAAGATGCGGATGCAGCGAGGATAGTGAAAAAGAGGATGTTGCGGGGATCGTGAAGATGAGGATGCTGCGGGGATGGTGTAGATAACGATAATGTGGGGATGGTGAAGATGAGGATGCTGCGAAGATGGTTAAGATGAGGATGCTACAGGAATGGTGATTATTAAGAAGCTGCGGGGATGTTGAAGACGAGGATGTTGGTGGGGGATGGTGAAGATGAGGATGCTGCGAGGAGGATGAAGATGGGATTGTTGCGGGGATGGTGAATATGAGGATGCTGCGAGGATGGTGAGGATGATGATGTTTCGGAGGTGGTGAATGTTAGGTTGCTGCCGGGATGGTGAAGATGAAGATGCTGTAAGGATGGTGAACATGGGGATGCTGCAGGGATGATGAAGAATATAATTCAGGAGGGATGGTGATGATGAGGATGATGAGGGGATGGTGAAGATTAAGATGCTTCAAGGATGGTCAAGATGAGGATGCTTCAGGGAATGGTGAAGATAAGCTTGTTGCAGGGGATGGTGAAGATGAGGATCAGTGGAGGGATGGTGAAGATTAGGATGATGCGGGGATTGTGAAGATGAGGATGGTGTTGGGATGGTGAAGATGAGGATACTGCGGAGATGTTGAAGATACGGATGCTACAGGGGATGGTGAAGATGAGGTCTCTGTGGGGATAGTGAAGATGACGATGCTGTGGGGATCATGAAGATGAGGATGGTGAAGATGAGGATGCATCAGGGGATGGTGATGATGAGGATGTTGCAAGGGATGGTGAAGATGACGATGCTGCGGAGATTGTGAAGATGGGATTCTGCAGGTGATGGTGAAGATGAGGATGCTACAGGGATGGTGAAGATGAAGATGCTGCAGATATGGTGAAGCTGAAGATGCTGCGGGGATGGTGAAGATGAGGATGGTGGAGTTGATGAAGATGAGGATGGTGTAAGGATGGTCAAGATGAGGATACTGTTGGGATTGGGAAAATGAGGATTCTGCGAAAATAGTGAATATGAGGATGCTGCGGGGATGGTAAAGATGAGGATGCTGCGGGGATGGTAAAGATGAGGATGCTGTGAGGATGTTGAAGATGATGATGCTATGAAGATGGTGAAGCTGAGGATGCAGCGGTAATGGTGAAGGTAAGAATACAGCAGGGGATGGTGAAGATGAGGATTCTGCGGAGATGGTGAAGATGAGGATGCTGCAGGGATGGTCCAGATGAAGATGCTGCGGGGATGGTGAAGATGAGGATGCGGCGGAAATGGTAAAGATGAGGATGCTGCGGGGATGATAAAAATGAGGATGCTACATGGGATAGTAAAGATAAGGATGCTGCGGGGATAGTGAAGATGAGGATTCTGCGGAGATGGTGAAGATGAGGATGCTGTGGGGATGATAAAAATGAGGATGCTACATGGGATAGTTAAGATAAGGATGCTGCAGGGGATGATGAAGATGAGGAAGCTGAGGGGATGGTGAAGATGACGATGCTGTGGGGATGGTGAAGATGAGGATGCTACAGTGATGGTGAAGATGAGGATGCTTTGTGGATGACGAAGATGAGTATTCTGCGGGGATGGTGAAGATGAGGATGCGATGGGGATGGTGAAAATGAGGATGCTACATGTAATAGTGAAGATAAGAAGGTTGCGGGGGATAATGAAGATGAGAAACCTGCGAGGATGGTGAAGATGAGGATGCTGCGGGGATGGTGAAGATGCGGAAGGTACAGGGGTTGGTGAAGATGAGGATGGTGAAGATGACGATGCTGCTTGGATGAGGATGCTGAATATGAGGATGCTGCGAAGATGGTGAAGATGAGTATGGTACAGGGAATGAAGTTTTGCCATTGCCGTTTTAAGTAATTGGCATATTTTCGGTATAAAAACCGTTATTTTAAAATGAAAGTAGGTGCAAAGAGTTAAAATTTGGCTCAAACTCACATCCAGGAGTAAAGTTTCCCACATATCATATATTTTGAAAACTGCAGGGGGGTTTGGGCAAAATATGACTCAATGCCTTTTTCATTAATTGGCATAGGTTCGGCATAAAAATCCGTTATATTTAGATGAAAATAGGTGCAAAGAGTCAGAATTCGGCTCAAAAATCTCGTTCAGGAGTCAAATTTCCTACATTTAAGATATTTTTAAAACTGAAGGGGGGTTTGTGCAAAATATGACCTTTCCCCGTTTACAGTAATTGGCATTTTTTCGGTATAAAGATCAAAATATGAAATTGTAAATAGGAGCAGAGAGTCAGAATTTCAGCTCAAAAATCATGCTCAGGAGACGAATTTCCCACATTTCAGATGATTTGAAACTTGCAGGGGGGTTTGGACCAAAATATGACCAATTGCCGTTTACAGTAATTGGCAAATTTTCGGTATAAAAAGTCGTAATTTGCAAATGAAAATCGGTGCAGAGAATTAGAATTCGACTCCAAAATCATGCTCAGGAGTCAAAATTCTCATATTTCAGATATTTTGAAAACTGCAAGGGGGTTTGGGCAAAACATGACCAAATCCACGTACATAGTAATTGACATATTTTCGATATAAAAGTCGTAATTTGAAAATGAAAATAGCTGCAAAGATTCAGAATTCTGCTGAAAAATCAGGCTTAGGTGTCAAATTCCATACATTTCAGATATTTTGAAAACTGCAGGGAGGTTTGGTCCAAATATGACCCATCGCCGTTTACTGAAACTGGCAAATTTTCGGTATAAAAAGTTGTAATTTGTAAATAAAAATCGGTGCAGAGAGTCAGAATTCGGCTAAAAAATCACGCTCAGGAGTCAAATTTCCCACATTTCAGATATTTCGAAAACTGAAGCATGGTTTGGTCAAAAAATGACCCATCGCCGTTTACAGTAATCGGCATATTTTCGGTATAAAAGTCGTAGTTTGAAAATGAAAATAGTTGCAGATTCAAAATTCGGCTCAAAAATTACGCTCAGGAGTGAAATTTCCTATATTTCACATATTTTGAAAACTGCAAGGGGGTATGGACAAAATATGCCCCATCGCCTTTTTCAGTAATTGGCATATTTTAGGTACAAAAAGTCGTAATTTGAAAATGAAAATAGGTGCAGAGAGTCAAATTTCAGCTCAAAAATCAGGCTCAGGAGTCAAATTTCCCACATTTCAGATATTTTGAAAACTGTAGGGGTGTTTGGGCAAAATATGACCCTTCGCTGTTTTCAGTAATTGGCATATTTTTGGTATAAAAAGTCGTAACTTAAAAATAAAAATAGGTGCAGAGAGACAGAATTAGGCTCAAAATTTAGGCTCAGGAGTCAAATTTCCCACATTTCAGATTTTTTGAAAACTGCAGGAGGGTTTGGGCAAAATTTGACATTGCAGTTTTCAGTAATTGGCATATTTTCGGTTATAAACATCGTAATTTGTAAATAAAAATAAGTGCAAACAGTCGGAATTCGGCTCAAAAATCACGCTCAGGAGTTAAATTTCCAACATTTCAAATATTTTGAAAACTGCAGGGATATTTGGGCAAAATATGACCCATCGCCATTTTAAGTAATTGACATATTTTTGGTATAAAAAAATCGTAATTTAAAAATGAAAATAGGTGCAGCGAGTCAGAATTTGGCTAAAAAAATAGGTTCAGGAGTCAAATTTCCCACATTTCAGATTTTTTTAAAACTGCAGGGGGGTTTGGGCAAAATTTGACCCAAGGCCGTTTTCAGTAGTTGGCATATTTTCGGTGTAAAAACCATTATTTTAAAATGAAAATAGGTGCAAGAGTCTGAATTAGGCTCAGAAATCACGCTCATGAGTCAAATTTTCCAAATTTTCTGCAAAGTAATTGCAGAGAGTCAGAATTCGGCTCAAGAATCACCCTCACGGGTCAAATTTCCAACATTCCAGGTATTTAAAACACTGCAGAGGTGTTTGGGCAATATATGACTAATTGCCGTTTTCAATAATTGGCACATTTTCGGTATAAAAAGCCGTTGAATAAAAATGAAAACAGGTGCATAGAGTCAGAATTCGGCTCAAAAATTACGCTAATGAGTTAAAATTCCCACATTTCATATATTTTGAAAACTGCAAGGGGGTTTGGGTAAAATAAGACCTACCGTTAATTTCAGTAATTGCCATATTTTCGGTACACAAAGCCGTAATTAGAAAATTAAAATAGATGCAGAGAGTCAGATTTCAGCTAAAAAATCACACTCAGGAGTCAAATTTCCCACATTTCAGATATTTTGAAAACTGCCTGTGGGTGGGGGGCAAATATGACCCATCTCCGTTTACAGTAATTGGCATATTCTTGGTATAGAAGTCGTAATATGAAAATGAAAATAGGTACAGAGAGTCAGACTTTGCCTGAAAAATCAGGTTCAAGTATCAAATTTCCCACATTTCAAATATTCTGAACACTGCAGGGGGTTTTGACAAAATATGACCCATCGCTGATTACAGTAATTGGCAAATTTTTGGGTTAAAATGTCGTAATATGTAAATGAAAATAGGTGCAAAGAATCTAAATTCAGCTGAAAAATCACTCTCATGAGTCAAATTTCCCACATTTCAGATATTTTGAAACCTGAAGGGTGGGTTGGGCAAAATAAGACCCATCGCCGTTTAAAGTTATTGGCATATTTTCTGTATAAAAAGTCCTATTTTGAAAATTAAAATAAGTGCAGAGAGTCAGACTTCGGCTCAAGAATCACCCTCAGGAGTCAAATTTTAAACTTCTTAGATATTTCAAAAACTGCAGGGGTGTTGGTGCAAAATATGACTAATTGCCATTTTCAGTAATTGGCATATTTATGGTATAAAAAGCCGTTATATAAAAATGAAAATAGGTGCAGAGAGAGTCAGAATTCGGCTCAAAAATCACGCTCAGGAGTCAAATATCCCACATTTGATATATTTTGAAAACTGCAAATGGGTTTGGGCAAAATATGATACTATCGGCATTTTCAGTAATTGGCCTATTTTCGATACAAAAATTCGTAATTTGAAAATGTAAATAGGTGAAGAGAGTCAGAATTCGGCTCAAAAATCACGCTCAGGAGTCAAATTTCCAACATTTCATATATTTTGAAAACTGCAAGGGCGTTTGGGCAAAATATGACCCATCCCCGTTTAAAGTAATTAGCATATTTTCGGTATAAAAAGTCATAATTTAAAAATGAAAAAAGGTGCAGAGAGTCAGAATTCGGCTCTAAAATCACGCGAAGGAGTCAAATTTCCCACATTTCAGATATTTTGAAAACTGCAAAGGGGTTTGGGCAAAATATGACCCATCGCTGTTTTCAGTATTTGGAATATTTTCGGCATAAAAAATTGTAATTTGAAAATGAAAATAGGTGCAGAGAGTCAGAATTCGGCTCAAAAATCACCGTTAGGAGTCAAATTTCCCACATTTCAGATGTTTTTAAAACAGCAGGGAAGGTTTGGTCAAAACATGACTCAATGCCTTTTTCAGTAATTGGCATAATTTCATTATAAAAAGCCTTTATATTTAAGTGAAAATAGGTGCAGAGAGTCAGAATTCGGCTCAAAAATTAGGTTCAGAAGTAAAATTTCGCGCATATCAAATTGTTTTAAAACTGCCGGAGGGTTTGGTCAAAATATGACCCATCCCCGTTTACAGTTATTGGCATATTTTCGGTATAAAAAGTCGTAATTTGAAAATGAAATAGGTGCAGAGAGTTAGAGTTCGGCTCACGAATTACCCTCAGGAGTCAAATTTCCAACATTTCAGATATTTAAAAAACTGCAGGGGTGTTTGGAAAAAATGACTCATTACCGTTTTCAGTAATTGGCCTATTTTCGGTATAAAATCCGTTATATAAAAATGAAAATAGGTGCAGAGAGTCAGAATTTGGCTCAAAAATTACGCTCATGAGTCAAAATTCCCACATTTCATATATTTTGAAAACTGCAAGGTGGTTTGGGCAAAATAAAACCTATCGTCAGTTTCAGTAAATGCCATATTTTCGGTACAAAAAGCCATAATTTGAAAATTAAAATAGGCACTGAGAGTCAGAATTCAGCTCAAAAATCACATTCAGGAGTCAAATTTCCCACATTTCAGATATTTTGAAAACTGCTCGGGAGGGGGGGGGGCAAAAAATGACAAATTCCCGTTTAAAGTAATTGGCATATTTTCGGTATAAAAATCACAATTTGAAAAAGAAATTAGGTGCAGAGAATCAGAATTCGGCTCAAAAATCACCCTCAGAAGTCAAATTTCCCACATTTCGGATATTTTGAAAACTGCAGAGGGGGTTTGGGCAAAATATTACTAAATGCCTTTTTCAGTAATTGGCATAATTTCGATATAAAAACCGTTATTTTCAAATGAAAAAAGGTGCAAAGAGTTAGAATTTAGCTCAAAAATCTCACTCTGGAGTCAAATTTCCCACATTTCAGATATTTTGAAAACTACAGGGGGAGTTTAGGCAAAACATGACCCATCCTTGTTTACACTAATTGGCATATTTTTGGTATAAAAAGTCGTAATTTGAAAATGAAAAGAAGTGCAGAGAGTCAGAATTTGTCTCAAAAATCACGTTCAGGAGTCAAATTTCCCACATTTCAGATATTTTGAAAAGTGCAGGGGGTTTGGGCAAAATATGACCCATCCCCGTTTACAGAAATTGGCATATTTTCGGTATATAAATCAAAATATGAAATTGAAATTAGTACAGAGATTTGGAAGTCGGCTCAAAAATCATGCTCAGGTGTCAAATTTTCCACATTTCAGATATTTTGAAAACTGCAGGGGGGTTTGGGCAAAATATGACCCATGGCCGTTTTCAGTAATTGGCATATTTTCGGTATAAAAAGTCGTAATTTGAAAGTGAAAAAAGGTGCAGAGAGTCAAAATTCGGCTCGAAAATAACGCTCAGATGTCAAATTTCCCATATTTCAGATATTTGAAAACTGCCGGGGGGTTTAGGTATAATATGATTTAAATGCCTTTTTCAGAAACTGGCATATTTTCGGTATAAAAAGTCGTAATTTTAAAATGAAAATAGGGTTCAGAGAGTCAGAATTCGGCTGAAAAATCACGTTCAGGAGTCAAATTTCCCACATTTAAGATATATTGAAAAGTGCAGAGGGTTTGGGCAAAATACGACCCATCCCCATTTAGAGTAATTGGCATATTCTCGGTATAAAAAGTCGCAATTTGAAAATGAAAAAGGTCCAGAGAGTGAAAATTTGGCTCTAAAATCACGCTCAGGAGTCAAATTTCTCATATTTCAGATATTTTGAAAAGTGTAGGGGGTTTGGGCAAAATATGACCCATCCCCGTTTACAGTAATTGTCATATTTTCGGTATATAAATCATAATATGAAATTGAAAATTGATGCAGAGACTTGGAATTTGGTCAAAAATCATGCTCAGGAGTCAAATTTCCCACATTTCAGATATTTTGAAAACTGCAGGGGGGGTTCGGCCAAAATATGACCCATCCGCGTTTATATTAATTGGCATATTTTCGGTATAAAAAGTCGTAATTTGAAAGTGAAAAGAGGTGCAGAGAGTCAAAATTCGGCTCGAAAATAACGCTCAGATGTCAAATTTCCCATATTTCAGATATTTGAAAACTGCCGGGGGTTTAGGCATAATATGATTTAAATGCCTTTTTCAGAAACTGGCATATTTTCGGTATAAAAATTTGTATATTGAAAATGAAAACAGGTGCAGAGAGTCAGAATTCCGCTCAAGAAACAATCTCAGGAGTCAAATTTCCCATATTTAAGATTTTGAAAACTGCAGGGGGTTTGGGCAAAATATGACTCAATTCCTTTTACAGTAATTGGCATATTATCGGTATAAGAACCGTTATATTTAAATGAAAATAGGTGCAAAGAGACAGAATTTTGTTAAAAAATTACGCTCAGCAGCCAAATTTCCCACATTTCAGATATTTTTAAAATTGCAGGGCGGTTTGGCCAAATATATCCCATCTGCGTTTACAGTAAATTTGCATATTTTCGGTATAAAAATTCGAATATTGAAAATGAAAATGAAAACAGGTGAAGAGAGTCAGAATTTGGCTAAAAAAAACAGGCTCAGGAGTCAAATTTCCCATATTTCTGATATTTTGAAAACTGCAGGTGGAAAGGAAATATGACCCATCCCCAGTTTACAGTAATTGGCATATTTTCGTAATAAAAAGTCAAAATTTGAAAATGAAATAGGTGCAGTCAAAATTCGGCTCAAAAATAAAGAACAGGAGTCAAATTTCCCACATTTCAGATCGTTATAAAACTGCAATGGGATTGGGTAAAATATGACCCTTCGCTGTTTTCAGTAATTGGCATATTTTCGGAATAAAAATTCGTAATTTTAAAATGAAAATAGGGTGCAGAGAGTCAGAATTCGGCACAAAATTCACGTTCAGGAGTTAAATTTCCCAAATTACAGATATTTTGAAAAGTGCAAGGGGTTTGGGCAAAATATGACCCATCCCCGTTAACAGTATTTGGCATATTTTCGGTATATAAATCGTAATATGATAATGAAAATAGGTGCAGAGACTTGGAATTCGGCTCAAAATTCACTTTCAGGAGTCAAATTTTCCACATTTCAGATATTTTGAAAACTGCAGGGGGTTTGGGCAAAATATGACCCATGGCCGTTTTCAGTAATTGGCATATTTTCGGTATAAAAAGTCGTAATTTGAAAGTGAAAAAAGGTGCAGAGAGTCAAAATTCGGCTCGAAAATAACGCTCAGATGTCAAATTTCCCATATTTCAGATATTTGAAAACTGCCGGGGGGTTTAGGCATAATATGATTTAAATGCCTTTTTCAGAAACTGGCATATTTTCGGTAAAAAAAAGTCGTAATTTTAAAATGAAAATAGGGTTCAGAGAGTCAGAATTCGGCTGAAAAATCACGTTCAGGAGTCAAATTTCCCACATTTAAGATATATTGAAAAGTGCAGAGGGTTTGGGCAAAATACGACCCATCCCCATTTAGAGTAATTGGCATATTTTCGGTATAAAAAGTCGTAATTTGAAAATGAAAAAGGTGCAGAGAGTGAAAATTTGGCTCTAAAATCACGCTCAGGAGTCAAATTTCTCATATTTCAGATATTTTGAAAAGTGCAGGGGGTTTGGGCAAAATATGACCCATCCCCGTTTACAGTAATTGTCATATTTTCGGTATATAAATCATAATATGAAATTGAAAATTGATGCAGAGACTTGGAATTTGGTCAAAAATCATGCTCAGGAGTCAAATTTCCCACATTTCAGATATTTTGAAAACTGCAGGGGGTTCGGCCAAAATATGACCATCCGCGTTTATATTAATTGGCATATTTTCGGTATAAAAAGTCGTAATTTGAAAGTGAAAAGAGGTGCAGAGAGTCAAAATTCGGCTCGAAAATAACGCTCAGATGTCAAATTTCCCATATTTCAGATATTTGAAAACTGCCGGGGGGTTTAGGCATAATATGATTTAAATGCCTTTTTCAGAAACTGGCATATTTTCGGTATAAAAATTCGTATATTGAAAATGAAAACAGGTGCAGAGAGTCAGAATTCCGCTCAAGAAACAATCTCAGGAGTCAAATTTCCCATATTTAAGATATTTTGAAAACTGCAGGGGGTTTGGGCAAAATATGACTCAATTCCTTTTACAGTAATTGGCATATTATCGGTATAAGAACCGTTATATTTAAATGAAAATAGGTGCAAAGAGACAGAATTTTGTTAAAAAATTACGCTCAGCAGCCAAATTTCCCACATTTCAGATATTTTTAAAATTGCAGGGCGGTTTGGCCAAAATATATCCCATCCGCGTTTACAGTAATTTGCATATTTTCGATATAAAAATTCGAATATTGAAAATGAAAACAGGTGAAGAGAGTCAGAATTTGGCTAAAAAAAAGGCTCAGGAGTCAAATTTCCCATATTTCTGATATTTTGAAAACTGCAGGTGGAAAGGAAATATGACCCATCCCCAGTTTACAGTAATTGGCATATTTTCGTAATAAAAAGTCAAAATTTGAAAATTAAATAGGTGCAGTCAAAATTCGGCTCAAAAATAAAGAACAGGAGTCAAATTTCCCACATTTCAGATCGTTATAAAACTGCAATGGGATTGGGTAAAATATGACCCTTCGCCGTTTTTAGTAATTGGCATATTTTCGGAATAAAAATTCGTAATTTTAAAATGAAAATAGGGTGCAGAGAGTCAGAATTCGGCACAAAATTCACGTTCAGGAGTTAAATTTCCCAAATTACAGATATTTTGAAAAGTGCAAGGGGTTTGGGCAAAATATGACCCATCCCCGTTTACAGTATTTGGCATATTTTCGGTATATAAATCGTAATATGATAATGAAGATAGGCGCAGAGACTTGGAATTCGGCTCAAAATTCACTTTCAGGAGTCAAATTTCCCACATTTCAGATATTTTGAAAACTGCAAGGGGACTGAGGCAAAATATGACCCATCGCCGTTTTCAGTAATTGGAATATTTTCGGTATAAAATCCGTTAGATTAAAATGAAAATAGGTGCAAAGAGTCAGAATTTGGCTCAAAAATTACGCTCAGTCAAATTTTCCTCATTTTAGATATTTTTAAAATTGCTGGGCGATTTGGGCAAAATATGACCCATCCGCAGTTACATAAATTGGCATATTTTCGTTATAAAAATTCGAATATTGAAAATGACAATAGGTGAAGAGAGTCAGAATTCAGCTCGTGTCAAAATTCCCATATTTCTGATATTTTGAAAACTGCAAGTGGAAAGGAAATATGACCCACATGTTTACAGTAATTGGCATATTTTCGGTATAAAAATCATAATATGAAATTGAAATTAGATGCAGAGATTTGGAATTCGGCTCAAAAATCATGCTCAGGAGTCACATTTTTCACATTTCAGATATTTTGAAAACTGCAGGGGGGTTTTGGCAAAATATGACCCATCCCGTTTACAGTAATTGGCCTATTTTCGGTATAAAAAGTGGTAATTTGTAAATGAAAATAGATGCAGAGTCAGAAATCGGTTATAAAATCAGGCTCGGGAGTCAACTTTCCACATTTCAGTTTTTTTATAACTGCCGGGGGGTTTGGGCAAAATATGACCCATTGCCGTTTTAGGTAATTGGCATATATTCGGTATAAAAACCGTTATTTTAAAATTAAAATATGTACAGAGAGTCAGAATTTGGCTCAAAAATCACGTTCAGAAGTCAAATTTCCCACATTTCAGATATTTTGAAAACTGCAGGGGGGTTTGGGCAAATTATGACTCAATTCCTTTTTCAGTAACTGCATATTTTCGGTATAAAAAGCTGTTATATTTAAGTTTAAATAGTTGCAGAGAGTCAGAACTTGGCTCAAAAATCAAGTTCAGTAGTCAAATTTCCCATATATCAGATATTTTGAAAACTGCAGGGGGTTTGCGCAAAATATGACCAACCCCTGTTTACAGTAATTGGCATATTACCGGTATATAAATCATATTAAGAAAATGAAAATAGGTGCAGATATTCTGAATTCGGCTCAAACATCACGTTCAGGAGTAAAATTTCCCACATTTCAGATATTTTGAGAACTGTAAGAAGGTTTGGGCAAAATATGACCCAATGCCGTTTTAAGTAATTGGCATATTTTCGGTATAAAAACCATTATTTTAAAATGAAAATAGGTGCAAAGAGTCAGAATTCGGCGCAAAAATCACGCTCAGGAGTAAAATTTCCCGTCTTTCAGAGATTTTTTAAAACTGCAGGGGGGTTTGGGCAAAATATAACCCATTCCCGTTTACAGTAAATGGCATATTTTCAGTATAAAAATTTTAATTTGAAAATTAAAATAGGTGCAGAGAGTCAGAATTCGGTTCAAAAATCAGGCTCGGGAGTCACCTTTCCCACATTTCAGATATTTTGAAAACTGACAAAGGGTTTGGCCAAAATATGACCCATTGCCGTTTTAGGTAATTGGCATATTTTCGGTATAAAAACCGTTATTTCAAAATAAAATATGTGCAGAGAGTCAGAATTCGGCTCAAAAATCACGTTCAGGAGTAAAATTTTCAACATTTCAGATATTTTGAAAACTGCAGGGGGTTTGAGCAAAATATGACCTATCGCTGTTTTCACTAACTGGTATATTTTCTGTACAAAAAGTCGTAAATTGAGAATGAAAATAGGTGCAGAGGGTCAGAATTCGATTAAAAAATAAGGCCCAGATTCAAATTTCCCCCATTTCAGATAATTTGAAAACTGCATGGGGAGGGAGGGGGGGGGGTGGGGGTTTGGGCAAAAATGACCTATTGCCGTTTTAAGTAATTGGCATATTTTCGGTATAAAAAGTGGTAATTCGAAACTGAAAAAAGGTGCAGAAAGTCAGATTTCGGTTAAAAAATCAGGCTCGTGAGTCAAGTTTCTCACATTTCAGATATTTTTAAAACTGCAGGGGTGGTGGGAGGGTTGGGAAAATATGACCCATTACCATATAATTGGCATATTTTCGGTTTAAAAACCGTTATTTGAAAATGAAAATAGGAGCAGAAAGTCAAAATTCGGATAAAAAATCACGTTCAGGAGTCAAATTTACCACATTTCAGATATTTGAAAACTGCAGGGGGGTTTGGTCAAAATATGACTCAATGCCTTTTTCAGTAACTGGCATATTTTCGGTATAAAAAGCCATTATATTTAAATTAAAGAGGCGCAGAGAGTTTAGCACTCGAGCCCAAAAATCGGCCCAAAATCACGTTTAGGAGTCAAATTTCCCACATTTCAGATATTTTGAAAACTGCAGGGGGTTTGGGCAAAATATGACCCATCGCCATTTTTCACTACCTGGTATATTTTCGGTACAAAAAGTAGTAAATTGAGAATGAAAATAGGTGCAGAGAGTCAGAATTCGATTAAAAAATAAGGCCTAGAATCAAATTTCCCCCATTTCAGATATTTTGAAAACTGCAAGGGGGTGGGGGGGGGGGGGGGGCAAAATATGACCAATTGCTGTTTTAAGTAATTGGCACATTTTCGGTATAAAAAGTGGTAATTCGAAACTGAAAAAAGGTGCAGAAAGTCAGATTTCGGTTCAAAAATCAGGCTCATGAGTCAATTTCCCACATTTCAGATATTTTGAAAACTGCAGGGGGTGTTGGAAATTTCCAACACCGAATACAACACTGTTGTATTCTCATTAATTATTACTAATTCTACTAATCATTGTAGTAAGTAAAATTAACAACGTAGAATTCACATGTACTAATAATTTCATCTGTGCAATAGGCTAGAATTCTCACGTCACCCGACGCCAGTATTGCGTCAGATTTCATTACAATAAACACATTATATCCAATGTATCTGAGAATTGAATTCGATTCTCTATAACCAAGGCGTTCTGTGTGATAATTAATTACAGATAAATTGACCTCCAACTAAAAGCCGAATAGAGCGTTAGAGTCATAGCATTATCTAGTAATAAAATTAACGTCACAAGTGAATGCCATGGAGAGACATTAATTCCTCTCCCATATATGTTTACTATCACGAAACTGGCAAATAATAATATTTCCCTCTTCTAAATAATAAACCCGTCCTGTCTCCAACATTTCAAGCACAAATGCGAGAAATACTAATATTCATGACAATAATTTGTCTAATGAACGCGAGACGCGCGTGGGTGAGGAGGGCTCGCCAGTACACGTGTGATAAGCTCTCGAGCGGACCTGTTCGCGTCGTGCTCACGAGGAGACGCCATTACCAGTCATCAGGGTAAACGTTCCATCCTCAGAAGAAAGTCGCCACTGTGAGGCGTGAACAACCTTGCAGACAATATCTTCAACTGGTGTCATGTAATATAAGGAACCTTTTTAATCTGGTTCTTGACTACACGTGACCGGCCAGTGAAGCGCGCCATTATCCAGGATAGGTGAAGCCAGAGCCTGGGACGCGAATTTCGGCAATCTTAAAACTTATACAGTGCCCATATTAGCTAAGTATCTTATCCTTATTTGATGCATCGTATAGGGTGTAGAATAGTAGCTGGGTGATTTGTCGTGACGACGTATACCAACACCAAACCACAGGTTATTACCCATTATCTCTTATTAATATTAATTTCTTGAACATAGATTCAGTAGTTTAATTAGTTGCTACTGTAAATATTTGTTTTGCAGCACGTGAGAAGAATTCTCCCTGCTGCCTCTCCCATGTTAATCCATCCCACTCGTCATCCAGCCGAGCCCAGGAGAATCAGAGGAAGCGTCGTGACTTACACAAAGGAATCGTCATTAAGCTAAGATTCCTTTGTATTCCTTTATTAATTATCTGGAATTATTTACATGCAGAACTCTTTTGGATTGACATGTGTTTATTGTGATTATCATTATTATACTCATAATCTATGTTCCCATTAATGGTAATGACATTGGTTTATAATTCATAGGATTAGATTATTATATTTGGATTAGTGAACGAACCACACTAGTTCCTGGACGTACTGAGTTCCAGTAATAACCCCCCAATGTAGGTGTTTGAGGGTTTGATTCATTTAATTATACAGCCCATTAATTATTTCTATGATCATATTCTCTAGTATTTTATCCATAGTTACTGGTTCATCTAGGAATTATCTAATGATCAGATTCTCAGTTTCCCTCTTTACTATAAAAGCGGGTGGTCCTTCGTAATTTAATTTACTACATTAATATTTAAATAATTAGATTCAAGCCCCAAATGTCCCACATTATGGTCCTTATCGAACCGGATAGGCATTAAATTTATAATTAAAATATTAATCATTAATAACTAATCCTTGTGTGATAAGCTAGACTAACTATTTAATTAATTGTGTCAACTAACAGTGTAACACATCAGTTAGCCTAGATCACACTAACATATTGCTACTTTCACCTCATGTATAAGGTAGCTTTAGTGGGTCATAGCCAATTACCCACAACACTTAGACCTATACCTCACACAGAGGTGAGAATCTTTAGGTCACCAGGAGCAACAGCTCATAACTTTTATAATAACCCCACACTAACACCTGCGTTAGAGTGGCCTCACCATCTAACCATTATATACTTAGGTGGTAATGACATCCACCCCACTCGTCATCCAGCTGAGGTGATCAAACACCTCAAAGCCATAATTTCTTCTTTCAAGCTCATCAGTGAATCGGTAGTATTCACATTAGTGGAACCTCGCCAACCAAGTCAAGATAATCGTTGGGGAGTAACCCCAGAATACTACCAGAGAGCTGCTAAGTACATAAATTTCAGGCTGAAAAAACGAGTGAGATTGGATGCCACATATATCCAATTTACAGCCAGACCTTACAGACAGAACCTGACCAGAGATGGTGTACACTTGTCAGGGGAATCTAGGTTGCATGTGGTTGACAAGTTAATTAACACCATCAACCATCACAAACGGCTGTGGCTAGCAAGCCAAACTTAACTGTACATAATTGTTTCACTGTGTGTGCAAGAGCACTCTTATAAAACAAAAAACCCAAAAATACAGCACAACTATATTCACCTTACTGCACCACAATAATCTTTACCATGTTATTAGGTAGAATTTAGGCTGAGATTGTGCTGAATTTGGTACAAGCCCAGACTAAATAACTTTATAGTTCTTAGTTAGGAATTATTACGACTAGACCTAAGCTAGTCAGTAGTGTATGTATTATACTATTTGTGCTGACCCATACAGGGTGGGATTAAATTTTGAGATAACTCTGATTGGAGTGTCTCCATAATATTTCTCTTGTATGCATTATTTGTGTATCTATTTTGTGTATTGCTGGATAATCTCCATTAACTCTGATGGTGATATAGATGAGCTAACCGGACGAGAACTAATGGTGAAGTTCAGACAGTGCACAAAATATCTAGCTATTTGTTGTTAGGTAGGTAGGTACATTCAACCTCAAGTGAGGTAAAAATAAAGTAGCCACCTTAAATTAGGCTACATTTAATGTTACTTGTCACTAATGAACAAGTACCCAAGCTTCATTAGTAATACATATACTAACACTGTGAAGTTTGAACCTAAGCCCAACATGGCTACTCCTGAGCAATTGAGGAGAACCTACATTGGCCTTAAAGGTCATTTGACCAGATTAATTAATAAGGCTGAGGGCTTAACTAAAGATACTCCCATTGACTCTTATCACTTAGAGACATCAGTTAGAGTGGCTGATCTGAAATTTGATCAAGTCAATCTGCAGGTCAATCTTACCTTGATCTGCTAAATACTGTAGAAACTGATCCTGAGGAAGTAAGTCAAATTGTAGACGACATCTCCCAGTATGAAGATGAGACTCAAGATATAATTATCAGGCTATCTAAATTAGCAAAACAATCTGGATCCAATACCAGTAACACTGGGTCTCACTTCAATAATCAACTACCAGAGGTTCGTTTACCTACTCTAGACTTACCTACATTTTCAGGATTAGATACAGAAAATTGGGACAATTTTTGGACTTCCTTTGAAGTTCACATCCATAAGAAACCGTCTCTAGACAAGGTTTCTAAATTTTCATACCTACTTAGTCTAAAGAGGCTAAAAAGGTCATACATAACCTTACTCTTAATGAGAGTAATTATGAGGAAGCTATAAAACTCCTGAAGTTGAACTATTGCAACAAAGAGTTAAGTATAGCTACCCTCTATTATCAATTGCTAGATCTGAATGCACCAAATAGTAGACCAGAGTCACTTCAAAGCTTCAGACTAGAAGTAGAGTCTCTAGTAAAGGCCTTAGGTACTAAAGTTAATATACCTGCTTCAGAATGGTCTATCAAGTACTATTACAGAGGAAATTACCTCGAAATGTCTTGACAGAGCTCTGCTCACATTATAATACCGAGTTTCTCACTCTTGACCAAATTTTCGAGGGATTGAGGATCACGGTTAACAGGTTGAAGACTCATGATAAAATTAAACCTGAGTCTAAACCAACTAGTACTGATATTTCAGTCAAACCTAAACAGACTCAGAGTAAGTCTAATAAATATAAATCCAAACCTGCTCCATCCACTGGGAAAAGAAGTGGAAATGTAGGTACATATTCGGTGTCTCCTTCAGAGATAACCAATGACTTGTCTACTAAAGAGACTAAGTCTATTAACCAGAGAAGTGTCTGTTCTGCAATCAGGGACACACCACTTATCAATGCTCTGTTTATCCTACTTATAATGTTAGGGTTAAAAGGTTACAAGAATTGCACAAGTGCACCAAGTGCATGGGCTCTCATGATCCCAAGAAATGTGCAGTGCAGCTACGTTCCTGCAACCGCTGTAACCAAGGTGTACACCACTACGCCTTATGTAGAAAATCTTCTACACCAACCATGACCACTGGAGAGAATTCTACGAATTCTACTGCAGTGCAATATTGCAAAGTGCATCAAGAAGTAAATGTACTTGCTACTGAGTCAGGCAATAATACTACTCTGCCTACAGCTCAACTTAAACTAATAAACCGAAGATCTAGAATTAACACTAGAGGTCTTTTTGACCAAGGTTCACAGAAAACCTTCATTACACAACAGTTGGTAGATGAGTTAAATTTAAAACCTGCCAAAAGTGTGAGGTTAAATATTTCTGGTTTCTTGTCAAATAGTGGACCTCGTGACTACAAGGTAGTTAAAGTATTAGTAAGACTCGGATCTTCTACTAGTCCAATCCAAGCGGTAGTAGTGGATAAACTTCCTACAGACCTGCAGGTCACAGGGTTAGCTCGCACTGCGAGACACCTTAAACGAAACCGCATGAGGCTAGCAGATTATAAAATAAATTCTGACTGCCTCACAGATGTTGGAATACTTATAGGCGCGGATCATTATTACAAGTTTATAACTGGATGCACTAGGCAACATGGTATGAATTTGTTGTCGTCCGCAGGAGGCAAATTGCTTACGGACCAGTGCTTTTCAGACAAGGTCCAGCGTCCACAAACCAACAATCCAATAATGTAATTGTGGCGTGACTAGGCTTAGAACAGTCACCCCTACGTTTCAGGGAAATATCTGAGGATATTGAGTCTGACCCACCAATACATCGTTTGTGGGATTTAGACACTTAGGCATTATCCCTGAGCAACCAAGTCCTGATGATACGTGGACTTACCAGCAATACCTGGATACAGTTGTCTACTCAAATAAACAATACTGGGTAAGACTCCCATGGAAGTTGGATCATCCACAACTTCCAGTTAATTATTTTATGGCAGCCTCACAATTGCAGTCTCAATTAACACGACTACAGAAGCAGCCAGACAAACTGAACATGTATCATCAACTTATCCAACAACAACTTAACAGTAAATTCATTGAAGTTGTTGAACACGATGACCGAAAAACAGGTCATTATTTACCTCATCACGCTGGTGAAAGACTCATTGACAACACCTATTCGTATTGTCTTTAACTGCAGTGCTAAAGTAAAGCCAAGCAGTGTGTCTTTAAATGAATGTCTCCAAACGGGACCTAGCCTAACACAAAGGCTACATGATGTGTTGTTACGATTTCGCACAGGCATTTTTGCCTATACAGCTGATATCAGCAAAGCCTTTCTCCGAGTAGGGTTACAGGAGGAAGATCGTGACTACACAAAATTCCTCTGGTTAAGGATCCACTGGATCCTAACAGTGAAGTAATCACCTATCGTTTTGCCTCAGTATTATTTGGAGCTACGTCCTCACCGTTTCTTTTGCAAGCAACATTAGACACATTTGAGGAAATCAAACAGCCCTTATAAGGCAGCATTAGCGACAACTTGTATGTCGACAATTTCCAGGGGACAACTAATGATCAAGCTGATCTGGTAGAAATCTACCATGAGGCTAACCGTGAACTGTTAGGAGCCAATATGCCACTACAGTCATGGGCCTCAAATAATAAACTGCTTAACCAGGTAATCGAGAAAGAATTTCCAGATTATCAGGTACCCAGTCAATTAAAGGTTCTAGGCGTGGAATGGAACACCAGTACTGACGAGATGAATGTCAAGTCAGTACAAACTGATAATTCAACCCTTACCATGAGAACACTGCTCTCATTTGTCAGTCAACCATTTGACCCTTTAGGCCTACTTAGTCCTATATTAATAAGGGGCAAACTCCTAATGCAGGAGTGCTGGCAGAAACATATGGGATGGGATGATCCGTTACCAAGTGAGTTACAAGCTAAATGGCAAATACTCTCAACGGATTTTAATCAGTTAGGCGTTTTGAAATTTCCTCGTAATGCTTCAGGACCAAACTTACCCACCAATTTGCACGTTTTTTGCGATGCCTCTGGCAAAGCATATGGCGCAGTAGCCTATTTAGTTAATAGTGCACAATCAATTTTACTCACATCTAAAGCAAGAGTTGCTCCCATCAAGAAGAGATCTTTACCTCAGATGGAGTTGACTGCATTGCTAGTGGGAGTAAGATTGGCTCATTGCCTGGCAAAGACACTCAATAATATCCACTTTGGTGAGATTGTAGTGTGGTCAGACAACGAGGCAGTCTTACAATGGGTAAGAAACAATAACAACAAAACTCCTTACGTCAGTAATCGCGTCAGGGAGATTCATGATTTATCTGCTGGATATAAATTCAGACATGTTCCTACTAAGGACAATCCTGCAGATTATTTATCTCGAGGGTTAACATTAAAACAACTTGTCAAGTCTTCGCTGTGGTTCAATGGACCTTCATGGCTTGTTGGTGGTCAGTGGCCCAAACAAAAGCCACAAGTCATAGTGACCAATATCACCACTCCCATGAAAGAACCAGAACCTCAACGAATATTAGCCATTGATCCTCACCATTATTCTAACTTAAGCAAATTGTTACGAGTGACTGCACATGTGTTTGATTTTTTTAAGGTAGGAATTCGACATAAGTTTCCCAATCCTATCCTCTACTGGATCAAACGTGCACAACAAGAGACATATGGAAGCGAATATGAAAATCTTCCAGATAAATTAACTAAGTCTCTAGGCATCTGGTATGATGCCAACACTCATAACATACTACGATGTGGAGGACGTTTGCTACATGCAAAAATTGACTTGGACACAAGAATCCAATTCTTCTACCTCGTCATCACATCATCACTAAACTTCTTGTCTTACATCACCATCAATATGGTACCTTACATGGTGGAGTTTTAGATACTCTCACCGACCTTAGACAAAAGTACTGGCTTCCTCAAGGTCGTCAGACAGTTAAGACAATTATTAAATCTTGTGTAATCTGTAAGAGATACGACGCTAGAGTATGTCCTTACCCAGGACCTCCACCACTCCCAGAAGAGCGAGTGGTTCATCTTCGTCCTTTCGAAACCACTGGTGTTGATTATACAGGAGCCTTACTCCTCACTGGTAACCCAGATAATATACCAGTGAAGGCGTACATTTGTCTCTTTACGTGTGCTACAACCAGAGGCGTACACTTAGAGGTCACTCCAGACATGAGTGCTGAAGCCTTCATTCAAGCTTTCCGCAGATTTGCTGCCCGCCGATCGTGTCCTAAATTAATGATATCGGACAATGGTTCCAATTTTGTGGCAGGAGAAAGTTGTTTGCGAGAAGTCTGGAACCACCCAGAAGTACAGTCAGTCCTACAGAGACGACAATGTCACTGGAAATTCATAGCACCGAGAGCCCCTTGGCAAGGTGGGTTCTATGAGCGAATGGTAGGCACAGTCAAGAAGTGTCTAAGGAAAACTTTACACCGACAAAAGGTCAGTTACTCAGAACTCCAAACTATTGTTGTGGAAATCGAGGCGCGAGTCAATAACCGCCCAATAACCTACCTGTCTGATGATTTCACCCAGAGAGAACCTCTGAGCCCCTCACACTTGATCATGGAGGTCTACTGAGCCCTCTCATCCCTTAGCCGAAGAGGACCCTGTAGACCCTTCACATGTGACCAGAGGAGACTTGGTGGAAAGCTACAGCATCTCTCCAGAGTTATTAACAGGTGGAATGAGGTGTGGACTCGAGAGTACCTCACAGCTCGACGAGAGTACCACTACGGAGCTTCGAGTCCTTACAATAAGGTGCAATTAAAACCAGGAGACCTAGTACTAGTCGACAGTGATGGACCAAGGTCAGAGTGGCCTATAGGCAAAATTGTTGCCATTCATCCAGATCATCAAGGTGTCCTGAGAGTGGTTAAAGTTTTATGCGAGGCAACACTACTCTAAAAACTTTAGAGAAGCTGGTTCCCCTTGAACTGACTGAGCAAGAACATCAGCCAGATCCAGTTTCCCCAATAATTTCCGAGGACAATAATCTGATCCTCCAAGCAACCGCCCCACTAGAGCTGCTGCTCAACAATGTAGACGGAATTTGCAAGCCTATTACAACTCTGAACAAGAGTAATTTCTTTCACATCCCACTTAGATAACTATGATGATGCTGCGATGGGATGTCGAGTAACAAACCATTACACGTCACTATGACCCAAGATATTCCCATCACAGTAGATTCTGTTGTTATATTGTGTGAGTTAAAATCTTTAATATTGTGTAGGCTACAAATAACATGTTTCATTTGACATGTGATTAGCAAGACTTAAGTTCTTGTAAGTCCTTGATAAATACGGGACGTTCGTTATGTGTGTACTAACATACTAACATATTAACCTACTAATGTACTAATCTTGATATCAACTTCGGGATAGGTCAGTACTCCACAGTACACTACGACCCTAGAATCCTTCCCCCCGGAGTTATGTTGGAAATTTCCAACACCGAATACAACACTGTTGTATTCTCATTAATTATTACTAATTCTACTAATCATTGTAGTAAGTAAAATTAACACAACGTAGAATTCACATGTACTAATAATTTCATCTGTGCAATAGGCTAGAATTCTCACGTCACCCGACGCCAGTATTGCGTCAGATTTCATTACAATAAACACATTATATCCAATGTATCTGAGAATTGAATTCGATTCTCTATAACCAAGGCGTTCTGTGTGATAATTAATTACAGATGAGTTGACCTCCAACTAAAAGCCGAATAGAGCGTTAGAGTCATAGCACTTATCTAGTAATGAAAATTAACGTCACAAGTGAATGCCATGGAGAGACATTAATTCCTCTCCCATATATGTTTACTACCACGAAACTGGCAAATAATAATATTTCCCTCTTCTAAATAATAAACCCGTCCTGTCTCCAACATTTCAAGCACAAATGCGAGAAATACTAATATTCATGACAATAATTTGTCTAATGAACGCGAGACGCAGCGTGGGTGAGGAGGGCTCGCCAGTACACGTGTGCATAAGCTCTCGAGCGGACCTGTTCGCGTCGTGCTCATGAGGAGACGCCATTATCCAGTCATCAGGTTAAACGTTGTCCATCCTCAGAAGAAAGTCGCCACTGTGAGGCGTGAACAACCTTGCAGACAATATCTTCAACTGGTGTCATCGTAATATAAGGAACCTTTTTAATCTGGTTCTTGACTACACGTGACCGACCAGTGAAGCGCGCCATTATCCAGGATAGGTGAAGCAAGAGCCTGGGGCGCGAATTTCGGCAATCTTAAAACTTATACAGTGCCCATATTAGCTAAGTATCTTATCCTTATTTGATGCATCATATAGGGTGTAGAATAGTAGCTGGGTGATTTGTCGTGACGACGTATACCAACACCAAACCACAGGTTATTACCCATTATCTCTTATTAATATTAAGTTCTTGAACATAGGGATTCAGTAGTTTAATCAGTTGCTACTGTAAATATTTGTTTTGCAGCACGTGAGAAGAATT
Source organism: Procambarus clarkii (assembly GCF_040958095.1). Classification (NCBI taxonomy): domain Eukaryota; kingdom Metazoa; phylum Arthropoda; class Malacostraca; order Decapoda; family Cambaridae; genus Procambarus; species Procambarus clarkii. Next base: position 14,038,873 of record NC_091150.1, read on the forward strand.
CTCCCTGCTGCCCTCTCCCATGTTAATCCATCCCACTCGTCATCTAGCCGAGCCCAGGAGAATCAGAGGAAGCATCGTGACTTACACAAAGGAATCGTCATTAAGCTAAGATTCCTTTGTTTTCCTTTATTAATTATCTGGAATTATTTACATGCAGAACTCCTTTTGGATTGACATGTGTTTATTGTGATTATCATTATTATACTCATAATCTATGTTCCCATTAATGGTAATGACATTGGTTTATAATAACTCATAGGATTAGATTATTATATTTTGGATTAGTGAACGAACCACACTAGTTCCTGGACGTACTGAGTTCCAGTAATAACCCCCCAATGTAGGTGTTTGAGGTTTGATTCATTTAATTATACAGCCCATTAATTATTTCTATGATCATATTCTCTAGTATTTTATCCATAGTTACTGGTTCATCTAGGAATTATCTAATGATCATAATTTCTCAGTTTCCCTCTTTACTATAAAAGCGGGTTGTCCTTCGTAATTTAATTTACTACATTAATATTCAAATAATTAGATTCAAGCCCCAAATGTCCCACAGGGGGGGTTGGGCAAAATATGACCCATCCCGTTTTACAGTAATAGGCATATTTTCGGTATAAAAATCTTAATATGAAAATGAAAATAGGTGCAGAGAATCAGAATTCGGCTAAAAAATCATGCTCAGGAGTCAATTTTCCCACATTTCAGATATTTTGAAAACTGTTGGGGGGGTTTTAGGCAAAATATGACCCATCCCTGTTTTCAGTAATTGGCATATTGTCGGTATAAAAAGTCGTAATTTGAAAATGAAAATAGGTGTAGAAAGTTAGAATTCGGCTCGGAAATCTCGCTATGGACCTATATTTCCCACATTTCAGAAAATTTGAAAACTGCGAGAGGGGATGGGCAAAATATGACCCATCGACGAATATAGTAATTGGCATATTTTCGGTATAAAAAGCCGTTATATGAAAATGAAAATAGGTGCAGAGAGTCAGAATTCGGCTCTAAAATTATGGTCAGGAGTCAAATTTCCCACATTTCAGATATTTTGAAAACTAACGGAGGTTTGGCCAAAATATGACCCATTGCCGTTTTAGGTAATTGGCATATTTTCGGTATAAAAACCGTTATTTCAAAATGAATATATGTGCAGAGAGTCAGAATTCGGCTCAAAAATCACGTTCAGGAGTAAAATTTCCAACATTTCAGATATTTTGAAAACTGCAGGGGGGGGGGGGTGTTTGGGCAAAATATGATCCATCGCCGTTTTCACTAACTGGTATATTTTCAACTAACTGGTACAAAAAGTCGTAAATTGAGAATGAAAATAGGTGCAGAGAGTCAGAATTCGATTAAAAAATAAGGCCTAGAGTCAAATTTCACCCATTTCAGATATTTTGAAAACTGCAGAGGGGGGGTTTGAGTTGGGCAAAATATGACCTATTGCTGTTTTAAGTAATTGGCATATTTTCGGTATAAAAAGTGGTAATTCGAAACTGAAAAAATGTGCAGAAAGTCCGATTTCGGTTCAAAAATCAGGCTCATGAGTCAATTTCCCACATTTCAGATATTTTTAAAACTGCAGGGCTGATGGGAAGGTTGGGCAAAATATGACCCATTGCCATATAATTGGCATATTTTCGGTTTAAAAACCGTTATTTGAAAATGAAAATATGTGCAGAGAGTCAAAATTCGAATAAAAAATCACGTTCAGGAGTCAAATTTACCACATTTCAGATATTTTGAAAACTGCAGGGGGGGGGGGGCAAAATATGACCCATTCCCATTTACAGTAATAGGCATTTTTTCGGTATAAAAATCATAATATGAAAATGAAAATATGTGCAGAGAATCAGAATTCGGCTCAAAAAATATGCTCAGGAGACAATTTTTCCACATTTCAGATATTTTGAAAACTGCAAGGGGGGGTTTAGTCAAAATATGACCCATCCTCGTTTAACAGTAATTGGCATATTGTCGGTATGAAAAGTCGTAATTTGAAAATGTAAATAGATATAGATAGTTAGAATTCGGCTCAGGAGTTATATTATCCACATTTCAGATAATTTGAAAACTGCGAGAGGGTAAGGGCAAAATACGACCCATCGCTGTATATAGTAATTGGCTTATTTTCGGTATAAAAAGTGGTAATTTGAAAATGAAAATTGGTGTAGAGAGTCAGAAATCGGGTAAAAAATCAGGCTCGGGAGTCAACTTTCCCACATTTCAGGTTTTTTTATAACTGCCGAGGGGTTTCGGCAAAATATGACCCATGGCCGTTATAGGTAATTGGCATATTTTCTGTATAAAAACCATTATTTCAAAATTAAAATATGTACAGAGTCAAAATTCGGCTCAAAAATCACGTTCAGGAATCAAATTTCCCACATTTCAGATATTTTGAAACCTGCAGGTAGGTTTGGGCAAATTATGACTCATTTCCTTTTTCAGTAACTGCTTATTTTCGGTATAAAAAGCTGTTATATTTAAGTTTAAATAGGTGCAGAGAGTTAGAATTCGGCTCAAAAATCATGTCCAGGAGTTAAATCCCCCACATTTCAAATGTTTTGAAAACTGCAGGGGGGTTTGGGCAAAATATGACCCATCCCCGTTTACATTAATAGGCATATTTTCTGTATAAAAATCTTAATATGAAAATGAAAAAAGGTGCAGAGAATCAGAATTTGGCTCAAAAATCATGCTCAGGAGTCAATTTTCCCACATTTCAGATATTTTGAAAACTGTTGGGGGGGTTTTAGGCAAAATAGTACCCATCCCTGTTATCAGTAATTGGCATATTGTCGGTATAAAAAGTCGTAATTTGAAAATGAAAATAGGTGTAGAAAGTTAGAATTCGGCTCGGGAATCATGTTATGGAGTTATATTTCCCAGATTTCAGATAAATTAAAAACTGCGAGAGGGTATGGGCAAAATATGACCCATGGACGTATATAGTAATTGGCATATTTTCGGTATAAAAAGCCATTATATGAAAATGAAAATAGGTGCAGAGAGTCAGAATTCGGCTAGAAAATCACGCTCAGGAGTGAAATTTCCCACGTTTCCGATATTTTAAAAACTGCAGGGGTGTTTGGGCTACATATGACTTATTGCTGATTTGAATAATTGGCATATTTTCGGTATAAAAAGTCGTAATTTGAAAATGAAAATATTTTCAGAGAGTCAGAATTCGGCTTTAAAACTATGCTCAGGATACAAATTTCCAACATTTCAGATATTTTGATAACTTCAAGGCGGATTGGGCAAAATATGACCCTTTGCCGTTTTCAATAATTGACATATTTTCGGTATAAAAATTCGATATTTAAAAATGAAAATAGGGTGCAGAGAGTCAGAACTTGGCTCAAAAATCAAGTTCAGGAGTCAAATTTCCCACATATAAGATATTTTGAAAACTGCAGGGGGTTTGCTCAAAATATGACCAATCCCTGTTTACAGTAATTGACATATTACCGGTATATAAATCATATTATGAAAATGAAAATAGGTGCAGACACTCGGAATTCGCCTCAAACATCACGCTCAGGAGTAAAATTTCCCACATTTCAGATATTTTGAAATCTGTAAGGGAGTTTGGGCAAAATATGACCCATTGCCGTTTTAAGTAATTGACATATTTTCGGTATAAAAACCATTATTTTTAAATGAAAATAGATGCAAAGAGTCAGAATTCGGCTCAAAAATCATGCTCAGGAGTAAAATTTCCCACCTTTCAGAGATTTTTTTATAACTGCAGGGGGGTTTGGGCAAAATATGACCCATCCTCGTTTACAGTAAATGGTATATTTTCGGTATAAAAAATTTTAATTTGAAAATGAAAATAGGTGCAGAGAGTCAGATTTCGTTTAAAAAATCAGGCTCGGGAGTCACCTTTTCCACATTTCAGATATTTTGAAAACTGACAAAGGGTTTGGCCGAAATATGACCCATTGCCGTTTTAGGTAATTGGCATATTTTCGGTATAAAAACTGTTATTTCAAAATGAAAATATGTGCAGAGAGTCAGAATTCGGCTCAAAAATCACGTTCAGGAATATAATATCCAACATTTCAGATATATTGAAAACTGCCAGGGAGTTTGGGCAAAATATGATGCAATGCCATTTTCAGTAACTGGCATATTTTCAGTATAAAAAGCGGTTATATTTAAATTAAAATAGGCGCAGAGAGTTAGAACTCGGCTCAAAAATCACGTTCAGGGGTCAAATTTCCCACATTTCAGATATTTTGAAAATGGCACAGGGGGGGGGGTGGTAAATATGACCCAGCCCCGTTTACAGTAATAGGCATATTTTCGGTATAAAAATCATAATATGAAAATGAAAATAAGTGCAGAGAATCAGAATTCGGGTCAAAAATTATGCTCAGGAGTCATTTTTTCCACATTTCAGATATTTTGAAAACTGCAGGTGGGGGGGGGGGCGGGTTTAGTCAAAATATGACCCATCCCCGTTTAACAGTAATTGGCATATTATCGGCATGAAAAGTCGTAATTTGAAAATGAAAATAGGTGTAGATAGGTAAAATTCGGCTCGAGAATCACGCTCAGGAGTTATACTTCCCACATTTCAGATAATTTGAAAACTGCGAGAGGGTAAGGGCAAAATACGACCCATCGCTGTATATAGTAATTGGCATATTTTCGGTACAAAAAGCCATTATATGAAAATGAAAATAGGTGCAGAGAGTCAGAATTCTGCTAAAAAATCACGTTCACGATGAAATTTCCCACCTTTCAGGTATTTTGAAAACTGCAGGGGTGTTTGGGTTAAATATGACTCATTGCCGATTTGAATAATTGGCATATTTTCGGTATAAAAGTCGCAATTTGAAAATGAAAAATAGGTTGAGAAAGTCAGAATTCGGCTGAAAAATTATGCTCAGGAGTCAAATTTCCAACATTTCAAATATTTTGAAAACTTCAAGGAGAATGGGGCAAAATAAGACCTTTTGCCGTTTTCAATAATTGACCTATTTTAGGTATAAAAATTCGAAATTTGAAAATGAAAAAAGGGTGCAGAGAGTCAGAACTCAGCTCAGAAATCATGTTCAGGAGTGTAGTTTCCCACATATCAGGTATTTTGAAAACTGCACGGGGTTTTGGTTTATATGACCAATCCCTGTTTACAGTAATTGTCATATTTTCGGTATATAAATCATAATATGAAAATGAAAATAGGTGCAGAGATTCGGAATTCGGCTCAAAAATCAGGCTCAGGAGTAATATTTCCCACATTTCAGATTTTTTGAAAACTGTAAGGGGTTTGGGCAAAATATGACCCAATGCTGTTTTAAGCAAATGGCATATTTTCTGTATAAAAACCGTTATTTTAAAACGAAAATAGGTGCAAAGAGTTAGAATTCGGCTCAAAAATCATGCTTATGAGTAAAATTTACCACCTTTCAGAGATTTTTTAAAACTGCAGTGTGGTTTGGGCAAAATATGACCCATCCCTGTTTACAGTAATTGGCATATTTTCGGTATAAAAAGCTGTTATATGAAAATGAAAATAGGTGCAGCGATTCGGAATTCGGCTCAGAAATCAGGCACAGTAGTAAAATTTCACACATTTCAGATATTTTGAAAACTGTATGAGGGTGGGCAAAATATAACCCAGTTTTAAGTAATTGGCATACTTTCGGTATAAAAATAGTTATTTTCAAATGAAAATAGGTGCAAAGAGTCAGAATTCGGCTCAAAAATCACGCTCATGAGTAAAATTTACCACCTTTCAGAGATTTTTTACAACTGCAGGGGGGGTTTGGGCAAAATATGACCCATCCCTGTTTACAGTAAATGGCATATTTTCGGTATAAAAATTTTTGATTTGAAAATGAAAATAGGTGCAGAGAGTCAGAATTCGGTTCAAAAATCAGGCTCTGGAGTCACCTTTTCCACATTTCAGATATTTTGAAAACTGACGGGGGGTTTGGCCAAAATATGACCCAATGCCGTTTTAGGTAATTGGCATATTTTCGGTATAAAAACCGTTATTTCAAAATGAAAATATGTGCAGAGAGTCAAAATTCGGCTCAAAAATCACGTTCAGGAGTAAAATTTCCAACATTTCAGATGTTTTGAAAACTGCCGGGGGGTTTGGGCAAAATATGATGCAATGCCTTTTTCAGTAACTGGCATATTTTCGGTATAAAAAGCCGTTATATTTAAATTAAAAGAGGCGCAGAGAGTTAGAACTCGGCTCAAAAATCATGTTCAGGAGTAAAATTTCCCACATTTCAGATATTTTGAAACTGCAGGGGGTTTAGGCAAAATATGACCCATCGCCGTTTTCACTAACTGGTACATTTTCGGTACAAAAAGTCGTAAATTGAGAATGAAAATAGGTGCAGAGAGTCAGAATTCGATTAAAAAATAAGGCTCAGAGTCAAATTTCCCCCATTTCAGATATTTTCAAAACTGCAAGGGGGTGGGGGGGTGGGCAAAATATGACCCATTGCCGTTTTAAGTAATTGGCATATTTTCGGTATAAAAAGTGGTAATTCGAAACTGAAAAAAGGTGAAGAAAGTCAGATTTCGGTTCAAAAATCAGGCTCGTGAGTCAAGTTTCCCACATTTCAGATATTTTTAAAACTGCAGGGGTGGTGGGAGGGTTGGACAAAATATGACCCATAGCCATATAATTGGCATATTTTCATTTTAAAAACCGTTATTTGAAAATGAAAATAGGTGCAGAGAGTCAAAATTTGGATCAAAAATCACGTTCAGGAGTCAAATTTACCACATTTCAGATATTTTGAAAACTGCAGGGGGGTTTGGTCAAAATGTGACTCAATGCCTTTTTCAGTAACTGGCATATTTTCGGTATAAAAAGCCGTTATATTTAAATTAAAATAGGTGAAGAGAGTTAGAATTCGGCTCAAAAATCACGTTCAGGAGTCAAATTTTCCACATTTCAGATATTTTGAAAACTGCAGGGGGGTTGGGCAAAATATGACTCATCCCCGTTTACAGTAATAGGCATATTTTCGGTATAAAAATCATATTATGAAAATGAAAATAGGTGCAGAGAATCAGAATTCGGCTCAAAAATTATGCTCAGGAGTCAATTTTTCCATATTTTAGATATTTTAAAAACTGCAAGGGGGGGTTTAGTCAAAATATGACCCATCCCCGTTTAACAGTAATTGGCATATTGTCGGTATGAAAAGTCGTAAATTGAAAATGTAAATAGGTGTAGATAGTTAGAATTCGGCTCGGGAATCGCGCTCAGGAGTTATATTTTCCACATTTCAGATAATTTGAAAACTGCGAGAGGGTAAGGGCAAAATACGACCTATCGCCGTATCCAGTAATTGGCATATTTGTGGTATAAAAACCGTTATAATAAAATTAAAATAGATGCAAAGAGTCAGAATTCGGTTCAAAAATATGCTCAGCAGTCAAATTTCCCACATTTCAGATATTTTTAAAACTGCAGGGCAGTTTGGGCAAAATATGACCCATCCTCATTTACATTAATTGGCATATTTTCGGTATAAAAATTCGAATAATGAAAATGAAAATAGGTGGAGAGAGTCAGAATTCAGCTGAAAAAACAGGCTCAGGAGTCATATTTCCCATATTTCTAATATTTTGAAAACTGCAGGTAAAGCTGAAATATAACTCATCCCAATTTACAGTAATTGGCATATTTTCGGTATAAAAAGTCGTAATTTAAAAATGAAATAGGTGCAGGGAGTCAGAATTCGGCTCAAAAATCACGCACAAGAGTCAAATTTTCTACATTTCAGATATTTTTAAAACGGCAAATGGGATTGGGAAAAATATGACCGCTTCGCTGTTAAAGTAATTGGCATATCTTCGGTTTAAAAATTCTTAATTTTAAAATGAAAATTTTGTGCAAAGAGTCAGAATTCGGTTGAAAAATCACGCTCAGGGAGCAAATTTCCCTCATTTCAGATATTTTGAAAAGTTCAGGGGGTTTGGGCAAAATACGGCCCATCCCGGATTACAGTAATTGGCATATTTTCGGTATATAAATCATAATATGAAAATGAAAATAGGTGCAGATATTTGGAATTCGACTCAAAAATCATGCTCAGGAGTCAAATTTCCCACATTTCATATACTTTAAAAACTGGAGGGGGATTTCGGCAAAATATGACCCATCGATTTTTACAGAAATTGGCATATTTTCGGTATAAAAAGTCGTAATTTGAAAATGAAAAAAAGCTGCAGAGAGAGTCAGAATTCGGCTCAAAAATCACGCTCAGCAGTCAAATTTCCCACATTTCAGATATTTTTAAAACTGCAGGGCAGTTTGGGCAAAATATGACCCATCCTCATTTACATTAATTGGCATATTTTCGGTATAAAAATTCGAATAATGAAAATGAAAATAGGTGGAGAGAGTCAGAATTCAGCTGAAAAAACAGGCTCAGGAGTCAAATTTCCCATATTTCTAATATTTTGAAAACTGCAGGTAAAGCTGAAATATAACTCATCCCAATTTACAGTAATTGGCATATTTTCGGTATAAAAAGTCGTAATTTAAAAATGAAATAGGTGCAGGGAGTCAGAATTCGGCTCAAAAATCACGCACAAGAGTCAAATTTTCTACATTTCAGATATTTTTAAAACGGCAAATGGGATTGTAAAAAATATGACCGCTTCGCTGTTAAAGTAATTGGCATATCTTCGGTTTAAAAATTCTTAATTTTAAAATGAAAATTTTGTGCAAAGAGTCAGAATTCGGTTGAAAAATCACGCTCAGGGAGCAAATTTCCCTCATTTCAGATATTTTGAAAAGTTCAGGGGGTTTGGGCAAAATACGGCCCATCCCAGATTACAGTAATTGGCATATTTTCGGTATATAAATCATAATATGAAAATGAAAATAGGTGCAGTTATTTGGAATTCGACTCAAAAATCATTCTCAGGAGTTAAATTTCCCACATTTCATATACTTTAAAAACTGGAGGGGGATTTCGGCAAAATATGACCCATCGGTTTTTACAGAAATTGGCATATTTTCGGTATAAAAAGTCGTAATTTGAAAATGAAAAAAAGCTGCAGAGAGAGTCAGAATTCGGCTCAAAAATCACGCTCAGCAGTCAAATTTCCCACATTTCAGATATTTTTAAAACTGCAGGGCAGTTTGGGCAAAATATGACCCATCCTCATTTACATTAATTGGCATATTTTCGGTATAAAAATTCGAATAATGAAAATGAAAATAGGTGGAGAGAGTCAGAATTCAGCTGAAAAAACAGGCTCAGGAGTCATATTTCCCATATTTCTAATATTTTGAAAACTGCAGGTAAAGCTGATATATAACTCATCCCAATTTACAGTAATTGGCATATTTTCGGTATAAAAAGTCGTAATTTAAAAATGAAATAGGTGCAGGGAGTCAGAATTCGGCTCAAAAATCACGCACAAGAGTCAAATTTTCTACATTTCAGATATTTTTAAAACGGCAAATGGGATTGGGAAAAATATGACCACTTCGCTGTTAAAGTAATTGGCATATCTTCGGTTTAAAAATTCTTAATTTTAAAATGAAAATTTTGTGCAAAGAGTCAGAATTCGGTTGAAAAATCACGCTCAGGGAGCAAATTTCCCTCATTTCAGATATTTTGAAAAGTTCAGGGGGTTTGGGCAAAATACGGCCCATCCCGGATTACAGTAATTGGCATATTTTCGGTATATAAATCATAATATGAAAATGAAAATAGGTGCAGATATTTGGAATTCGACTCAAGAATCATGCTCAGGAGTCAAATTTCCCACATTTCATATACTTTAAAAACTGGAGGGGGATTTCGGCAAAATATGACCCATCGGTTTTTACAGAAATTGACATATTTTCGGTATAAAAAGTCGTAATTTGAAAATGAAAAAAAGCTGCAGAGAGAGTCAGAATTCGGCTCAAAAATCACGCTCAGCAGTCAAATTTCCCACATTTCAGATATTTTTAAAACTGCAGGGCAGTTTGGGCAAAATGTGACCCATCCTCATTTACATTAATTGGCATATTTTCGGTATAAAAATTTGAATAATGAAAATGAAAATAGGTGGAGACAGTCAGAATTCAGCTGAAAAAACAGGCTCAGGAGTCAAATTTCCCATATTTCTAATATTTTGAAAACTGCAGGTAAAGCTGAAATATAACTCATCCCAATTTACAGTAATTGGCATATTTTCGGTATAAAAAGTCGTAATTTAAGAATGAAATAGGTGCAGGGAGTCAGAATTCGGCTCAAAAATCACGCACAAGAATCAAATTTTCTACATTTCAGATATTTTTAAAACGGCAAATTGGATTGGGAAAAATATGACCGCTTCGCTGTTAAAGTAATTGGCATATCTTCGGTTTAAAAATTCTTAATTTTAAAATGAAAATTTTGTGCAAAGAGTCAGAATTCGGTTGAAAAATCACGCTCAGGGAGCAAATTTCCCTCATTTCAGATATTTTGAAAAGTTCAGGGGGTTTGGGCAAAATACAGCCCATCCCGGATTACAGTAATTGGCATATTTTCGGTATATAAATCATAATATGAAAATGAAAATAGGTGCAGATATTTGGAATTCGACTCAAAAATCATGCTCAGGAGTCAAATTTCCCACATTTCATATACTTTAAAAACTGGAGGGGGATTTCGGCAAAATATGACCCATCGGTTTTTACCGAAATTTGCATATTTTCGGTATAAAAAGTCGTAATTTGAAAATGAAAAAAAGCTGCAGAGAGAGTCAGAATTCGGCTCAAAAATCACGCTCAGCAGTCAAATTTCCCACATTTCAGATATTTTTAAAACTGCAGGGCAGTTTGGGCAAAATTGACCCATCCTCATTTACATTAATTGGCATATTTTCGGTATAAAAATTCGAATAATGAAAATGAAAATAGGTGGAGAGAGTCAGAATTCAGCTGAAAAAACAGGCTCAGGAGTCAAATTTCCCATATTTCTAATATTTTGAAAACTGCAGGTAAAGCTGATATATAACTCATCCCAATTTACAGTAATTGGCATATTTTCGGTATAAAAAGTCGTAATTTAAAAATGAAATAGGTGCAGGGAGTCAGAATTCGGCTCAAAAATCACGCACAAGAGTCAAATTTTCTACATTTCAGATATTTTTAAAACGGCAAATGGGATTGGGAAAAATATGACCGCTTCGCTGTTAAAGTAATTGGCATATCTTCGGTTTAAAAATTCTTAATTTTAAAATGAAAATTTTGTGCAAAGAGTCAGAATTCGGTTGAAAAATCACGCTCAGGGAGCAAATTTCCCTCATTTCAGATATTTTGAAAAGTTCAGGGGGTTTGGGCAAAATACGGCCCATCCCGGATTACAGTAATTGGCATATTTTCGGTATATAAATCATAATATGAAAATGAAAATAGGTGCAGATATTTGGAATTCGACTCAAAAATCATACTCAGGAGTCAAATTTCCCACATTTCATATACTTTAAAAACTGGAGGGGGATTTCGGCAAAATATGACCCATCGGTTTTTACAGAAATTGGCATATTTTCGGTATAAAAAGTCGTAATTTGAAAATGAAAAAAAGCTGCAGAGAGAGTCAGAATTCGGCTCAAAAATCACGCTCAGCAGTCAAATTTCCCATATTTCAGATATTTTGAAAAATGCAAGGGTGGTTTGGGCAAAATATGACCCATTGCTGTTTTAAGTAATTGGAATATTTTCGGTTAAAAACCGTTATTTTAAAATGAAAATATGTGCAGAGAGTCAGAATTCGGCTCGGAAATCACGCTCAAGAGTTATATTTCCCCCATTTCAGATAATTTGAAAACTTCAGGGGGGTCTGGGCAAAATATGACCCATTGCTGTATATAGTAATTGGCATATTTTCGGTATAAAAAGCCGTTATATGAAAATTAAAATAGGTGGAAAGAGTCAAATTTCGGTTCAAAAATCACGCTCAGTTGTGAAATTTCAAACTTTTCAGATATTCTGTAAACTGCAGGTGAGTTTGGGCTAATTATGACTCATTGTCGTTTTAAATAATTTTCATATTTTCGGTATATAAATCAGTATATGAAAATAAAATAGGGACAGAGAATCGGAATTCGGCTCAAAAATCATGCTCAGGAGTTAAATTTCCCACATTTCAGATATTTGAAAACTGCAGGGGCGTTTGGGCACAAAATGACCCATCCGCGTTAACAGAAATTGGCATATTTCTGTATAAAAATTCGTAATTTGATAAAGAAAAAGGTGCAGAGAGTCAGAATTCGGCTTAAAAATCACGCTCAGGAGTAAAATTTCCCATATTTCAGATATTTTGAAAACTGCAATGGGGTTCGGGCAAAATATGATCTATCACCGTTTCCAGTAATTGGCATATTTTCGATATAAAAAGTCGTAATGTGAAAATGAAAATAGGTGCAGAGAGTTAGAATTCAATTCTAAAATAAGGCTCTTGAGTCAAATTTACCCCATATCGAATATTTTGAAAACTGCAGAGGGGGTTTGGGCAAAAATAATTCATTGCCGTTTTAAGTAAATGGCATATTTTTGGTATGTAAATCATAATATGCAAATGAAAATAGGTGCAAAGAGTCAGAATTCGGTTCAAAACTCAGGCTCAGCAGTAAAATTTCCCACATTTCAGATATTTTTAAAACTACAGGGCGGTTTGGTCAAAATATGACTCATCCTTGCTTACATTAATTGGCATATTTTCGGTATAAAAATTCGAATATTGAAAATGAAAAAAGGCGCAGAGAGTGAGAATTCGGCTCAAGAAACAAGCTCAGGAGTCTAATTTCCCATATATCTGATATTTTGAAAACTGCAGGGGGGTTTGGGCAAAATGTGACCCATCCCTGTTCAGAGAAATTGGCATATTTTCGGTATAAAAAAATTATGAAAATGAAAATAGGTGGAGTGAATGAGAATTCCACTCAAAAATCATGCAAAGTAGTCAATTTTCCCACATTTTTTATATTTAAAAAATTGCAGGGGGGGGGGGGGTTAGGCAAAATATGATCCATCCCCGTTTCCAGTAATTGGCATATTTTCGGTATAAAATTCGTAATTTGAAAATGAAAATAGGCGTAGAGAGTCACAATTCGGCTCGGAAATCACGCTCAGGAGCTATATTTCCCCCATTTCAGATAATCTGAAAGCTGCAAAGGGGAAGGGGGGGTTCAGGCAAAATATGACCCATCGCTGTATATAGAAATTGGCATATTTTCGGTATAAAAAGCCGTTATATGAAAATGAAAATAGGTGCAGAAAGTCAAATTTCAGCTCAAAAATCAAGCTCAGTTGTGAAATTTCAAACTTTTCAGATATTCTGTAAACTGCAGGGGAGTTTGGGCTAATAATGACTCATTGTCATTTTAAATAATTGGCATATTTTCGGTATATAAATCAGAATATATAAAAATGAAAATAAGTTCAGAGATTCGGAATTCAGCTCAAAAATCATGCTCAGGAGTCAAATTTCCCACATTTCAGATATTTGAAAACTGCAGGGGCGTTTGGGCACAATATGACCCATCCGCGCTAACAGAAATTGGCATAATTCTGTATAAAAATTCGTAATTTGAAAAAGAAAAAGGTGCAGAGAGTCAGAATTCGGTTTAAAAATCACGCTCAGGAGTAAAATTTCCCATATATCAGATATTTTGAAAAGTGCAAGGGGGTTTGGGCAAAATATGACCCATCCCCGTTTCCAGTAATTGGCATATTTTCGATATAAAAATTCGTAATGTGCAAATGAAAATAAGTGCAGAGAGTCAGAATTCGGCTCAAAAAGCACGCACACGAGTCAAATTTTCCACATTTCAGATATTTTTAAAACTGCAAATGGGATTGGGAAAAATATGAACGCTTCACCATTCAAGTAATTGGCATATCTTCGGTTTAAAAATTCGTAATTTTAAAATGAAAATTTTGCGCAAAGAGTCAGAATTCGGTTGAAAAATCATGCTCAGGAGTCAAATTTCCCACATTTCAGAAATTTTGAGAAGTGCAGGGGGTTTGGGCAAAATACGTCCCATCCCGGATTACAGTAATTGGCATATTTTCGGTATGTAAATCATAATATGAAAATGAAAATAGGTGCAGAAATTTGGATTTCGACTAAAAAATCATGCTCAAGAGTCAAATTTCCCACATTTCATATATTTTAAAAACTGGAGGGGGATTTCGGCAAAATATGACCCATCCGCGTTTACAGTAATTGGCATATTTTCGGTATAAAAAGTCGTAATTTGAAAATGAAATAGGTGCAGAGAGTCAGAATTCGGCTCAAAAATCATGCTCAGGAGTCAAATTTCCCACATTTCAGATATTTTGAAAACTGCAGGGGGGTTTGGGCAAAATATGACCCATCCCTGTTCAGAGAAATTGGCATATTTTCGGTATAAAAATAATAATATGAAAATGAAAATAGGTGGAGTGAATGAGAATTCGGCTCAAAAATCATGCAAAGTAGTCAATTTTCCCACATTTTTTTATATTTTAAAAATTGCATGGGGGGGGGAGGGGTTTAGGCAAAATATGATCCATCCCCGTTTCCAGTAATTGGCATATTTTCGGTATAAAATTCGTAATTTGAAAATGAAAATAGGCGTAGAGAGTCACAATTCGGCTCGGAAATCACACTCAGGAGCTATATTTCCCCCATTTCAGATAATCTGAAAGCTGCAGGGGGGGGGGGTCTGGGCAAAATATAACCCATTGCTGTATATAGAAATTGGCATATTTTCGGTATAAAAATCGTTATATGAAAATGAAAATAGGTGCAGAGAGTCAAATTTCAGATCAAAAATTAAGCTCAGTTGTGAAATTTCAAACTTTTCAGATATTCTGTAAACTGCAGGGGAGTGTGGGCTAATTATGACTCATTGTCATTTTAAATAATTGGCATATTGTCGGTATATAAATCAGAATATAAAAATGAAAATAAGTTCAGAGATTCGGAATTCAGCTAAAAAATCATGCTCAGGAGTCAAATTTCCCACATTTCAGATATTTGAAAACTGCAGGGGCATTTGGGCACAATATGACCCATCCGCGTTAACAGAAATTGGCATATTTCTGTATAAAAATTCGTAATTTGAAAAAGAAAAAGGTGCAGAGAGTCAGAATTCGGCTTAAAAATCACGCTCAGGAGTAAAATTTCCCATATATCAGATATTTTGAAAAGTGCAAGGGGGTTTGGGCAAAATATGACCCATCCCCGTTTCCAGTAATTGGCATATTTTCGATATAAAAAGTCGTAATGTGCAAATGAAAATAGGTGCAGAGAGTCAGAATTCGGCTCAAAAATTACGCTCAGGAGTCAAATTTCCCATATTTCTAATATTTTGAAAACTGCAGGTAAAGGGGAAATATAACCCATCCCAGTTTACAGTAATTGGCATATTTTCGGTAGAAAAAGTCGTAATTTGAAAATGAAATAGGTGCAGAGACTCAGAATTCGGCTCAAATATCACGCACATGAGTCAAATTTTCCACATTTCAGATATTTTTAAAACTGCAAATGGGATTGGGAAAAATATGAACGCTTCACCATTCAAGTAATTGGCATATCTTCGGTTTAAAAATTCGTAATTTTAAAATGAAAATTTTGTGCAAAGAGTCAGAATTCGGTTGAAAAATCATGCTCAGGAGTCAAATTTCCCACATTTCAGAAATTTTGAGAAGTGAAGAGGGTTTGGGCAAAATACGGCCCATCCCGGATTACAGTAATTGGCATATTTTCGGTATATGAATCATAATATGAAAATGAAAATAGGTGCAGAAATTTGGAATTCGACTCAAAAATCATGCTCAAGAGTCAAATTTCCCACATTTCATATATTTTAAAAACTGGAGGGGGATTTCGGCAAAATATGACCCATCCGGGTTTACAGTAATTGGCATATTTTTGGTATAAAACGTCATAATATGAAAATGAAAAAAAAAGGTGCAGAGAGAGTCATAATTCGGCTTAAAAATCACGCTCAGGAGTCCAATTTCCCATATTTCAGATATTTTGAAAAATGCAAGGGGGGATTTGGGCAAAATATGACCCATTGCTGTTTTAAGTAATTGGAATATTTTCGGTTAAAAACCGTTATTTTAAAATGAAAATAAGTGCAGAAAGTCAGAATTCGGCTCAAAAATCACGTTCAGGAGTCAAATTTCCCACATTTCAGATGTTTTGAAAACTGCAAGGGGGTTTGGTTAAAATATGACTCATCCCCGTTTAGAGTAATTGGCATATTTTCGGTATAAAAATAATAATATGAAAATGGAAATAGGTGGAGAGAATCACAATTCGGCTCAAAAATCATGCACAGTAGTCAATTTTCCCCCATTTCAGATATTTTGAAAATTGCAGGGGAAGGGGGGTTTAGGCAAAATATGATCCATCCCCGTTTCCAGTAATTGGCATATTTTTGGTATAAAATTCATAATTTGAAAATAAAAATAGGTGTAGAGAGTCAGAATTCGGCTCGGAAATCATGCTCAGGAGTTATATTTCCCCCATTTCAAATAATTTGAAAACTGAAGGGAGGTCTGGGTAAAATATGACCCATTGCTGTATATAGTAATTGGCATATTTTCGGTATAAAAAGCCGTTATATGAAAATGAAAATAGGTGGAAAGAGTCAAATTTCGGCTCAAAAATCACGCTCAGTTGTGAAATTATAAACTTTTCAGATATTCTGTAAACTGCAGGGGAGTTTGGGCTAATTATGACTCATTGTCGTTTTAAATAATTGGCATATTTTCGGTATATAAATCAGTATATACAAATAAAATAAGTACAGAGAATCGGAATTCGGCTCTCAAATCATGCTCAGGAGGCAAATTTCCCACATTTCAGATATTTGAAAACTGCAGGGGCGTTTGGGCACAAAATGACCCAACGGCGTTAACAGAAATTGGCATATTTCTGTATAAAAATTCGCAATTTGATAAAGAAAAAGGTGCAGAGAGTCAGAATTCGGCTTAAAAATCACGCTCAGGAGTAAAATTCCCCATATTTCAGATATTTTGAAAACTGCAATGGGGTTTGGGCAAAATATGACCCATCCCCGTTTCCAGTAATTGGCATATTTTCGATATAAAAAGTCGAAATACGAAAATGAAAATAGGTGCATAGAGTCAGACTTCAATTCAAAAATCAGACTCGGGAGTCTAATTTCCCACATTTTAGATTTTTTTCAAACTGCCTGGGGGTTTGGGCAAAATATGACCCATCGCCGTTTTCAGTAATTGGCATATTTTCGGTATAAAACCCGTTATATTAAAATGAAAAAAGGTGCAAACAGTCAGAATTCGGTTAAAAAATCAGGCTCAGCAGTCAAATTTCCCACATTTCAGATATTTTTAAACTGCAGGGCGGTTTGGTCAAAATATGACCCATCATCGCTTACAATAATTGGCATATTTTCGGAATAAAAATTCGAATATTGAAAATTAAAAAAGACGCAGAGAGTCAGAATTCGGCTCAAGAAACAAGCTCAGGAGTCAAATTTCCCATATATCTGATATTTTGAAAACTGCAGTTAGAGAGGAAATATGACCCATCCCAGTTTACAGTAATTGGCATATTTTCGGTATAAAGACCGTTATATTAAAATGAAAATAGTTGCAAAGAGTCAGAATTCGGTTAAAAAAATCAGGCTCAGCAGTCAAATTTCCCACATTTCAGATATTTTTAAAACTGCAGGGCGGTTTGGGCAAAATATGACCTATCCTCGTTTACATTAATTGGCATATTTTCGGTATAAAAATTCGAATATTCAAAATGAAGAAAGGTGCAGAGAGTCAGAATTCGGCTCAGAAATCACGCACAAGAGTCAAATTTTCCTCATTTAAGATATTTTTTAAACTGCAAGTGGGATGAGGCAAAATATGACCCATCCCCGTTTACAGTAATTGGCATATTTTCGGTATAAAATTCGTAATTTTAAAATGAAAATAGGGTGCAGAGAGTCGGAATTCGGCTCAAAAATCACGCTCAGGAGTCAAATTTCTCACATATCAAATATTTTGAAAACTGCAGGGGGTTTGGGCAAAATACGACCCATCCCAGATGACAGTAATTGGCATATTTTCGGTATATAAATCTTAATATGAAAATTAAAATAGTTGCAGAAATTATGAATTCGGCTCAAAAATCATGCTCAGGAGTCAAATTTTCCTCATTTCAGATATTTGGAAAATTGCAGGGGGGTTTGGGCAAAATATGACCCATCTGCGTTTACAGTAATTGGCATATTTTCGGTATAAAAATCGTAATTCGAAAATGAAAAAAGATTCAGAGAGTCAGAATTCGGCTCAAAAATCACGCTCTGGAGTCAAATTTCCCATATATCAGATGTTTTGAAAACTGCAAAGGGTTTGGGCAAAAATGACCCATCGCCGTTTCACTAATTGGCATATTTTCGGTATAAAAAGTCGTAAATTGAAAACAAAAATTTGTGCAGAGAGTCAGATTTCGATTAAAAAATAAGGCCCAGAGTCAAAATTCCCCTATTTCAGATATTTTGAAAACTGCAGGGGGGGGGGGGGGTGGCCAAATATGATCCACTGCCGTTTTAAGTAATTGGCATTTTTTCGTTATAAAAACCGTTATTTTTTAATTGAAAATAGGTGCAAAGTGTCAGAATTCGGCTCAAAATCACGCTCAGAAGCAAAATTTCCAATATTTCAGATATTTTGAAAACTGCATGGAGGTTGTGGCATAATATGACCCATCCCAGTTTACAGTAATTGGCATATTTTCGGTATAAAAAGTGGTAATTTGAAAATGAAAATAGGTGCAGAGAGTCAGAATTCGGTTAAAAAATCAGGCTCGGGAGTCAAATTTTCCACATTTCAAATATTTTTCAAACTGCCGGGGGGGTTTTGGGCAAAATATTACCCATTGCCGTTTTCAGTAGTTTTCATATTTTCGGTATAAAAACCGTTATATTAAAATGAAAATAGTTGCAAAGAGTCAGAATTCGGTTAAAAAAATCAGGCTCAGCAGTCAAATTTCCCACATTTCAGATATTTTTAAAACTGCAGGGCGGTTTGGGCAAAATATGACCTATCCTCGTTTACATTAATTGGCATATTTTCGGTATAAAAATTCGAATATTCAAAATGAAGAAAGGTGCAGAGAGTCAGAATTCGGCTCAGAAATCACGCACAAGAGTCAAATTTTCCTCATTTAAGATATTTTTTAAACTGCAAGTGGGATGGCGCAAAATATGACCCATCCCCGTTTACAGTAATTGGCATATTTTCGGTATAAAATTCGTAATTTTAAAATGAAAATAGGGTGCAGAGAGTCGGAATTCGGCTCAAAAATCATGCTCAGGAGTCAAATTTCTAACATATCAAATATTTTGAAAACTGCAGGGGGTTTGGGCAAAATACGACCCATCCCTGATGACAGTAATTGGCATATTTTCGTTATATAAATCCTAATATGAAAATTAAAATATTTGCAGAAATTATGAATTCGGCTCAAAAATCATGCTCAGGAGTCAAATTTCCCTCATTTCAGATATTTGGAAAATTGCAGGGGGGTTTGGGCAAAATATGACCCATCTGCGTTTACAGTAATTGGCATATTTTCGGTATAAAAAGTCGTAATTCGAAAATGAAAAAAGAGGCAGAGAGTCAGAATTCGGCTCAAAAATCACGCTCTGGAGTCAAATTTCCCATATATCAGATGTTTTGAAAACTGCAAAGGGTTTGGGCAAAAATGACCCATCGCCGTTTCACTAATTGGCATATTTTCGGTATAAAAAGTCGTAAATTGAAAACAAAAATTTGTGCAGAGAGTCAGATTTCGATTAAAAAATAAGGCCCAGAGTCAAAATTCCCCTATTTCAGATATTTTGAAAACTGCAGGGGGGGGGGGGGGTGGCAAAATATGACCCACTGCCGTTTTAAGTAATTGGCATTTTTTCGTTATAAAAACCGTTATTTTTAATTGAAAATAGGTGCAAAGTGTCAGAATTCGGCTCAAAATCACGCTCAGAAGTAAAATTTCCAATATTTCACATATTTTGAAAACTGCATGGAGGTTGTGGCATAATATGACCCATCCCAGTTTACAGTAATTGGCATATTTTCGGTATAAAAAGTGGTAATTTGAAAATAAAAATAGTTGCAGAGAGTTAGAATTCGGTTAAAAAATCTAGCTTGGGAGTCAAGTTTCCCACATTTCAGATATTTTTAAAACTGCAGTAGGTTTGGGCAAAATATGACCCATTGCCCTTTTAAGTAATTGCCATATTTTCGGTATAAATCCCTTATTTGAAAATCAAAATAGGTGCAGAGAGTCAGAATTCGGCTCAAAATTCACGTCCAAGAGTCAAATTTCCAACATTTCAGATATTTTGAAAGCTGCAATAGGGATGGGGCAAAATATGACCCTTTGCCGTTTTCAGTAATTGACATATTTTCGGTATAAAAATATAAAATTTGGAAATGAAAAAAAGAGTGCAGAGAGTCAGAACTCGGCTCAAAAATCACGTTCAAGTGTCAAATTTCCCACATATCAGATATTTTGAAAACTGCAGGAGGTTTGGGCAAAATATGACCAATTCCCGTTTAAAGTAATTGGCATATTTTGAGTATATAAATCAAAACATGAAAATGAAAATAGGTGCAGAGAGTCAGAATTACATTAAAAAATAAGGCTCGAGAGTCAAATTTCCTACATATCAGATATTTTGAAAACGGCAGGGGGGGGTTTGCGCAAAACATGACTCTATGCATTTTTCAGTAACTGGTATATTTTCGGTATAAGAAGCTGTTACATTTAAATTAAAATAGGTGCAGAGAGTCAGAATTCGACTCAAAAATCACATTCTGGACTCAAATTTCCCACATTTCTGACATGTTGAAAACTGCAGGGGGGTTTGGGAAAAAATGGCCCATTGCTGTTTACAGTAAGTGGAATATTTCCGTATAAACTCACAAGTTGGAAAATAAAATAGGTGCAGAGAGTCAGAATTTGGCTCCAAAACCACGCTCTGGAGTGAAATTTCCAACACTTCAGATATTTTGAAAACTGCAGGGGGGTTTGGGCAAAATATGATCCATCCCCTTTTACAGTAATTGGCATAATTTCGGTATAAAAATTCGAATATTGAAAATGAAAATAGGTGCAAAGAGTCAGAATCCAGCTCCAAAATCACGTTCAGCAATCAAATTTCCCACATTTCAGATATTTTGAAAACTGCAGGGGGTTTGAGCAAAAAATATGACCCATCCCCGTTTCCAGTAATTGGCATATTTTCGGTATATAAATCATAATATAAAAAAGAAAATATTTGTAGAGAATCGGAATTCGGCTCAAAAATCATGCTCAGGAACCAAATTTCGCACATTTCAGATATTTTGAAAAATGTAGGGGGGTTTGGGCAAAATAGGAGCCATCCGCGTTTACAGTAATTGGCATATTTTCGGTATAAAAATCGTAATTTGAAAATTAAAATAGGTGCATAGAGTCAGAATTCGGTTCAAAAATTACGCTCAAGAGTCAAATTTCCAACATTTCAGAAATTTTGAAATCTGCAGGAGGGGATAGGGCTAAATATGACCCTTCGCTCTTTTCAGTAATTGGCATATTTTCGGAATATAAATTCGTAATTTGAAAATGAAAATAGGATGCAGAGAGTCAGAATACGGTTAAAAAATCATGTTCAAGAGTCAAATTTCCTACATATAACATATTTTGAAAACTGCAGGGAGGTTTGAGCAAAATGTGACCCATCCATGTTTACAGTAATAGGCATATTTTCGATTAAAAAGTCGTAATTTGAAAATTAAAATAGGTTCAGGGAGTCAGAATTCGGTTCAAAAATCAGGCTCTGGAGTCAAATTTCACACATTTCAGATATTTTGAAAACTGCAGGGAGGTGTGGGCAAAATATGACCCATTGCCATTTTAAGTAATTGACATAAAAAACGGTATAAAAACCGTTATTTTAAAATGAAAATAAGTGCAGAGAGTCAGAATTCGGCTCAAAAATCACGTTCAGGAGTCAAATTTCCAACATTTCAGATATTTTGAAAACTGCAGGGAGGTTTGAGCAAAATGTGACCCATCCATGTTTACAGTAATTGGCATATTTTCGCTATAAAAATCATAATATGAAAAAAAAATAGGTGCAGAAAGTCAGAATTCGGTTCAAAAATCATGCTCAAGAGTCAAATTTCCAACATTTCAGATTATTTGTAAAGTGCTAGGGGGTTTGGCTAAATATGACTCATCACCGTTTACAGTAATTGGCATATTTTCGGTATAAAAATCTTTATTTTAAAATGAAAATAGGTGCAAAGAGTCAGAATTCTGCTCAAACATTATGCTCAGCAGTTAAATTTCCCACATTTCAGATATTTTTAAAACAGCAGGGCGGTTTGGCCAAAAAATGACCCATCCTCGTTTACAGTAATTGGCATATTATCGGTATAAAAAAGTCGTAATTTGAAAATGAAAATAAGTAAAGAGAGGCATAATTCGGCTCAAAAATCACACTCAGGAGTAAAATTTTCCACATTTTAGATATGTTGAAAACTTCAAGAGGGTTTGGGCAAAGTATGATCCATCGCTGTTTAAAGTAATTGGCATATTTTCTTATGGTCGGACTCAGTCTTCTTGAAACCTCAAGCTGTGCTCCTCTGTCTTAATCCTTCTCATAATTTTGGCGTTATCAGCAAACATTGAAATGAATGATTCTATACCCACTCTGAGATCATTTACGTATATCAGAAACAGGATGGGTCCGAGTACATAGCCCTGTGGGTCTTTGCTAGTGACTTCACGCCAATCTGAGGTCTCGCCGCTCACTAACTCGCTGCTTCCTATTGCTTAGGTACTCCCTCATCCACTGGAGCTCCCAACCAGTTACTCCTGCCTGTTTTTCCAGCTTATGCATCAGCCTTTTATGGGGGTACTGTGTCAAAGGCTTTCTGACAGTCCAAAAAATGCAGTCCGCCCATCCTTCTCTTTCTTGATTAATCTTTGTCACTTGATCGTAGAATTCTATTAAGCCTGTAAGGCAAGATTTACCCCTCCCAGAATCCATGTTGATGGGTTGTCACATAGTCCCTCCCCTTCCTCTCTCACTCTCCCCCTCCCTGTGTGTGATTGCGCACGCCTCTGTGCGCGCATGCAATTATAAAAGAAAGTATGTAAGTAAGTAATTATCAAAAGAAGGCACCAAACCGAGAAGGCTATGTAGCACCATCAAATGTGCGGATTAATCAGAGGGCGCTAAATATCACCAAGGATGCCAATACGAGAACAAAAACGCATAAGGCGAACGATATCAAAAGTATCCGAGTCACCAAGGGGACACTATTGAGGGACAGGTGACCACGAGGGGCGGTCGGAAAGCAAGACACACGCTCGTCCTGGAAGTCAGGACATTCAAGAAGGACATGCACGACCGTAAGAGGGACAATGCAATTAGGACAATAAGGAGCAGGGCGGCGCTCCATCAAGTGACCATGGGTTAAGCAAGTATGGCCAATACGCAACCTCGCCAGAGCTGTTTCCCATTGCCGGTTACGGTGGTAGGAGGACGGCCATGAGGAAATACAACATTTAAGAGTACGTAGTTTGTTACCAGTATCAGACGACCAAGAAGCCTGCCAAAGGGAAAGGACGGAGGTATGGATAACCGGGTAAAAGTCGGAATATGGAATACCTTTACGAGAGATGGGACAAGAGCGGACAGCTTCCTTGGCGGCAGCATCCGCACGCTCATTTAAAAACACACCAATATGGCTGGGAACCCAACAAAACTCAACTGACTTAAATTTACTGTGAACAAGAAACAGCCAATGCTGGATCTCGACAACTACTGGATGAACCGGATTAAAGGACCTGAGAGCCATGAGGGCACTACGAGAGTCTACAACAACTACAAAGAAAGACTGACAATGAGAAAGCAGGAGACGAAGAGCATAGAGAATAGCATAAAGCTCCGCTGTAAAGATGCTAGTCTCCGGAGGTAAGCGACACATATAAGTGCGATCAGGAAAAACAACAGAGTAGCAGACTGTCCGCAGACTTAGACCCATCGGTGAAGACAGAAACGGAGCGGGAGTGAGAAGAAAAATGCTCAAGGAAAAGGCGTTTTAGAACCGTAGAAGGGGTAAAAGCTTTAGTGATGCGGGTCAAGGATATACAAAACCGCAGAAGGGGGACTCTCCACGGGGGCAAAGAAGGAACAACACGAGGAGAAACATTAGAAATACGAACGGAAAGAGAATCCTGTAGGCGAGATAACCGGACAGAAAGAGGGAGGTGGTGAAGAGGAACTGGAGCTGCAGGAGGGGTAAAAGTTAAAGCACGACAGAGGCGAGAGGAAGGATGTTGTAAGGACCGCACAAGATAGCGAAGACAGTAGCGATCACGGCGGAGAGACAGGAAGCCAGTGTCAACATACAAGTTAAGGACAGGAGTCGAACGAAAGGCACCAGAACTAAGGCGCAACCCAGTATGGTGCAAAGCATCAAGACGACGAAGAGTAGAAGGAGAAGCAGACGAGTAAGCAAGGCAACCATAATCGAGCTTAGACAGGGCGAGAGAGGAATGTAAAGCAAGGAGAGAGCGCCTATCCACCCCCCAAGAAGTATGGGACAATACTCGAAGGAGGGTAAGGGCCTTAGAGCACTCAACACGTAGGTAAGAGATATGGGGAGACCAAGACAAACGAGTGTCAAGGAATAATCCCAAAAGCTTCACGGAATCTTTGTACTCAAGGGAATGACCATAAAGTAACAAAGAGGGACGAAGAACGATCCGTTTCCGAGTAAAAGTCATGGCGCAAGTCTTAGAAGAAGAGAACTTGAAGTCATGATCGGTGGCCCAAGACGACACGGCATCAATTGCAAGTTGAAGCCGGCGCTGAAGGAGAGGCGAAACATCACCCTGACAGCAAAGGGTAAGATCATTGACAGAGAGCGGAGAAGACACTTGAAGGAAGAGAGGAAAGAAGACCATTGAGGGCAACCAGAAAAAGTGCTCAGAACACTACCCTGGGGCACACCTTCGTATTGCTGAAAAGAGGTAGAGAGAGTAGTACCAAGTCGCACCCGAAAGGAACGACGAGAGAGGAAGCTGCGGAGAAAGAGAGGGAGTTGACCACGAAGGCCAAAAGAATGAAGTTGGGATAGAATATGATATCGCCAAGTGGTGTCGTAAGCCTTTTCCAGGTCAAAAAGGACGGCAACAACGGAGGTCTTCGCAGCAAAACCAGTACGAATATAGACCTCCAAGTTCACCAGGACATCTGTCGTGCTGCGGCACTTGCGAAAACAAAATTGAGAAGGGGAGAGGAGGTGATGGTGATCCAGGAACACCATCAGACGAACGTTAACCATACGTTCAAAGAGTTTGCAGACACAACTTGTGAGGGCAATAGGGCGAAAGTCCTTAGTGGAAGAGACCCCGGTTTGCGGGGAGACCCCAGAGACCCCGGTTTGCGAACAGGGAGGACAACGGCATCGAGTCAGTCCTCAGGGACTGACGACGGATCCCAGATCCGATAATACAGACCCAGTAAATACTGAGACGTGCACGGAGGGAGATAGCGAAGCTTCTTATAATGAATACTATCGGAGCCCCCCGCCGTAGAACCGCAGAGGGCCAGGGCAGAACGAAGTTCAGAGAGAGAGAAGGGATCATTATAGGGAAACGGAAGACGAGTGCAGAAATCCAAAGGACGAGACTCAAGGACAGGTTTACGAAGAAGGAAAGATTGGGGAAGATGAAGACCAGAGCTAACAGAAGAAAAGTGGGAACCCAGTTCGGAAGCGACCTGCAACGGGTCCGCCACAAGAGTACCATGGAGGTGTTGGACCGGTGAAGTATCGGGAACGAACTTATCCGCTATCTTGCGGATACGCTTCCAGATCTGTGGCAGAGGAGTTTAGGACGCAATTGTGGAGACATAAGATGCCCAACGTTCACGCTTTGCCGTACGGATGGCCCTACGGTCCACCGCACTTGCTCTCTGAATAGAAGAGAAAAGAATCGGTCGTCTGCCGACGGCGGTGCCTCTTCCAGGCTGCATACTTACAGCGGACAGCCCAAGCACAGTCCGCATTCCACCAAGGAACGCACTTCCGTGGACCCCGAGAGGAAGAGCGAGGAATAGAGCGGAGGGCAGCGCCGAAGATAATGTCATGAAAAAGGAGGAGAGCACGAGGGAGAGGCAGAAGGGAGAGGTCAGAGAGAGCAGCACTGAGGGTAAATAGGTTCCAGTCCGCCTTAGCAAACTGCTACCTAGGAAAGGAGAGGGAAGGGCGAAAAGAGAAAAAGGAAACAAGGATGGGGAAATGGTCTCTGCCATGGAGGTCATCAAGAACCTGCCAAGTGAAATCTAAGTAAAAAGAAGAAGAGCAGAGAGAAAGATCAAGACAGGAAAGAGTGCGAGTCCGAGAGTCCAAATGAGTGGGCTCACCAGAATTCAGAAGAGACAGGGAAGAAGAGATGAGAAACAGCTCAAGAAGACGACCTCGGGTATTCGTCAAAACATCACCACAAAGAGAATGACGACAATTGAAATCACCCAGCAGGAGCACAGGCTCCGGCAAGGAGTCCAGCAGGTGTTTCAAATCAGGAAGAGAAAGCGGGACACTCGGGGTGAGATAAATGTAACAAACTGTGTACCATTTCCCCACAAAGATACGAGCAGCAGAACAATGGAGAGGCGAAGGAAAAAGTAAGGGGACAAAGGGAACATCAGCGCGAATCAAGAGAGCAGAAGAATTAAGAGCCCCAGCAACGGCTGGGGGGGGGGGGGGAGAAAGGAATAGACACGAAAACGACCTGGACGAGCACCAAGCATCGGCTCCTGGAGACAGACACAAAGGGGCGAAAACCGCGAAATCAGAAGTTGGAGTTCGAGGAAATTGGCGTAATAACCTCGAACGTTCCATTGAAGAATAGACATCGACGAGAAGAGAAAGAACAACAACAGAGAACAAGGAAGAAACAAAGTCGAAAGAGCAACATAGCACGTTAAAGAATATCAGGGTCGGGATCAGGGTCAGCAAAGTTAGGGTTAGGGGGCATGGGTAAACTGAGCAAAGACGGAGGGAAGGAAGCGGGAGAACAGACCAGAGGTGGGCGGGCGGGGTCCGGAGGAGAAAGAGGAGGAGACAACGGAGAGGAGCAAGGACAGCGGCAGGAAGAGGAGGGGTAGAAAGAGGGGAGCGCACCCCAGCAAGGGCAACAACTGAGAGGGAAGCGGGGGCTAAAGAAACCTCCATAGCAGGAACAGGGGGCGCAACCATAGAAATAGGAGGGGAAGGAGCGAGAGAGGCAGAAGTAGGGGCCGAGGAAGAAAGTGAAACCTTCTTACCCGCCGGGGAGGAGGAAGGAGAGGAGCCAGGTTTACGCTTCTGACGTAAAGAGACCGGTGTCCCAGCAACCACGTACTGGGCAACGGATTCTAGCGTCTCAACAGGAGAAGCTGAACGAGAGCACACATGACGGCCGTTTGGAGAGCGATGGACATCAGCGCGCACCGACAGGCGGCGGAGAGAGTCAAGAGACGGAGGGGAAGGATGGGAAGGAGGAACGGAGGGAGACAAGGAAAAAGACACAGGAGACACAACAGACCGGGTTGAAAGAAGGGGAACCCCAGACAGAGGACCAGGAGGAGGATCCTTCGGGAGAGAACCCAAAGGAACAGAGGAGGGGGCAGTGGGCGCATCAGGGTCCAAGGCCCGGAAACGGTTGTGAGTCTGAAGAAGGTGGGAAGGACGAGGAGAGGAAGAGCGCAACACGCGAGCATAAGAGATATTAGCATAAGGCGGGAGCCTGCGAACCTGGCATCTCGCCTCAGGAAAAGATAAACGCTCCCGGTGCTTCAAGTTGAGGACCGACTTAGAGTGACCTTCGCCACCACACAAAGGACAGAGAGAGACAGTCCCGGAGCAGCGGAGGGCACCATGCCCAAACCTCCAGCACTTGTTACAGAGCCGAGGAGAAGGAATGTACTCCTGGACAGAGCACCTGGCACCAGCAAGAATGACAGAGGGTGGAAGGGTCCTACCATCAAAGGTAATCTTCACAACCCGGAGGGGTTGACGGCGACTACCACGAGGGGGACGAGTAAACGTGTCCACCTGGAGAATAGAATGGCCCTGGGCAGCAAGGATATGTCGAATATCGTCATGGCAGTCGCGCAGGTCACGAACACCGGTCGCAACATGGGGCGGGAGCAGAATAGTGCCAACACTGGCATTCAACTGAGTGTTCTTCGAGACCCGAACAGGGGTCTCGCCAAGGCAGGGTAAGGCAGCCAAGCGGGAAGCAGCATCCTGAGAAGGAGCAGCAACGGCACGTGTACCGAGATGAGTGGGGTTGATAGTAATGGAGGCATCCACGGAATCAACGAGATGTCGATGGAGGGAGAAATCGTCAGGAGTCGCAGAATCAAGAGGGAGGAGATCAAAATATTTGGCCCACGTAGCGGGACCAAACAAGGCTTGATAGGTAGCAGAACTGGAAGGAATCGAGCGAGGGCGGCCGTGACGAGGACGGCGGCGAGAACCCCCAGAGAGGGGTTAAAAGGCGCAGTAGTTACAACTAGAGATGGAGCCGCGCCAGGGGACGAGGTAGTCACCACTGGGGGCTTGGGGCTCGACCCAACCACAGAGGAGGGAGGGGAGCCAGGGGAAGGAGTCAGAGAGGCCAAAGGAGGAGCAAGGTCGGGGCCCAATGCAGCGGAGGCTACAGAGCCCGGTCTTCCAACACGGACCGACTCGGGGGCATGGTCGCCCACCCCACGAGCCTGAGAAGGTAAAACAGAAACAGTCAAAATAGGGGTTATCATCAGACGAAAAGGAAAATTCATTCATGAATGTGCCCCCACACCCACCATGGAGCCACAATTAGAGGCAGGACACCCAACAAGAAGCTATCGCCGATCTTGCCGGGGCCTCCTAGGGGTGCGTCGTGAGTATACGCCCCACAAACGCCACCTTAAGAACCGACAGTCCATCGAGATCGGGTTCAGTGACGAAAGGGGGATTGACAATTAAAGGTTCCCCTCGCTCTCGACGTCGGGTACTACAGTTCTACGGGTGCAAGAGTATGCCTCCTCCAGCACCCGGGCGTCAAAATAGAAGAAGTCCAAGAGAAGAACCAGAACAAGCAAAAGGTCGGCAGGAAACGGCAAGCAGATAGGAGAAGAGGGGGAGAAAAACAAAACAGAAGAAAAAGGAAAAGGTGCTCAGCAGAATTGGAGAGGACGGCAGCAGGAGCACAAGGCTAGAAAAGGACAGAGGACTGTCCCAAGGAGCATCACACTCCGGCAGCTGCCCACTAAGCCCCCCTCACGACAACAACGAGCTGAGCGGGGAGGGGGGA
The DNA here is from genome assembly GCF_040958095.1 of Procambarus clarkii. NCBI lineage: Eukaryota > Metazoa > Arthropoda > Malacostraca > Decapoda > Cambaridae > Procambarus > Procambarus clarkii. The sequence goes on from NC_091150.1 coordinate 14,068,239, forward strand.
AGTTTTAATTAAGATTGCTTTGCATTCATACTCGAATATGTGAAAGTTGTAGGACAATATGTTTTGAAATGAAGTCAAGGAAAATAAAATATTGGGATACCTTAGGGATAACTGTAAAACACTGGGTAAAACAGACACTGGGCCCCTTAACTGTCTAACAATAGGTTAGACATATATGTAAATAGGACCTGCCTCGTATGGGCAGCTGCAGTTATGGCAGTTACCTTTATTCTTATGTTCATCCTTCTGCAGTTACCTTCAATCTTATGTTCTAATGTTCTTATAACAAACATATATATTGCAGTAACTTTATTGCCCATATATATAAGTGATAAGGCCCTCATCTGCGCCTTATTCCTCATTACAACCTTAATAGACAAAGAATAGAACTTGAAATCTGTAACTAAATCGACCAACAAAAATAAATAAAAGTCACAATTTCTGCCACCTGTCGCTGATTAATATGTTGACCAATTTCAGTCCAACTTCCCATGCTTAGGGCCAGATATGCATTCTCCAAGATGTAGAAGTCACAATAAAACTCGCATAAAAACAAAGGAGAGAAAAAATAAATAAAAAAAGTTGTTAGCTTTTCGTACAAGGGAACATAAGACCTATTGCCATTGGGCAATGTATTTATATGATATATCATAATATACAGCATAAGAACATGCCAAGTCATTATTATGTGTGAAATCGTGCCCTCCAGGTGGTACCGAGAACGTTGTAGACCCTCCTTACTACTACTTTACTTCTTCGTGCGTCGGACAGGTGCTTGCATCTCTTTATCCCTGAATACCAGTAAATGTGAGGTGTTATCTCTATTATCAGTAACATTTGCCGACCATCGTGCATACATTTATTTAATAAAAATCGTAAATAATTCATTTCCTAACGAATTGGGATGAAATTTGCACTACTCTGATGCCAAGTAACGAGAGATTTTTTAAAATTGTTGACTATTTTTCATATTTGGAATAATCTCCTTTGTCACTTACTTCACTTTTGACAATGAAACGTATGAGAACAACCTCAGATCTGAAAACGACAAAAAATTATTAAAACAAGCTTACTTTTGGCATTGAAAAATATGAGAAAAACTAGTTTGTAACAACGAATAGTATGAGACCTGTGATGGAAAAAAGAAGTGTAGGTGTTCGGCAGTCCTCCTAATGGCTGCTGTCAATGCCTATCACATTTACAAAAAAAAAGACTGTGGCTGTTGCCTCCTGTGGTAAAGTAAAGGAAAACACGCAAAACAAATCTTATGAACAATGAAACTATAATTAACTTGAAAACAAATATGAACAAAGATAATCCCTTGGCTATGTACAGTGCAAACAAACAAGATTACACAGTCAAAAAATAACATAATATAAAACATTGGTAACGTTACTCTACAATGAATAAAGACAAAAAATGAATTAACAGGTGCTGAGAATACTTGCTGGCTAAACACATCCACTATTACACAGAGCGTATATTAGATAGGTGTGTCAGCTTTGAGAGCACAGAATATTCTAAATCCAATGGCTCGTGCACGCTCAGTCATCGGCTATGTAGATGGTGCTGAAGCAGAGTGCAGACGACGATTCACCAATGGGACGCGTGTTGGGTGGAAGTGGTGGTTTGGTGATTGACGAAGGTGGAGTGGCAACAGCGAAGGGTGGGAAGGGGGGAGGTGGAGAGTGAGTGTCTGATACGTATGCGCCTGGCAGAAACGTATTTTACTCAATATGTGCTACACTTGCTTGTAGTATCCAGATGTTGTAGATGTACTGAAGTAACATGATGATAGGAAAGAGCAGACCAAATCTCTCTTGAAGGAGATTATCATAACAGCTCTTCCCCCGAAGCCTGCTCTTACGGGTTAAGTTACTTCAGTAGCTGGTGTAGAGGTAGGAGTAGCTGTCTCTACCTCGTAGACTCTGAAGAGGGCGTCGGCTATGATGTTGTCAGAACCCATGATGAAGTAGATCTCCAGATAAAAATTCTGCAAGTACAGAGCCCAGCGTAGAAGACGTTGATTGCTGAATTGGGCCTGTTGAAGGAACTGCAGGGAATTGTGGTCTGAGTAGATGGTAATAGACTGATTTCCCTGTAGGTAAGGTTCGAAATGTTGCAGATTCAAGACGATGGAGAGGAGTTCCTTTTCTATAATGCTATAGTTCTTTTGATGGGGCTTCAACTTGTAGGTCTAGTAGCTGACAGGAAGAACCTCTTCGCCATGTTGTTGCATCAGGACGCCCTCGATGCCGGTGCCACTGGCGTCGACATTGATGATGAAGGGCTTCGTAATTTCTGGAGAGGCGAGAATGGGATCAGAACATAGCAGAGGAGCACTATTACAGTCCTGTAAATATTTGGGAAGATCAGTAAGGATTTCCGAGTTAGAAGGAACTGACTCAGGGTTAGTGCTTTCCGGAGGAAAAGCAGGGAAAGTCTCACTGTGGAGGTATGGATCTTTGAAAGTGGAGAGTGATATTAGCACAGGGGGGGGGGGGGGAATACCTTTATACTCCTTGAGAAGATTGACGTGGCACAACAGGGTCCTCCGCCGCATATCTGGAGTCTCAAGAACGTAGTTGTGGTTGTTTCAGCGCTCTTTGATGCGGTAGGGTCCTGAAAACTTATTTTGCAATGGAGAACCTGCGATCGGAAAATATGCCCACACGAAATCTCCTGTTTAAAATTTCCTGATTTTGCTGCGTTGGTCAAAATGAGTCTTCATCCTATCTTGAGCTTTCAATAAATTGTCATTAGCAAATTTATGTACTCTCTCTAGAATGTGTTTTAAGTTTTGAAGAAACTGGGGCACATGCTGAGGGTCACTGAAGGTGGCATTACATAGAGAGTCTTTAAAAGCTTTTAGTACGGCACTTACGTCCGTAGAGCATCTCATAAGGAGATACTCCTAGAGACTCATTTGGGAGACTTCTGAAAATGCACATGATGATGTCAAGTTGTTTATCCCAGTCTTTCATGGTTTCATTGCAAAATTTCTTTAGGAGTGATTTTATCGTTTGGTGTCTACGTTCAAGAGAACCCTGTGAAGCAGGATGATAGGGGCTGGACTATACCTGAGTGATGTTGAATTCTTCCAGTGTCTTCTTGAAGAGATCACTGGTGAAGTTGGTGCCACAGTCACTTTGAATCTCCCGAGGAAATCCATATTGGGTAAAGATCTTTAATAGTTGTTTCACCACCGTAGCAGCTGTAATGTTCTTTACAGGAACTGCTATGGAGAATCTGGTGGTTGGACACAGGATGGTTAGTATATAAGCGTTGCCAGAACTGGTCCGGAATAAAGGACCAACAAAGTCTATGATGAGTCTGAGAAAAGGTTCCGAAGGCACCGGGATAGGAATTAAAGGAGCCTTGGGAATCGGGATTTTAGGTTTTCCTGCCATCTGACACTGTTGCACATAACTTTTTACATCTTTACCCATACCTGACCAGTAGTAGTCTTGTCTGATTCTGTGATAGGTTTTGTTAAAACCGTAGTGAGAAAGCGCTCCGTGGGCCAGGTGTAGAATATTAAGCCTTAGGCTGGTGGGAACTACTAGTTGGTCGACATTAGCCCAATCGTCATCCTCTGTCAGTTTACTGGGTCTGTACCTGAAATAGAGCAACTGATTCTCTAGGAAGAACCCAGCAATACTGTCAGATTGAGTCTCGGCCTGGAAGAATAATGGTGTTAGTGAAGGATCCTCCCTCTGTAACTTACGGAACTCCAACATAGTAAGATTCGGTGGTACATTCTGATGGTCTTGAGGGACAGCTGTTGCAGTAGAGTCAGCTGATGTGGGCGTGCAGCTTGCGCAAGGGTTGTCACCAAAACTGGAGGAGAGACTTCATCACTTTCTTGGACCTCTGCTGGAACGTACTTTAAGATGGGGTTTTCCACTACAGAGTCACATACCTGGGGTTTGTCCATGATGATCAGGTTGGAAGGTTGCAGATCTTCTGCCAAGTCGTTGCCCAGGAGAAGTTGTACCCCTGACATGGGAAAAGGCTTTTCCCTGATGGCGACATGGACTTCACCTTGTACGAAAGGACAATCCAGGTGGACTCTGCGAGTGGATACGGAGTGGTAGAAGTGAGGTCAGTGATAAGGACGGTTTTCCCGGTGTAGGTGATGTTAGGAACAGCCGATTTCAATATTATTGACTGAAGAGCCGCTGTGTCCCTCAAGATCTTCAATTTGAAACGTCCCTCCGAATCTGTACTGTTGGAAGAGACAGTTCCAGGGTACAGGTGTTTGCTGAAGAGAGAAAGATCATTAACAGGAACACCAACATTCATCACAGGCTTACCAGACTTAGGAGGAGTCGGTTTAGGTTTAGGAGTTTCACTATAGCCTTTGTATTGGGCTTTTCCACATTTATCTATGGTATGTCCATAGAGCTTGTAATGCTTACAATACAATTGAGAGCTCACTTGATCGGTACTCACTTTGTCATAACCAGACCAAGACTTCTTACTGGAAGGTGGGTCAGGTGTTACCCGGTGTATACGACTGTAAGTGTCAGCCGACTTCGCACATCTGATGTAGTCGGTTTCTTCTCTGTCTGCTAAATATAAACGGATGGAAGGGGGAGCACGTCTAAAGAATTCCCCAACTAGAATGAGGTTGACGAGTTCTGAAAATGTAGAGACATGTGCTGCTTCCAGCCATTTCATGAAATATCTTTTCTTAGTATTGGCAAATTCTAAAAAGGTGGTGGTACTTGCCTTTAGATAATCACGGAATTTTCGTCTGTAGCTTTTGGTGGACAGAAGGTAGGCGTCTAAAACTGCTTGCTTTAGGGTTTGGTAGTCATTCTCAGACGCTAAGGTACTGAGAGTAATCGCAGCTCTACTTGTGAGATGCACTCTGAGAAGGGTAGACCATTGATCTTCAGGCCAGCTAAGTTTTTTAGCTAGGGCCTCAAAAGTAGTAAAAACACATCTATCTCTATCTCAACGAATGGTGGCATTAACTTACTTGCATGGGAGATGTTGAAGCTTACAGGAAGACTAGCTGTAGCTTGTTGGCACTGACAGTGGTGTGTAGTTTCCAAGTTGAGTTCTTGTCGACGATATTCTGGAACACTCTCAGCTTGCTTTTTATCGTGCTCACGTTGCATCTCCAGGTGACGTTTTCTTGCTTCAAGCTGTTCCCTCTCACGCACACGTTGTAGGGTAGCCTCTTGTTCCTGTTCTATCTTTAGGGCAGCCTCGCATTCATTTAGGGCCGCCTCGCGTTCCTGTTCTTCTTTCTTTAGGGCTACCTCGCATTCCTTTATCTGGAGAGCTTTTTGTTGTTCACGTTCTATCTTGGCAAGTTCCAGCTTTAACTTCATAGCTGCTATAGCATGCCGGTCTGTAATAGAATAGTTCTTGTGAGTATCAGAGTCTAAAATTTCACTATCTAAAAGGTGATCAAGGATAAGATTGTGCAGTTAACTTTTAGTGGCTCCATGCTGAACATCTATACGGTACTCATGTGCTAGAGTTTGTAATTCTGTCTTCCTGGCACTACTTAAGTTACCTACTTCACTTGCTGGATCACTACAAAATGCTGAGAGACGAAACATTTTGAGATAGCAAATAAATGTACAGCGAATATATCTGTGATATTATAAGTGTCAGTAACAGGATGACGTGGCAACTGTTAACTACCCTGTGGAAATTCAATCGTTAATGTAAAACAATTAACGTTAATACTAGATGTTAAATAATTATTCAATCAAAGTCGCAGGAAATCTTGTACCCGGTACTCAATATAAGAGAATTAGGGTAAGAAAATACTACTAAATAAATGAAACCGATAGTTTCTAAAACAAATGAAACTTTTAATTGTTTCAAAAGTGAAAGGGTAGTCCAAGAATGTAGGGATACCTTGCCGGGTCTCTATAGGACAGTAGCAAGGGGTTTCCTACTTAACTATATGATACTTACAGAATTAGCGTTCTTTGTGCTATGAAAAAAGAAAGCTAATTCCCTACCTGAGAAAATATCATCATCTCTGACCGACGTGTAGGGTTGCGAGTGTCAGCTGGTGACGAGAACTGCTGTTGAGGTCCCAAGTTAACAGCGTAGTCCGTGCTAGAGGAACTATGGCCCTCTGTATTCCTTTGGTCGGATTGCAGAAGATAGGGTGCGTGGCCGAAAGACAAACCAAAGTACCAGGGTACCAAAATGATGATCTGTCTGAATTTGAGAAATATTCTAGGGACGAAAAAGGTGGAAAACACATGTAATAACACTGAGGGAGGGATGACCAATTAAGAGAATGACTGAGGCCTCCAGTCACCACGTAATCCACAGTTATCCAACACTCACAATATGTTACCCTCGGAATGCACAAAATACACAGCACCATATAAATATAAAAAGTTATGAAAATATTGAAAAGCAACTCTATCAAAGTTAAGTACACTTACCACAAATTGAATCAGTACCTGAGTGAGGCCTCCCGGACAGGCCCCCATTAAATGTGATGGAAAAAAGAAGTGTAGGTGTTCGGCAGTCCTCCTAATGGCTGGTGTCAGTGCCTATCACATTTACAAAAAAAAGTTGACTGCGTGGCTGTTGCCTCCTGTGGTAAAATAAGGGAAAACATGCAAAACAAATAGTATGAACAATGAAACTTTAATTAACTTGAAAACAAATATGAACAAAGATAATCCCTTGGCTATGTACAGTGCAAACAAACAATATTACACAGTCAAAAAATAACATAAAATAAAACATTGGTAACGTTACTCTACAATGAATAAAGACAATAAATGAATTAACAGGTGCTGAGAATACTTGCTGGCTAAACACATCCACTATTACACAGAGCGTACATTAGATAGGTGTGTCAGCTTTGAGAGCACAGAATATTCTAAATCCAATGGCTCGTGCACGCTCAGTCATCAGCTATGTAGATGGCACTAGAGTAGAGTGCAGACAACGATTCACCAATGGGATGCGTGGTGGCTGGAAGTGGTGGTTTGGTGATCGAAGAAGGTGGAGTGGCGACAGCGCCTGGCAGAAACGTATTTTACTCAATATTTACTACACTTGCTTGTAGTATCCAGATGTTGTAGATGTACTGAAGTAACATGACGATAGGAAAGAGCAGGCCAAATCTCTCTTGACGGAGATTATCGTAACAGACCAAGCTTGTTTGTGACAACGATAATCAGACAGCATGAGAACAAGCTTAATTGTAATATCAAACAATATGAGAACAAGCTTGTTGTAATAATCTTTCCAAACAAGCTTAATTTTGACACCGAACAGTGTGGTTCAAGTGCATCCTATTTCTGCCGAAAAAGTGAAGGAGAAAGAGAGAGAGAGAGAGAGAGAGAGAGAGAGAGAGTGAGGGAGACAGAGAGAAAGAGAGAGAGAGAGAGAGATCATCAACTGAGGAAACACACAGCAGTTCTAATACAGCACCCAGTGTGACTTCAACTCCTGCCTATTCAGACACACTCGTACCTTCATCTTCAGCTGTCAAAAAGGGGGGCCCACAACAACTGTATAAGACCCAAATCAAACTCTTCCAGCCAGATGGAGAGGCCTAGATGGAGAGGGCCCGCCCTGACCAGTGTCCTCATCTTCCACACCCTCAGCCACAACTAACCATAACAAAGCATTGTATCACCAACCTCGGCCCTGAATAACGCCAACACCGGCCTTTACACCCTCAGCCACAACTAACCATAACAAGGCATCGCTCACCAACTTCGGCCCTGAACAAAGCCAACACCGGCCTTTACACCCTCAGCCACAACTAACCATAACAAGGCATTGCATCGCCAACCTCAACAAGGCCATGTACAACATCGACACCAGCCTCCATACCAAAACAGCCAAAACAAAACAACGCCAACACCGGCCTTTACATCCTCAGCCACAACTAACCATAACCAAGCACTGCATAGCCCACCTCAACAAGGCCCTGAACAACATCAACACCAACAGCACTCTAAGCACGGCTCTCAATTGTTGAGTCAGCGGCATAGCTCTGGCGGGCAACTTCCCATCCTCATGGTAAGGCCCTGCTCCAAATGCAATCGAAGGGGGCATACGGCTGAAAACCTGTCGGAGTGATCTCAGGTGCAATCACTGCCACCGAAGGGGTAATCAAGAGGACTCATGTCGAACCAAAAGAGGTCTGGATAGACCTTCTCTTGGATCAATTTTAGAAATACTCAGACTTGGTGCACACTCTTACTTGTCAGCACCCTTACTATCAATACCCAAGCCCTACAGGTGGCGCTGTGCCTTACTCAGCACAGCAGATTTCACACCACCAGCAAACCAGCTACATGGTCTGCCGCCACACACAGCTGCCTTCTCAAGCAACTTGCAGACATGAGGAGACAATCGATCAGCATACTGTCTGTCAACATCAGGGGCTTCATTACCATTGTTGGCGATCTCTCACAGTTTTGTGAACACTCATCGTCCTGATGTGGTTATTGTGCTAGAAACATTTCTAGATGACAGGACTCCTGAGAACTTACTACAGTTGCTGGTTATACCTCATGCATGTGCCACATCAGACTGTTGGACAAAGTGGGGAGACAGGGAAGAAGAATCATCTTTAGTCTTGACCAAGTCTGGTGGGAACGGTCTGAACATCAGAGTCTGCAACGATAGTTGCGTGTTGGACGCGGTCGTGATAGGGTGTGTTTTGAGTGAGTTCCCGGGGAGGTGGCCGGCGTCAAGGCGGCGGCTGCTGGAGATGCACGTGGCGTCTCTCCTACAACCATTGACGATACCTCTGAGGATGTTGGACAACCACTACTTCATACCACACAATTTGATCTTGAACGTCACCCGGTCATAGAAGAGGAGCCCGAAGGAGAATTCCTGGACAGCAAACACCATAGCAAGGCAAACAGATTGGAGGCAAAGTGCCACCATTTTGCAGAGGCAAACAGAAATGATGCCGACGCCACGCGGCCTCAGTATCAACATCCACCGCTCAACCAAGGTAGGCCAAGCTCTTCTGACTTACAAACCTTTATCATTGTTTTTGATGGGCGAAGATGAGAGTATTTTCCGAAATAGTAGGGCACAAAGCATCCTATATAATCCCATTCCCAAAAAATTCGGGATCAACGTGCACGATATCAGACCAAATAAACTAAAGAACTTGATCGCAGTGGATCACAAACACAGCGCAGAACTAGAGATTTCCGACATTACTGACATCTGTGGTTACAAAGTTAAGTGCTACAAACCACTAGGAGACAGATTAGTAAAATATGTAATCCGGCATGTTGTAGACATCAGCACAGACGACATCAAGGGACAACTCAAGACGAATGGCATCCCACTCTATGAAATCAAAAAAATTATGCAACGAACGAACGGAGAACTGAGTGATACAGGCACCGCCTTGCTTACCTTTCTAGATTACGTTCCCCCTGATAGGATTTGGTTAAACGGCTTCCTCCATAAACTAGAGGTGTATGTTCCGCATCCCACCCAATGTTTTAAATGTAAAGGTTTCAACCATACCTCGAAAGGCTGCACTAAAGGCATTAAATGTGGGAAATGCTCTGGTTCCCACTACACACAAAACTGCGCATCGGATAAACTCACCTGCTCAAACTGTGGTGGCGATCACGACATTACATTTAAACAATGTCCTTCTTACACCAACCCTACCACCAACCTGCTATACAGCAGTGTATTGAAACAACCTTCCTCAGGCCATCACCAACCTCTACCTCACACTCAACCACAACCTTTGCGTGTACCGGATATCCCTGTCTCCGACAATCCCGCAACCCCACGGTCCAACCATCTCTCACAAAATGCACAGCCGAGTCCGAGTCGTGTCACTCGCATCGAAAATGATCTTATTGAAACCCTAGTCACTCGCATCGAAAATGCGCTAGAAAAGACCCTGGACCGACTTCTAACAAAATTTTTTGCTCAAGTAACACAACCTGAGGCTGACCCAACAGATACCTCATCAACAGCTACAGACACTGACATCCGCCCAAATAAAGCTACCATTGCTGGACACACATTGTTTGATCAGATGATGGAAAAACTCCTAATTACCTCCTTAGCGCGCCTCACCAAAACCACTCCCCAGGCTGACTTGCCACAAACCCCAACCACCAGTACCAAGAGTAAGACACAGCCCACATCCACATCTAGGTATCCAACACGTACCACTATTGGCGCACCAAAGAAAACAGCCACATCCCCAACCCAAACATCCTAAATGGCTCCCCTAACCTTCATGACTTGGAACGCAAAAAACATTAAAACATCCCTCAGAGAACTTAAACAATTCCTCTACTCATCCAAACCGGACTTAGCATTCATCACCGAATCAAGGCTTACTCCCAAACAAAATCTTGTATTTAAAAACTTTCAGATGCAGAGACTGGACAGACCCAACTGCATGGGGGGTGGTATTTTCCTTCTAACACGAAGTAATATGACATGTAAACCTGTAACACTGACGTATTTTGTGAACGGTAAACTAGAAGTTCTAGCATGCCTAATACCTCATAATGGTACACACATATCCTTTCTGGGTATATACAACCCTGGAGGCACAATAAACTTAAATGAACTGGAATTTTATCTTAACCAACCAACTACGACACCCGATCATTGTTACAGGTGATCTCAATGCTAACCACCCCACATGAAGTAGAGGTACCCAAAATACTGCAGGCACCGATCTGTACACCTACTTAGACACTACACCATATATTCTTCTTTCGCCGCCCTACCTTGCAACTTACTTTAATTACAGAACTAATTATGAAGCCTCACTTGACATCTGCTTTGGCTCAGCGCACTTTCAACATGAACTACAGTTTCATACTGGACCAGATATTGGTAGTGACCACAGACCCCTCATTATAAAATTTACTAACTTTCCGCCACCAACCCACCTGCTAACGCTCCCCAAGTGGAACATTAAGAACCTAGATAAGAAAAAATGGGCTGATGTTGTCCGTCCCCCAGACACAGACGAAGTAAACCCTAACACGCGACTGTCTACAATCACCTCGGCCATAAATTCTGCAGCCACCCAAATGTTCAGGAAAACTTCAGGACATAGGTCCGACAAACAACTTAAACCGTGATGGAATGCTGAATGTGCACGAAGTCACTTTACGCCGACGAGCCATCCAAAAACAAAGACGTCAACTGGGTCAGTTGACGTCCTACAAAACTGGGTCAATCTCCGGCGGGCCACTGCAGCGACCAAAAAAACCATACTATCAGCAAAGTGAGCATCGTGGGCAACATTCTGTCACAGCCTCACACCCACCACACCACACTCAAAAGTCTGGGCTACATTTAACAGCATTAAAGGTCGCCCAACATTCCCTTCGTTCCTCCTGATGATCAACAGTTCACTCTGTCAAACGCCTCAGGAGCGTGCAAACGTTCTTGCTGAATGCCTAAAGTTACCCTCTCGACACCTTTCCTTCATGCCCAAGAACTCTCCCTTAGACAAGAAACTGACCGTGCCATACCGCTGCCCGTGCTCGGCGTCGACAACATGTACACCTTAAGCGAGCTACAATTAGCTTTAAACCGCCTACCTATTGGCAAGGCATCTAGAGAGGATAGAATTCCATATGAACTCATCAAATATCTTCCATCGACTGCACATAGCACTCTTCTAAACTATTACAACCTATGCTGGACTCACGGAAATATTCCCTCACAATGGCAGACCAGTATTATTCTTCCATTCCTTAAACCAGGGAAAGACCCATCCCAACCTGCGTCATACAGACCTATCTCCCTACTATCATGCCTCAGTAAAGTCATGGAAAGGCTAGTACATACTCGCCTCCAATGGTACCTAGAGTATAATGATATTATACCGTCACTCCAAGCTAGATTTCGACCGCAATGCTCCACACTTGATCAAATACTCTGCCTTGAACATGAAATCCGCACCGCTCTCAGAAGCAGTATATATTGTCTTGTCTACCTCGACATCAAAGGAGCTTTTGATAGCATTCCTCATACTTGCCTCTTGGCAAAGCTTGCACTTTTAGGCGTACGGGGAAGATTACTTCTATGGTTACAGTCCTATTTCACGAACAGGACCTCCAAAGACAAGGCGTGTTTTCCGATGGGATCCCAATACAAACGGGTGTCCCACAGGCTCCATACAAAGCCCAACCCTATTCGCTGCATTCTTAGCAGATTTGCCTAACACCCATCCTGTTCACCTCTCGGCGTACGCCGACGACTTAACATTGTATTACTCAGACACTGTCCTACCTAATACAGTCTCAACAATGCAAACAGCACTTGACCACCTCATAGACTGGGTACAACAATGGGGCCTTCAAGTTAGTACTACCAAAACCTGTTGTCAGATTTTCACTAGAAAAAGACTACTTCATCCACCCACCCTCAAAATACACAACACTCCCATCCAATACGTACGAGAACATAAATACCTTGGCATGCGCTTAGACTCCCCCTAACTTACCTGGAAGGTACACATTCAACACCTTAAACAGACGACACAACCCCGACTCGCCATACTTAAAGCCCTCACTGGCACCACCTGGGGAGCACACCATAAAATCTTGCTCCGTTTTTATACAACCTACATTCGCAGCCAACTAGACTATTGTTGCCAAGCATATGCGTCGGCTGCGCCCACTAACCTACAAAGCCTCGAGGTCATCCAAAACAATGCCATGCGACTTATATGTGGTGCAATGTGTTCCACTCCTATCCTCGGACTCTACGGGGAAACGGGCCTCACAAGCTTAGCCACCAGAAGAGACGTAATGTGTGCCAACTATTTGTCACTCTGTACCACTGCTCACCCAACACACCCATACAGATAAAAAATTAACCCAACAGTTAACCCACATAACCCCCGCTCCCCAACCAATCACTCACAACCTTTCCTTACACGGGCTACAAATAACCTCAATATAGACCTCTCCCTACTCCAAAATTGTGAAACCCAACTTCCTGTCCCCCTATTCCACCTTGGCTTTATAAACTCCTAATACAGCAATACAACTCGAAGACAACATTCCAAAATCTGCACCAAACTCAGCCATAGCCTCAGTCTTTCTCTCAACAATGAAAAATTACTACCCAAATACCACATTGATTTATACAGATGGATCTCGCATCATCATGAACAACGTACCCTCGGTCACTGGCGCTGTATGGATACCGGAATACCATCTCAAGCAGGGATGGCGGTTACTAAACCAACTATCTATTTTCACAGCGGAACTATATGCCTTATATCAAACTCTCCAAATAATCACAACATTACCCGTTGGGATATATACAATCTGTAGTGACTCCAAGAGTGCGATTCAAGGAATTACGTATTCTCCAACAACGTGCAAGGAGATTATTTACCCATGCCTTCAACTTCTTCACAAACATCAATTGAACGGTTATGACACCTCTATCAAATGGGTCCCAGCACATTGTGGTATTCTCCATATTGAACTTGTAGACCAACTAGCCAAAGCGATGCACAACACGCCTCACCTTACCCGTCATCCAATTCCCCATGTTGCACATAAAGGAGCCTTCAAAGATACCATCTCCCATGATTTTCCAACACACTGGAAAACGTTATGCTCACCTTTGCACTATGGGTCCATTAAAAAGAAATGGGAAACTTGGAAACATGTCCGATATAAAAGCAGAGAAATTGATGTAATGTACGATGACCAGATTAAGGCTGGGACACACCAAACTAGCAGCACACAGCTCTAAGTACAGAACAGACATCAATGAACTGTGCATTCACTGTCAGGTGCCTGAAACAGTCGAACACTATCTCCTTCACTCCTTCCGACATCATAGTGCCAGAGAAAATTTCAAACAAGTCTGTATCGCACTTAAAATACCCTTTACCATCGAGCATATATTAGGAGGAGGTGACCACTCGTTACAAGAAAAATACCAAATAGTCAAAGCACTGGCTAAATATCTCCAGTCGACCAACAAATTGGGTCACATCTGACCCGTGCAACATTTATACCTGGCGCCACCAACAGCTAAACACAGAAAACAAATGCCTCGTGGCAGCCCCAAGGATCAGCTGACGCCATAAACACAACACACCGCCCCCGCGGTGCGACAAGTCTCCCTACAACACACACCTCTGTTTTTCGTCGCCCCTAAATCAACACGACAACACCTCTGTTTTAGTCACCGATCCTCTATCTACACCACAACGCAACACGCACCTTTGTAACTCCGATCATCCTCAACATCAATGCGTCCACAAACATCTGTACTGGTGTAGTCATCGGGAGGACAAACCATTCATGCAAACTGCACCTACTATCAACAACAAGAAGAAGAGTCTGCAACACCGTTGGGGCGTTGGTGGTCTTACTGTTATGTACAAGGCCAACATCCTCAAAGTTCTGCACCTGTCCCAACTCCGTGGACTACCAGTAGTGGCCTCCCGTAGTACTAGGCTCTCAACCTTCCACATTCTCATGCTGATAATTCCTTTCTCAAGGACATCACTCCATCAGCGATCATTCACTCCTAGGCTGATTCGCATCTGGAACATGCTTTCTCAACAGGATGATACACGGGAGATCAGGTCAACTGATCACATGTAGGCTCTGGAGCACTGTTGGCAGCAGGCTCATACTGTTCCTTACATGATTGCTACCTATTCTTGTTAATGAATAGACTATTCCTACTGATGCATATAACAGGCTCAAGAAATAAATGGGCGTCTAAGAGTAGGTTGGATTACAACATAACTGAATCAGGATTACAGTTGCCTCCAATAGTTGATAAGTATCCGGGGTCATTGCGTAACGCTAAAAAAAAAAAGTCTAACTACATCGAAATATATAAACACCCAGTGACCCATAGGCCCCCTACTGCGAGTTAGTATAATATTATTTAAAAGATTATAGGCCTCATTGTTAAAATATTTAGATTTTCAATCTCATCCACGTTATAACAACCCACGTAATGCACTTAACACTTAGTTTATGATTTAAATTTATATTAATATCGTGACAATTCATTATGGTTAAGCATGCACGTCACATAGGACAGTTCTCTGACCATCAATGGATAAAACCCCAGTTGTTTCAGCAAAGAGCAAAACCAACCTATTATGTGTAACGCCTGTACCAAATTCAAGCTCCATACGCAAGTTGCCAGAGTTCTCTACAGGAAGGGAGTCTTGTTTTAATGGTGGGTAAGTCAAAGGCAAATATCGATCTTTCCCTTATTAAAAGTGTCATAAGCGAGTATTGAGTCACGCTCTATGCCTAATGTTTTCTAAGTTTCATAATGAAGATGCGAATAAGGATTGTCGAAGTTGTCTGAAATTCGGTAAATGCGGCAATACCTTTCAAATTGCAAATAAATGGCAATACCTTTCAAATGTGTATTTTCAAAATATAATCCATTTTCCTGGTGAAGTCCCACATAATATGTCAATGGAACAATTACCATATATAATTGGGCCCAAGGCTGGGCTCAGAGACCAGTAGAGATTAAGAGACCAGTCTGATTCCCTGGCAGGACAAATGTTTTGGAAATTGTCCAATTAATGATATAGCTTTAATAGGACAGTTATACCTACTAAAGTCGGAGGAAGCTATTAGTGAGCTGTTTAACTGCAAATTACCCCTGGGGTAGGGAAAACCCACATAACCCATAATTTAGCATAATCTACATGTAATCGTTATTGAGTACTATCGGTCACGCTTGTATTTAGCACCTAGGCATGAGGGGAAAGTTCCTACCTTAAACACACGTCTATATTATCTAAAATGTATTGATCAAGGGTTGTTTTATCCACTGCTAGGGGAAAACATAGACAACCGGCAACTTTTCAAATCAGAAATAATATTTTTTTACTCCTGGCACTAATGATGTAAAATATGAATAAGTAAATTCATTAGTGATTATTTCATCGTCGTCATAACAGACTGTGCGGAAAGCCCCAATTCTTCCCAGGGTAAACATTTTTGAGGGTAGCATATAGGTAATTAATTGGATAAAGGACCAATAATTAAAATTTGAATTTGTTTCTACCACCTGTTTCCTCAAGAAGACTTACACCCACTTAAACATTGTATTTGACAAACCGTTTACAAATTCCACGTAATCAAAGTCCTCCAATTTTGTTATGTCATCTTTGGTTAAAGATACTTTAAAGTCTATTACGATGTTGATCAAGTCTAAGCAAGGATCCTGGGTGGCAGGTGTGCGAAATTCTAAGTACTTATACCTCTGATGTTGATTGACGGGCAGAATGTCTAATTGTTGTGTCAAGGCAATTGAACTTTCTACGCTGTGTATTTTGTTACTTCTGGGAAACTGAACAATAATACTAGAAGAATACTATTCTAATGGTTTTTTCGCCTGTACTCCTCTTGACATACCAGAAAATATTCTGAGGAAACTACTCCAAGCTTGTACTAAAGAGGCACCCTTCTTGAGCCCGGATGGGCACATGTATAAGCAAGTAGATGGGGTCGCCATGGGTTCTCCCCTAGGTGTCCTGTTTGCAAACTTTTACATGGGTACCATCGAGCAAAAAGTCTTAGTCGACATGAACTTGAAACCGGCCATATACTGCAGGTATGTTGACGACATTTTTACACAGGTACCTGATGTCAGACATCTGCAGGAGCTGAAGGAGGCATTTGAGCAGAGTTCCGTGCTGCGTTTCACTTACGAGATGGAAAAGGATGGGAAGCTGCCCTTTCTAGATGTAACAGTCATGGAAAAGAGCGGAGGTTTCCACACTGCAGTCTACACTAAGGAAACGAACATAGGAATGTGCCTAAATGCCAACAGCGACTGCCCAGACAGGTACAAGAGGAGTGTTGTTAACGCTTATGTCGACCGTGCTCTCAGCCACAGCTCAGAATGGAAGCAAGTCGACGAAGAACTCTGTAGGGTAAGGCAGGACCTAGTCAACAACGGCTTCTCCAATGGTTTCGTCGAAGACATCATAAGAAGGAAAGTGAAACGCCATGCAACCTCTGAAGAGACAACTAACACAACACCTATACCCCCTATTAGACTATTTTACAGGAACTTCTTTTCCACAGCTCATAAAACGGAGGAAAGGGTCCTGAAAGATATTGTTAATAGAAACGTTATCCCTACAGACAAAAATCAGAGGATACAACTGACGATTTACTATAAAACCAGAAAAACGGCCAGCCTACTCATGAGAAACTCTCCAGACACAAAACAGAACGCTTTAAAAGAGATTAACGTCGTCTATGCCTTCAAATGCCCTCTTGGGGACTGTAAGCTCCAAAAAAACCAGTATATAGGCAAGACAACAACATCTCTTTCTAGGCGTTTAACGATGCATAAGCAACAGGGCTCCATTAAGGAACATATAATCTCTTCCCACAACCAAACCATCGCCAGAGAAATCCTAGTAAACAACACAGAAATCATCGATAGATACAGCGATAGCAGGCGGCTTGACGTTTGCGAGGCACTACACATCAAGAAGTCAACACCAGCAATCAACAGCCAATTAATGCATAACTATATTCTACCCACCTCAAGACTCCGCTCCAATATAGAAGCATCAAGAAATATTGACCAATAGGCTTTCTACAATCACTTCTATTCAATACCCATTGTTTTGTGTTCTGTCTTGTGTTGATGAAATTAATACCCTATTAATGCCACCTCGTGTTCTGTCTTGTGTTGATGAAATTAATACCCTATTAATGCCACCTCACCCCATCCACCTCTCTCAAATGCAGAAATAAACAAAGTCGGAGATGCGTAAGTTCTATTCAGTTGTGTATTTGTAAACTAAAGTCTTTGAAAATGTAATAAGTTTTACGAAACACGCTCGTGTCGCGTCAGACTAGAAATAAAAATGTATTTTGGAGAATTGATTTTTGATTTACCTCCAACAGTGAAAAGAAATGTACGAAAGATTGAGAAAATTCGTGTTAGAATTATTAATCTTACTTTTTCGGTCATATTTAATAATATATGTCTAAAGGAAAGACTGCTACCAAAATATACTAATATATATATATATATATATATATATATATATATATATATATATATATATATATATATATATATATATATATATATATATATATATATATATATATATATATATATATATATATATATATTAGTATATTTTGGTAGCAGTCTTTCCATATTATTAAATATGACCGAAAAAGTAAGATTCATATTTCTAACACAAATTTTCTCAATCTTTCGTACATTTCTTTTCACTGTTGGTGGTAATTCAAAAATCAATTCTCCAAAATTCATTTTTATTTCTAGTCTGACGCGACACTTGAGCGCATTTCGTAAAACTTATTACATTTTCAAAGACTTTAGTTACACATACACAACTGAATAGAACTTACACATCTCCGATTTGTTTATATCTACATTTGAGTGAGGTGGATGGGGTGAGGTGGTATTTAATAGGGTATTAAATTCATCAACACAAGACAGAACACGAAACAATGGGTATTGAATAGAAGTGATTGTAGAAAGCCTATTGGTCCATATTTCTTGATGCTTCTATATTGGAGCATAGTCTTGAGGTGGGTAGAATATAGTTGTGCATTAATTGGCTGTTGATTGCTGGTGTTGACTTTTTAATGTGTAGTGCTTCGCAAACGTCAAGCCGTCTTCTATCGCTGTATCTATCAATGATTTCTGTGTTTACTAGG
Source organism: Procambarus clarkii (assembly GCF_040958095.1). Classification (NCBI taxonomy): domain Eukaryota; kingdom Metazoa; phylum Arthropoda; class Malacostraca; order Decapoda; family Cambaridae; genus Procambarus; species Procambarus clarkii. The sequence goes on from NC_091150.1 coordinate 14,086,940, forward strand.
AATTCTCTGGCGATGGTTTGGTTGTGGGAAGAGATTATATGTTCCTTATATATATGTTCATCTCCAAATCGGAGATGTGTAAGTTCTATTCAGTTGTGTATGTGTAACTAAAGTCTTTGAAAATGTAATAAGTTTTACGAAACGCGCTCAAGTGTCGCGTCAGACTAGAAATAAAAATGAATTTTGGAGAATTTATTTTTGAATTACCACCTACAGTGAAAAGAAATGTACGAAAGATTGAGAAAATTCGTGTTAGAATTATTAATCTTACTTTTTCGGTCATATTTAATAATATATATATATATATATATATATATATATATATATATATATATATATATATATATATATATATATATATATATATATATATATATATATTTATATATATTTAAATATATCTCTTTGAGAAGAATTCCAGGAGCAAGGTGCCTTTTTAGGCCTGAACCCCCTTACCCTGAACCCTTTTAAGTGTGAAATAATGCCAAAATAGAGGGTATTTTTGTTCAACATTTCTCTTGTTAGGGTGATGTCATGGGTTTGTCTCATGTGATTCCTGGGGGCACCAGATTGACAGGTCAAACGCCTCGTCAGCTTGGTCGACGTCATACCTATGTACTTAGATTGAAGGTTACATCCTTCATGGGGGCAAGTGTACATGTATACAACGCTTGACTGCTGTAGAGGGTTCTCCGTCGGCTTCGGGCTGTTTTTAATAAGGAGGTCAGTAGTCTTCTTTGTTTTATAGAATATGATCAGGACTATGTTTTGGTCAGGAAGAGTGCTTTTTACTCCTTTACGAATTATTTCCTTCATTATTCTTTCTTCTTTTTTATGTTCACTATGCATAGTTGATTTGTAATATAATTTTATTGGAGGTGTTGAGGTTTCTGTATTAGGTTCAGGCTTGTACCATCGGTCCAGGTACATCCTACTCTAGAAGATCCCACAGGGAGCCCCTTTTGAACACCTATAAGAAATACGCCTTAAACGCCTTTATATTTACTTGTTAGCCATCCACTATGGAGCAAACACCCCCAACGCCATCGCCCAAGGAGGAAAGATCTACCTTATTAAAGCCTTTGGTTAATACATAAAGATACTACCTCTCCGTGGCTCACAAATGTAAACTGATCTTCTCCCTGTGGGAGGCTTGTGATAGATATATGACTTGTGTACAAGCTGAACGATTTTTTAAGCCTGAGTCCTCACAAAAACTAAGAAACTTATTCTACACCAGAAATTCTGTCGGAAATTTGGAGACTTAATTAAGAAATTAACCTTCAAGACATCGTGATATGATAACATCATTTGATGCAAGTCGTAGAGTTCACGAGGGTATACTGTGAAGCCCTTGAACTCCATCCCCCCCCCCCCCCAACACCCCAAAACAACACCTACTTCCTCACACATTCCTTTCCGGGTATGGGGAGTAAGCAAGTAAAGAACCCGGACCGAGCCCCTCTGCAGTAAGACTCAACCCGCCACCCTATGATAAGTCTTTCTTTTGTTGAAGAGGACATCACCGACCGGAACGCTTTCGGTGTTAGTGATGTAATCACCTACGAACTACCTGCAACTGTCGGAACACCTTAAGGCATGACTTCCATCATTTTTAAGACCTATCGACATGCACGTGTGGAGCAAAATGGACTCTCATTCACTAATCGTTCAGTCATCAGTGATCACGACTCCCCTGGTGAGGTTGTGCTGAGGTACCAGCCAGTTCCTGCCAATGCCTTTATAGGCGACCCGGTCATCATCTGTCAACCTGGTTTTGCTGCTCTGGTGACAAGTCTCGGAGCTGGTGAACCTTTTGAAGCTAACACCATTGCCCAACAGCAAGTGCAGACTAGTTTCGATACACACTATATGCGTGGCATCACCCTGGACTCTACCGAAAATCGCCTCTTATGGCTCAAGAATGCTCTTACCACTCTCGGTAAGATGATCATCAAGGAGCCAACGTTTTACCGCCTTGTTACTACCATAGAGCATCGGTGCTACCCCCGATACCATGGACAGATGGCACTCTGAAATTAGTCCTCTTATCTCATGACTCCAACAGGGGCTAAAGAAGCATGGGAAGGAGCTGACACTCTTATGTCGTCCAGTGGGGTATGTTCCACCGAACGTGCCTCTTCCTATCGTCGACCTCCACGGGTAGGGTAAAGTCCAAGATTATCCAGCTGGGGAACGAAGAGGACGAGGAAGGTAACACCGCAGAGGCTTCTACCCCAGCCATACCACCACCTACTCCAAACAAGAAGAAGCAACAACAGTCACCTACTTCTCCATCTCCCCCACCACCTACTGGAGGAGTGACACTGTACTTCAAGGGTGAGCTCAAAGATGTGTATTTCGTGGGGGGAAATCTAAGAAGCCCCCAAAATAATCATCACCAATGTTAACTTGAACTAAGCTTCCACAATAAATTTATAAAAGGAATGTGTTTTTATTAATACTAGCAAACAATTTGTTCTTCTACTGTTATTATCAACACAGACCAGCAGTGGCAGCCGAGCGTGCATCCAACACACCTGGTGATATAAATGTTTGCTTTAATATTTGTTTTTCAGTTTGGTATGGTACGATGTTGGACGGACATTGTATCCGTCTTACAAGCCTTGAACATAGTGATATTTTCAAGAACAAAGCGTCAGCCTTCACAAACAACATTACACCATTACATTTAAATCCCTCCATTAAACATGAGATGAGTTTAATTAATAGACTCTTCCCCAAAATAATTAACGGCATCATTTCGGATGATGAGGCCTCTGGCCTTGGCTTCTTTGCTACATTTAAACAAGAGGGTACGCTCTGAGAGCCCGGAGCATTTAGTATACACATTTTTACCCAAATCCAATATCTTATCACGTAACATTATATATATAGTTTCTGAACTTAGCTGTCAAATTACAACCGACATGAGGCATAATTTTAAAGCCGATTTTAACACTTACTTTACAGAAAAAGATGCAATTCTCTTCTCTGACCCATCTTTTCGAGCGGGTGTTAATAACTTCTACTCTTAACAACAATGACGCCAAATCTATATATTCTCTTCGATTGAAATTCAAACAAAGAATACTCAATGTCCTTGGTTTCGACAGTAGGTGCAAATACACTAGTTATCGGGCAAAATCGGACCTCCTCACTGCCGCCTCCAAGACTGTAGCTTTAATCCCCCAGACAATGATGGGGGGGGGTGTTACTATTTTCTAGTATATTGTGACATAATCGAACCAGAAACATACGGAGGTCAGTTTGTCAACATCTTAGTTCAGACTGAAGCAAAGTCAGTTCAATGTTCACGATTCGTATTCTAGAGAAGCACATCACCTATTGTACAAGACATTAAATACCAACTTTTTAGAAAAAATCAGCCTCAAGATTTCCAATCAATTCGGACTGGTGATTAGTTTTGAAGATGGGAGGTCAGTTACTCCATATACATCCTAAAGTTTTGTAATATATAGAGGTGTGACATGGCACAACCCATGACATGGTTATTATAAAGAGAGGTCAACATGCGAATAGCTCTCAATCTCCTGACTCAAAATGAATTTCAGGAGATATTTGCTCCCCTCTCTCGGAAATGGGGAGGGGGGGGGGAGGTTTGGATTACATTCGAACCTACCAGACTCCTTACCTCAGAACTGGTGGAGCTTTCTTTGGAACTCTAGCCGGCATTGCACGACGTGCCATGCCATTTAACATGCGTGCTGTAACACCATATCGAAAAGGTTTTCAGACATGGAAAGTACAACAAGGACAGAAACCAATTGATAAAGGTGGTATTCATGAGCAAGAACACAAAAGAGGACCACCTACAAAGAAGAGCGCACTAGTAATGGTACCGAAGTTCAGAAAAGTATTCCTGAAGAGGGATATGACAAGGCAAGAGAGAATGAGGCCAGCAGATTCGAGGAAGGAGTGTAGGGAGAAAGTAAGGAGTCAGGAAACCACAACCCCAAACCCTACAATCCCAAAGGGGAGTGGGGAACCCTCCATATGAAGTTCAACAGCCACAGGGAGAGGAGCACCACCCCTGCCTTCCGAAAAATAGACATCCTACCTGCCCCATCCTCCCATTAAGTATTGTCCATCTAGGGCATCCTCCCCGCACTCACCCCCAATTCCCAGGACCTCCCTTCTTCTGCAACACCCCCTTCTCCCCCCCCTTCTCCCCCATGCCCTCCCGCCTCCCCCATCCCCTAGCCCTCCCTTCTCCCCCAAGCCCTCCCGTCTCCTCACCCCCTAAACCCTCCATTCTCCCCCACCTCTCTAAGCCTTCCCATCTCCTTACTCCTCTAAGCCCTCACTTCTTCCTCACCCCCCTCAGCTCTCCCTTTCTCCCCACCCCAGCCCTCCCTCCCTCTCCTGCTTCCCAAAGACCCCCCTTCCTCTTCATCCCCCCAAGGCTTCCCTCCCCCCCAAACCCCCAATTCTCACCTACCCCTCTCTCTCCCCCACTAGCCTCCCCCTCTAACCCTCCCACCATGCCCCACCCCCCAAGCCCTCTCTCCTCCACCACCCTCCATGTACCAAATCCTCCCAGCCCCTGCACACCCCAGATCTCCCAGGTCCCCCCCCTGAGGCCCTCCCATCCTGAACCCTCCCCATTTCCCTGCTTCAGGGGAGTCAGCAGAAACTGAGGAAGGACAGAAGAGAGTCAGTTTCAGGGTGATGTACTCGAACATACATGGGATTACAAGCAAGGAAAGTGAACTAAGGGAAAGAGCACAACAAGTTAACCCAGATTTAATCTGACTCACAGAAACAAAACTCACAGGAATCATAACAAATGCGATGTTTCCCCAGGACAACACAGGTATAAGGAAATAGAGGGAAGGAAGGGAGGGGAGGAGGCAGAGTGGCCTTACTAAAGAGAAAGGAATGAAGTTTCAAGGAGATGACAATTCCGGACTGCGAGGGATTCAGAGACTACATAACAGGAACCATGACAATGGGAGGACCAGAATAGTAGTAGCAGTGATATATAACCCTCCACCCAATGACAGAAGACCCAGGCAAGTGTATGACAACAACAACATGGCAATTAACACTATAATTGAAAGGGCAGCCTCTGCTACTTGTTGAAATAGATCCTATCTGCTCATCATAGGGGACTTCAACCATGGAAGGATAGACTGGGAGAACAAGGAACTGAATGGAGGTGAGGATACATGAAAAGCTAAACTATTGGAGGTGGCGACAAGAAACTTCTTAAGCCAGCATGTCAGGGAACCCACAAGGATGAGAGAAAACGATGAACCAGCGAGACTTGACCTAGTCTTCATCTGAACAACTCCGACATAAGGGATATTGGTTTTGAGGCCCCAGTAGGAATGATCGACTACAGTGTACTAACGTTTGAGTTTCTGGTTCCCCTACAATCTCAAAGGGTAGTGGGGCACCCTCCATATGAAGTTCAACAGCCACAGGGAGAGGAGCACCACCCCTGCCTTCCGACTAATAGACATCCTACCTGCCCCATCCCCCCATTAAGTATTGCCCATCTAGGGCATCCTCCCCCCACTCACCCCCCCCCCTTCCTAGGACCTCCCTTCTTCCACAACCCCCCAAGCTTCCCCTTCTCCCCCATGCCCTCCCGCCTCCCCCACCCCCTAGCCCTCCCTTCTCCCATAAGCCCTCCTGTCTCCCCACCCCCTAAACCCTCCATTCTCCCCCACCTCTCTAAGCCTTCCCTTCTCCTTACTCCTCTAAACCCTCACTTCTTCCTCACCCTCCTCAGCTCTCCCTTTCTCCCCACCCCAGCCCTCCCTCCCTCTTCTGCTTCCCAAAGACCCCCCTTCCTCTTCATCCCCCCATGGCTTCCTTCCCCCCCCCCAAACCCCCAATTCTCACCTACCCCTCTCTCTCCCCCCCTAGCCTCCCCCTCTAACCCTCCCACCATGCCCCACCCCCCAAGCCCTCTCTCCTCCACCACCCTCCATGTACCAAATCCTCCCAGCCCCTGCACACCCCAGATCTCCCAGGTCCCCTTCCTGAGACCCTCCCATCCTGAACCCTCCCCATTTCCCTGCTTCAGGGGAGTCAGCAGAAACTGACGAAGGACAGAAGAGAGTCAGTTTCAGGGTGATGTAGTCGAACATACATGGGATTACAAGCAAGGAAAGTGAACTAAGGGAAAGAGCACAACAAGTTAACCCAGATTTAATCTGACTCACAGAAGCAAAACTCACAGGAATCATAACAAATGCAATGTTTCCCCAGGACAACACAAGTATAAGGAAAAAGAGGGAAGGAAGGGAGGGGAGGAGGCAGAGTGGCCTTACTAATGAGAAAGGAATGAAGTTTTAAGGAGATGACAATACCGGGCTGCGAGGGATTCAGAGACTACATAACAGGAACCATGACAATGGGAGGACCAGAATAGTAGTAGCAGTGATATATAACCCTCCACCCAATGACAGAAGACCCAGGCAAGTGTATGACAACAACAACATGGCAATTAACACTATAATTGAAAGGGCAGCCTCTGCTGCTTGTAGAAATAGATCCTATCTGCTCATCATAGGGGACTTCAATCATGGAAGGATAGACTGGGAGAACAAGGAACCGAATGGAGGTGAGGATACATGAAAAGCTAAACTATTGGAGGTGGCAACAAGAAACTTCTTAAGCCAGCATGTCAGGGAACCCACAAGGATGAGAGAAACGTTGAACCAGCGAGACTTGACCTAGTCTTCATCTGAACAACTCCGACATAAGGGATATTGGTTTTGAGGCCCCAGTAGGAATGATCGACCACAGTGTACTGACGTTTGAGTATCAGGTTGAAGAAGGGTTAAGGAACTCGAGGAGGGGACCTAAAAACAAAAGGCTGGTATTCTGAAATGGGAAACTATGAGGAGATAAGGAAATTCCTAATAGATATAGCAATGGAAACATAGCTCAGAGGAAAGACGGCCCAAGACATGATGGACTACATCACGCAGAAGTGTAAGGAGGCAGCAGACAAGTTTGTCCTGGTCCAAAAGGAAAACAACAAAATGCAGATCAGAAACCCGTGGTTTCTGATCTAACCAGAGATGTAGGCTAGCGATGCAGCAAAGTAAAAGGGCGCTGAGAAACTGTAGAAATAACAGGACACTCGCAAGCAGAGAAAGATACCAGAGTGCCTGGAAAAATATATTAGGTTGAAAAGAGAGGCAGAAAGGCAATGCAAAAATGACATCGCGAACAAGGCAAAGACTCAACCTAAACTGCTGCGCAGCCATATCAGGAGAAAAACAACAGAAAAGGAACAGGTAATGAAATTGAGGATAGGGGCAGACAGATTCACTACAAAAAACAAGGAAGTTTGCAAGGAACTGAATAAGAAATTCCAGGATGTCTTCACATTAGAGCAAGGGGGGGAAGTTCCAGAGATAAGAGAAGTAATAGTTAACCAGGAACCACTTGAAGAGTTTGAGATTATCAGTGGGGATGTAAAGAAGCTCTTGCTAGAGTTAGAGCATCAACATGGGTTCAGGGATGGCAAGTCCTGCCTCACAGGATTAATTGAATTCTCTGACCAAGCAACAAAAATCAGGCAAGAAAGAGAGGGGTGGGCAGGCTCCATTTTTTTGGATTGCCAGAAAGCCTTTGACACAGTATCACACAAGAGGCTAGTGAAAACGCTGGAGATGCAGGCAGGCGTGAAAAGGAAGGTATTCGATTGGATAAGGGAGTACCTAAGCAACAGAAGACAGCAAATCACGGTGAGTGATAAGGCCTCAGATTGGCGAGACGTCACCAGTGGAGTCCAGCAGGGGTCAGTCCTTGGACCCATTCTGTTTCTGATATCATTAGATCATTATGATATGATCTCCCAGAGGGTATAGAATCGTTCCTCTCATTGTTTGCTGATGATGCAAAAATTATGAGGAGGATTAAAACAGAAGATGATAGTAGGATGCTACAAGATGACCTAGACAGACTGAATGAATGGTCCAACAAATGGATACTAAAGTTCAACCCGAGTAAATGCAAGGTCATGAAACTAGACGGAGGACACAGAAGGCCAGACACAGGATACCGAATGGCAAATGAAGTACTTCATGAAACGGACAGAGACAGATCTAGGAGTTGATATCACACCAAACCTGTCTCCTGAAGCCCACATAAAAATAATTACATCTGCGGCATACTCGAGGCTGGCTATCATCAGAACAGCCTTCAGGAACCTGTGTAAGGAATTATTCAGAACCTTGTACACAGCATATGTAAGACCAATCCTAGAGTATGCGGCCCCAGCATGGAGTCTGTACCTTGTCAAGCACAAGACAAAGCTGGAAAAAGTTCAGAGGTATGCCAATAGGCTAGTCCCAGAACTAAGAGGCATGAGTTACGAGGAAGGGCTGCGTGAAATGCACCTCACGACACCGGAAGACAGAAGAGTAGGAGGAGACATGATCACAACCTACAAAATTCTCAGGGGAATTGGCAGGGTAGATAGGGATAAACTTTTTAACACGGGTAGTACGTGAACAAGGGGACACATGTGGAGACTGAGTATCCAAATGATCCACAAGGACGTTAGAAAGAACTTTTTCAGTGTCAGAGTAGTTAACAAGTGGAATGCATTAGGCAGTGATGTGGTGGAGGCTGTCTCCATACACAGTTTCAAATGTAGATACAATAGAACCCATTAGGCTCAGGAATCTGTACATCAGTTGATTGACGGTTGAGAGGCGGGACCAAAGAGCCAGAGCTCAACGCCTGCAAGCACAACTAGGTGAGTACCAACTGCCATTGATTTAGGGAAAATGTGCTTGATGATTTATCCAGCGGTAAACGAGATGTGAAGAGCGGTCTGAACACGCAGTTGTGATGCCCCTAAGAGTGTGGGCAAGAAATCTGTGACAGGTGGTGGGGGTTAAAAGACTCTCCAGGAGAAAAACTATGTAAACTATTACATATTTTTCTATGTAAAATCGCAAGAAAGAAAAATGTAAACAGAGTATTTGCTATAAAGATGAGGTATTTTCCCTAACTTAAGCAGTCGTATTTTGACTTTCGGAGAGATCATTGTGGGTAGTGGGGCTGGGGCGAAAATACCATTAGAATAGTATTCTTCTAGTATTATTGTTCAGTTTCCCAGAAGTACCAAAATACACAGCGTAGAAAGTTCAATTGCCTTGACACAACAATTAGACATTCTGCCCGTCAATCAACGTCAGACGTATAATTACTTAGAATTTCGCACACCTGCCACCCAGGATGCTTGCTTAGACTTGATCAACATCGTAATAGACTTTAAAGTATCTTTAACCAAAGATGACATAACAAAATTGGAGGACTATGATTACATGGAATTTGTAAACGGTTTGTCAAATACAATGTTTAAGTGGGTGTAAGTCTTCTTGAGGAAACAGGTGGTGGAAACAAATTCAAATTTTAATTATTGGTCCTTTATCCAATTAATTACCTATATGCTACCCTCAAAAATGTCTACCCTGGGAAGAATTGGGGCTTTCCGCACAGTCTGGTATGACGACGATGAAATAATCACTAATGAATTTACTTATTCATATTTTACATCATTAGTGCCAGGAGTAAAAAAATATTATTTCTGATTTGAAAAGTTGCCGGTTGTCTATGTTTTCCCCTAGCAGTGGATAAAACAACCCTTGATCAATACATTTTAGATAATATAGACGTGAGTTTAAGGTTGGAACTTTCCCCTCATGCCTAGGTGCTAAATACAAGCGTGACCGATAGTACTAAATAACGATTACATGTAGATTATGCTAAATTATGGGTTATGTGGGTTTTCCTTACCCCAGGGGTAATTTGCAGTTAAACAGTTCACTAATAGCTTCCTCCGACTTTAGTAGGTATAATTGTCCTATTAAAACTATATCATTAATTGGACAATTTCCAAAACATTTGTCCTGCCAGGGAATCAGACTGGTCTCTTAATCTCTACTGGTCTCTGAGCCCAGCCTTGGGCCCAAGTATATATGGTAATTGTTCCATTGACATATTATGTGGGACTTCACCAGGAAAATGGATTATATTTTGAAAATACACATTTGAAAGGTATTGCCATTTATTTGCAATTTGAAAGGTATTGCCACATTTACCGAATTTCAGACAACTTCGACAATCCTTATTCGCATCTTCATTATGAAACTTAGAAAACATTAGGCATAGAGCGTGACTCAATACTCGCTTATGACACTTTTAATAAGGGAAAGACCGATATTTGCCTTTGACTTACCCACCATTAAAACAAGACTCCCTTCCTGTAGAGAACTCTGGCAACTTGCGTATGGAGCTTGAATTTGGTACAGGCGTTACACATAATAGGTTGGTTTTGCTCTTTGCTGAAACAACTGGGGTTTTATCCATTGATGGTCAGAGAACTGTCCTATGTGACGTGCATGCTTAACCATAATGAATTGTCACGATATTAATATAAATTTAAATCATAAACTAAGTGTTAAGTGCATTACGTGGGTTGTTATAACGTGGATGAGATTGAAAATCTAAATATTTTAACAATGAGGCCTATAATCTTTTAAATAATATTATACTAACTCGCAGTAGGGGGCCTATGGGTCACTGGGTGTTTATATATTTCGATGTAGTTAGACTTTTTTTTTTAGCGTTACGCAATGACCCCGGATACTTATCAACTATTGGAGGCAACTGTAATCCTGATTCAGTTATGTTGTAATCCAACCTACTCTTAGACGCCCATTTATTTCTTGAGCCTGTTATATGCATCAGTAGGAATAGTCTATTCATTAACAAGAATAGGTAGCAATCATGTAAGGAACAGTATGAGCCTGCTGCCAACAGTGTGCCAGAGCCTACATGTGATCAGTTGACCTGATCTCCCGTGTATCATCCTGTTGAGAAAGCATGTTCCAGATGCGAATCAGCCTAGGAGTGAATGATCGCTGATGGAGTGATGTCCTTGAGAAAGGAATTATCAGCATGAGAATGTGGAAGGTTGAGAGCCTAGTACTACGGGAGGCCACTACTGGTAGTCCACGGAGTTGGGACAGGTGCAGAACTTTGAGGATGTTGGCCTTGTACATAACAGTAAGACCACCAACGCCCCAACGGTGTTGCAGACTCTTCTTCTTGTTGTTGATAGTAGGTGCAGTTTGCATGAATGGTTTGTCCTCCCGATGACTACACCAGTACAGATGTTTGTGGACGCATTGATGTTGAGGATGATCGGAGTTACAAAGGTGCGTGTTGCGTTGTGGTGTAAATAGAGGATCGGTGACTAAAACAGAGGTGTTGTCGTGTTGATTTGGGGGCGACGAAAAAAAGAGGTGTGTGTTGTAGGGAGACTTGTCGCACCGCGGGGGCGGTGTGTTGTGTTTATGGCGTCAGCTGATCCTTGGGGCTGCCAGGAGGCATTTGTTTTCAGTGTTTAGCTGTTGGTGGCGCCAGGTATAAATGTTGCACGGGTCAGATGTGACCCAATTTGTTGGTCGACTGGAGATATTTAGCCAGTGCTTTGACTATTTGGTATTTTTCTTGTAACGAGTGGTCACCTCCTCCTAATATATGCTCGATGGTAAAGGGTATTTTAAGTGCGATACAGACTTGTTTGAAATTTTCTCTGGCACTATGATGTCGGAAGGAGTGAAGGAGATAGTGTTCGACTGTTTCAGTCACCTTTCAGTGAATGCAGAGTTCATTGATGTCTGTTCTGTACTTAGAGCTGTGTGCTGCTAGTTTGGTGTGTCCCAGCCTTAATCTGGTCATCGTTACATCAATTTCTCTGCTTTTATATCGGACATGTTTCCAAGTTTCCCATTTCTTTTTAATGGACCCGTAGTGCAAAGGTGAACATAACGTTTTCCAGTGTGTTGCAAAATCATGGGAGATGGTATCTTTGAAGGCTCCTTTATGTGCAACATGGGGAATTGGATGACAGGTAAGGTGAGGCGTGTTGTGCATCACTTTTGCTAGTTGGCCTACAAGTTCAATATGGAGAATACCACAATGTGCTGGGACCCATTTGATAGAGGTGTCATAACCGTTCAATTGATGTTTGTGAAGAAGTTGAAGGCATGGGTAAACAATCTCCTTGCACGTTGTTGGAGAATACGTAATTCCTTGAATCGCACTCTTGGAGTCACTACAGATTGTATATATCCCAACTGGTAATGTTGTGATTATTTGGAGAGTTTGATATAAGGCATATAGTTCCGCTGTGAAAATAGATAGTTGGTTTAGTAACCGCCATCCCTGCTTGAGATGGTATTCCGGTATCCATACAGCGCCAGTGACCGAGGGTACGTTGTTCATGATGATGCGAGATCCATCTGTATAAATCAATGTGGTATTTGGGTAGCAATTTTTCATTGTTGAGACAAAGACTGAGGCTATGGCTGAGTTTGGTGCAGATTTTGGAATGTTGTCTTCGAGTTGTATTGCTGTATTAGGAGTTTATAAAGCCAAGGTGGAGTAGGGGGGACAGGAAGTTGGGTTTCACAATTTTGAAGTAGGGAGAGGTCTATATTGAGGTTATTTGTAGCCCGTGTAAGGAAAGGTTGTGAGTGATTGGTTGGGGAGCGGGGGTTATGTGGGTTAACTGTTGGGTTAAATTTTTTATCTGTATGGGTGTGTCTGGTGAGCAGTGGTACAGAGTGACAGATAGTTGGCACACATTACGTCTCTTCTGGTGGCTAAGCTTGTGAGGCCCGTTTCCCCGTAGAGTCCGAGGATAGGAGTGGAACAGATTGCACCACATATAAGTCGCATGGCATTGTTTTGGATGACCTCGAGGCTTTGTAGGTTAGTAGGCGCAGCCGACGCATATGCTTGGCAACAATAGTCTAGTTGGCTGCGAATGTAGGTTGTATAGAAACGGAGCAAGATTTTATGGTGTGCTCCCCAGGTGGTGCCAGTGAGTGCTTTAAGTATGGCGAGTCGGGGTTGTGTCGTCTGTTTAAGGTGTTGAATGTGTACCTTCCAGGTAAGTAAGGGGGAGTCTAAGCGCATGCCAAGGTATTTATGTTCTCGTATGTATTGGATGGGAGTGTTGTGTATTGTGAGGGTGGGTGGATGAAGTAGTCTTTTTTTAGTGAAAATCTGACAACAGGTTTTGGTAGTAATAACTTGAAGGCCCCATCGTTGTACCCAGTCTATGAGGTGGTCAAGTGTTGTTTGCATTGTTGAGACTGTATTAGGTAGGACAGTGTCTGAGTAATACAATGTTAAGTCGTCGGCCTACGCCGAGAGGTGAACAGGATGGGTGTTAGGCAAATCTGCTAAGAATGCAGCGAATAGGGTTGGGCTTAATATGGAGCCTGTGGGACACCCGTTTGTATTGGGATCCCATCGGAAAACTCGCCTTGTCTTTGGAGGTCCTGTTCGTGAAATAGGACTGTAACCATAGAAGTAATCTTCCCCGTACGCCTAAACGTGCAAGCTTTGCCAAGAGGCAAGTATGAGGAATGCTATCAAAAGCTCCTTTGATGTCGAGGTAGACAAGACAATATTTACTGCTTCTGAGAGAGGTGCGGATTTCATGTTCAAGGCAGAGTATTTGATCAAGCGTGGAGCATTGCAGTCGAAATCTAGCTAGGAGTGACGGTATAATATCATTATACTCTAGGTACCATTGGAAGCGAGTATGTACTAGCTTTTCCATGACTTTACTGAGGCATGATAGTAGGGAAATAGGTCTGTATGACGCAGGTTGGGATGGGTCTTTCCCTGGTTTAAGGAATGGAAGAATAATACTGGTCTGCCATTGTGAGGGAATATTTCCGTGAGTCCAGCATAGGTTGTAATAGTTTAGAAGAGTGCTATGTGCAGTCGATGGAAGATATTTGATGAGTTCATATGGAATTCTATCCTCTCTAGATGCCTTGCCAATAGGTAGGCGGTTTAAAGCTAATTGTAGCTCGCTTAAGGTGTACATGTTGTCGACGCCGAGCACGGGCAGCGGTATGGCACAGTCAGTTTCTTGTGTAAGGGAGAGTTCTTGGTCATGAAGGAAAGGTGTTGAGAGGGTAACTTTAGGCATTCAGCAAGAACGTTTGCACGCTCCTGAGGCGTTTGACAGAGTGAACTGTTGATCATCAGGAGGAACGAAGGGAATGTTGAGCGACCTTTAATGCTGTTAAATGTAGCCCAGACTTTTGAGTGTGGCGTGGTGGGTGTGAGGATGTGACAGAATGTTGCCCACGACGCTCACTTTGCTGATAGTATGGTTTTTTTGGTCGCTGCAGTGGCCCGCCGGAGATTGACCCAGTTTTGTAGGACGTCAAAGACGTCAACTGATCCAGTTGACGTCTTTGTTTTTGGATGGCTCGTCGGCGTAAAGTGACTTCGTGCACATTCCGCGTTCCATCACGGTTTAAGTTGTTTGTCGGACCTATGTCCTGAAGTTTTCCTGAACATTTGGGTGGCTGCAGAATTTATGGCCGAGGTGATTGTAGACAGTCGCGTGTTAGGGTTTACTTCGTCTGTGTCTGGGGGACGGACAACATCAGCCCATTTTTTCTTATCTAGGTTCTTAATGTTCCACTTGGGGAGCGTTAGCAGGTGGGTTGGTGGCGGAAAGTTAGTAAATTTTATAATTAGGGGTTTGTGGTCACTACCAATATCTGGTCCAGTATGAAACTGTAGTTCATGTTGAAAGTGCACTGAGCCAAAGCAGATGTCAAGTGAGGCTTCATAATTAGTTCTGTAATTAAAGTAAGTTGCAAGGTAGGGCGGCGAAAGAAGAGTATATGGTGTAGTGTCTAAGTAGTTGTACAGATCGGTGCCTGCAGTATTTTGGGTACCTCTACTCCATGTGGGGTGGTTAGCATTGAGATCACCTGTAACAATGATCGGGTGTCGTTGTTGGTTAAGATAAAATTCCAGTTCATTTAAGTTTATTGTACCACCAGGGTTGTATATACCCAGAAAGGATATGTGTGTACCACTATAAGGTATTAGGCATGCTAGAACTTCTAGTTTACCGTTCACAAAATACGTCAGTGTTACAGGTTTACATGTCATATTACTTCGTGTTAGAAGGAAAATACCACCCCCCATGCAGTTGGGTCTGTCCAGTCTCTGCATGTAAAACTTTTTAAATACAAGATTTTGTTTGGGAGTAAGCCTTGATTCGGTGATGAATGCTAAGTCCGGTTTGGATGAGTAGAGGAATTGTTTAAGTTCTTCTGAGGGATGTTTTAACGCTTTTTGCGTTCCAAGTCATGAAGGTTAGGGGAGCCATTTAGGATGTTTGGGTTGGGGATGTGGCTGTTTTCTTTGGTGCGCCAATAGTGGTACGTGTTGGATACCTAGATGTGGATGTGGGCTGTGTCTTACTCTTGGTACTGGTGGTTGGGGTTTGTGGCAAGTCAGCCTGGGGAGTGGTTTTGGTGAGGCGCGCTAAGGAGGTAATTGGGAGTTTTTCCATCATCTGATCAAACAATGTGTGTCCAGCAATGATAGCTTTATTTGGGCGGATGTCAGTGTCTGTAGCTGTTGATGGGGTATCTGTTGGGTCAGCCTCAGGGGTGGGTTGTGTTACTTGAGCAAAAAATTTTGTTGGAAGTCGGTCCAGGGTCTTTTCTAGCGCATTTTCGATGCGAGTGACTAGGGTTTCAATAAGATCATTTTCGATGCGAGTGACAAGAGTTTCAACTAAATCAGGACTCAGCTGTGCATTTTGTGAGATAGTTGGACCCTGGGGTTGCGGGATTGTCGGAGACAGGGATATCCGGTACACGCAAAGGTTGTGGTTGAGTGTGAGGTAGAGGTTGGTGATGGGCTAAGGAAGGTTGTTTCAATGCACTGCTGTATAGTAGGTTGGTGGTAGGGGGAACCTTCATTTTCGCTGCTGCTGCTATGTAAGAAGAACATTGTTTAAATGTAATGTCGTGATCACCACCACAGTTTGAGCAGGTGAGTGTATCCGATGCGCAGTTTTGTGTGTAGTGGGAACCAGAGCATTTCCCACATTTAATGCCTTTAGTGCAGCTTTTCGAGGTATGGTTGAAACCTTTACATTTAAAACATTGGGTGGGATGCGGAACATACACCTCTTGTTTATGGAGGAAGCCGTTTAACCAAATCCTATCAGGGGGAACGTAGTCTAGAAAGGTAAGCAGGGCGGTGCCTGTATCACTCAGTTCTCCGTTCGTTCGTCGCATAAATTTTTTTATTTCACAGAGTGGGATGCCATTCGTCTTGAATTGTCCCTTGATGTCGTCTGTGCTGATGTCTACAACATGCCGGATTACATATTTTACTAATCTGTCTCCTAGTGGTTTGTAGCACTTAACTTTGTAACCACAGATGTCAGTAATGTCGGAAATCTCTAGTTCCGCGCTGTGTTTGTGATCCACTGCGATCAAGTTCTTTAGTTTATTTGGTCTGATATCGTGCACGTTGATCCCGAATTTTTTGGGAATGGCATTATATAGGATGCTTTGTGCCCTACTATTTCGGAAAATACTCTCATCTTCGCCCATCAAAAGCAATGATAAAGGTTTGTAAGTCAGAAGAGCTTGGCCTACCTTGGTTGAGCGGTGGATGTTGATACTGAGGCCGTGTGGCGTCGGCATCATTTCTGTTTGCCTCTGCAAAATGGCGGCGCTTTGCCTCCAATCTGTTTGCCTTGCTATGGTGTTTGCTGTCCAGGAATTCTCCTTCGGGCTCCTCTTCTATGACCGGGTGACGTTCAAGATCCAATTGTGTGGTATGAAGTAGTGGTTGTCCAACATTCTCAGAGGTATCGTCAATGGTTGTTGGAGAGACGCCACGTGCATCTCCAGCAGCCGCCGCCGCCTGGACGCCGGCCACCTCCCCGGGAACTCACTCAACACACACCCAATCACGACCGCGTCCAACACGCAACTATCGTTGCAGACTCTGATGTTCAGACCATTCCCACCAGACTTGGTCAAGACTAAAGATGATCCTTCTTCCCTGTCTCCACACTTTGTCCAACAGTCTGATGTGGCACATGCATGAGGCATAACCAGCAACTGTAGTAAGTTCTCAGGAGTCCTGTCATCTAGAAATGTTTCTAGCACAATAACCACATCAGGACGATGAGTGTTCACAAAACTGTGAGAGAACGCCAACAATGGTAATGAAGCCCCTGATGTTGACAGACAGTATGCTGATCGATTGCCTCCTCATGTCTGCAAGTTGCTTGAGAAGGCAGCTGTGTGTGGCGGCAGACCATGTAGCTGGTTTGCTGGTGGTGTGAAATCAGCAGTGCTGAGTAAGGCACAGCGCCACCTGTAGGGCTTGGGTATTGATAGTAAGGGTGCTGACAAGTAAGAGTGTGCACCAAGTCTGAGTATTTCTAAAATTGATCCAAGAGAAGGTCTATCCAGACCTCTTTTGGTTCGACATGAGTCCTCTTGATTACCTCTTCGGTGGCAGTGATTGCACCTGAGATCACTCCGACAGGTTTTCAGCCGTATGCTCCCTTCGATTGCATTTGGAGCAGGGCCTTACCATGAGGATGGGAAGTTGCCTGCCAGAGCTATGCCGCTGACTCAACAATTGAAAGCCGTGCTTAGAGTGCTGTTGGTGTTGATGTTGTTCAGGGCTTTGTTGAGGTGGGCTATGTGAGGTTGAGGTGAGGTTGGTTATGGTTAGTTGTGGCTGAGGGTGTAAAGGCTGGTGATGGCGTTGTTTTGTTTGGCTGTTTTGGTATGGAGGCTGGTGTCGATGTTGTACATGGCCTTGTTGAGGTTGGTGATGGAATGCCTTGTTATGGTTAGTTGTGGCTGAGGGTGTAAAGGCCGGCGTTGGCTTTATTCAGGGCCGAGGTTGGTGATGCAATGCCTTGTTATGGTTAGTTCTGGCTGAGGGTGTGGAAGCTGAGGACACTGGTCAGGGCGGCCCCACTCTATCTAGGCCTATTCTGGCTAGAAGAGTTTTGATTTGGGTCTTATACAGTTGTTGTGGGCCCCCCTTTTTGACAGCTGAAGATGCAGGTACGAGTGTGTCTGAATAGGCAGGAGTTGAAGTCACACTGGGTGCTGTATTAGAACTGCTGTGTGTTTCCTCAGTTGATGATAGATATATATATATATATATATATATATATATATATATATATATATATATATATATATATATATATATATATATATATATATATATATATATATATATATATATATATATATATATCTCTCTCTCTCTCTCTCTCTCTCTCTCTCTCTCTCTCTCTCTCTCTCTCTCTCTCTCTCTCTCTCTCTCACTTTTTCGGCAGAAATAGGATGCACTTGAACCACACTGTTCGGTGTCAAAATTAAGCTTGTTTGGAAAGATTATTACAATAAGCTTGTTCTCATATTGTTTGATATTACAATTAAGCTTGTTCTCATGCTGTCCGATTATCGTTGTCACAAACAAGCTTGGTCTGTTACGATAATCTCCGTCAAGAGAGATTTGGCCTGCTCTTTCCAATCGTCATGTTACTTCAGCACATCTACAACATCTGGATACTACAAGCAAGTGTTGTAAATATTGAGTAAAATACGTTTCTGCCAGGCGCATACGTATCAGACACTCACTCTCCACCTCCCCCCCCCCCCACTCACTGTCGCCACTCCACCTTCGTCGATCACCAAAATACCACTTCCAGCCAGCATGCATCCCATTGGTGAATCTTCGCCTGCACTCTACTTTAGCGCCATCTACATAGCCGATGACTGAGCGTGCACGAGCCTTTGGATTTATAATATTCTGTGTTCTCAAAGCTGACACACCTATCTAATATACGCTCTGTGTAATAGTGGATGTCTTTAGCCAGCAAATATTCTCAGCACCTGTTAATTCATTTTGTCTTTATTCATTGTAGAGTAACGTTACCACTGTTTTATTTTATGTTATTTTTTGACTTTGTAAGCTTGTTTGTTTGCACTGTATATAGCCAAGGGATTATCTTTGTTCATATTTGTTTTCAAGTTAATTAAAGTTTCATTGCTCATACGATTTGTTTTGAGTGTTTTCCCTTATTTTACCACAGGAGGCAACAGCCACGCAGTCAACTTTTTTTTGTAAATATGATAGGCATTGACACCGGCCATTAGGAGGACTGCCGAACACCTACACTTCTTTTTTCCATCACAGGTCTCATACTATTCGTTGTTACAAACTAGTTTTTCTCATATTTTTCAATGCCAAAAGTAAGCTTGTTTTAATAATTTTTTGTCGTTTTCAGATCTGAGTTTGTTCTCATACGTTTTATTGTCAAAAGTGAAGCAAGTGACAGAGGAGATTATTCCAAATATGAAAAATAGTCAACAATTTTAAACAAATCTCTCGTTATTTAGCATCAGAGTAGTGCAAATTTCATCCCAATTCGTTAGGAAATGAATTATTTACGATTTTTATTAAATAAATGTATGCACGATGGGCGGCAAATGTTACTGATAATAAAGATAACACCTCCTATTTACCGGCATTCCCCCCTCCCCGCTCAGCTCGTTGTCGCTGTGTGGGGGCATAGTGGGCGGCTGCCGGAGTGTGATTCTCCTTGGGACAGTCCTCTGTCCTTTTCTAGCCTTGTGCTCCTGCTGCCGTCCTCTTCAATTCTGCTGGGCATCTTTTCCTTTTCCTTCTGTTTCGTTTTTCTCCCCCCTCTTCTCCTATCTGCTTGCCGTTTCCTGCCGACCTTTTGCTCGTTCTGGTTCTTCCCTTGGACTTCTTCTATTTTGACGCCCGGGTGCTTGAGGAGGCATACTCTTGCACCCGTAGAACTGCTGTACCCGACGTCGAGAGCGAGGGGAACCTTTTATTGTCAATCCCCACTTCGTCACTGAACCCAATCTCGACGGACTGTCGGTTTCTGAAGGTGGCGTTTGTGGGGCGTATACTCACGACGCACCCCTAGGAGGCCCCGACAAGATCGGCGATAGCTTCTTGTTGGGTGTCCTGCCTCTAATTGTGGCTCCATGGTGGGTGTGGGGGCACATTCGTGAATGAATTCTTCTTTTCGTCAAGATGATAACCCCTGTTTCGGCTTCTTCTGGTTTACCTTCTCAGGCCCGTGGGGTGGGCGACCAAGCCCCCGAGTCGGTCCGTATTGGAAGACCGGGCTCTGTAGCCTCCGCTGCATTGGGCCCCGACCTTGCTCCTCCTTTGGCCTCTCTGACTCCTTCCCCTGGCTCCCCTCCCTCCTCTGTGGTTGGGTCGAGCCTCAAGCCCCCAGTGGTGACTACCTCGTCCCCTGGCGCGGCTCCTTTTCTAGTTGTAACTACTGCGCCTTTTAACCCCTCTATCTCTGGGGGTTCTCACCGCCGTCCTCGTCACGGCCGCCCTCGCTCGATTCCTTCCAGTTCTGCTACCTATCAAGCCTTGTTTGGTCCCGCTTCGTGGGCCAAATATTTTGATCTCCTCCCTCTTGATTCTGCGACTCCTGACGATTTCTCCCTCCATCGACATCTCATTGATTCCGTGGATGCCTCCATTACTTTCAACCCCACTCGTCTCGATACACGTGTCGTTGCTGCTCCTTCTCAGGATGCTGCTTCCCGCTTGGCTGCCTTATCCTGCCTTGGCGAGACCCCCGTTCAGGTCTCGAAGAACGCTCAGTTGAATGCCAGTGTTGGCACTATTTTGCTCCCGCCCCATGTTGCGACCGGTGTTCGGGACCTGCGCGACTGCCACGACGATATTCGACATATCCTCGCTGCCCAGGGCCATTCTATTCTCCAGGTGGACACGTTTACTCGTCCCCCTCGTGGTAGTCGCCGTCAACCCCTCCGGGTTGTGAAGATTACCTTTGATGGTAGGACCCTTCCACCCTCTGTCATTCTTGCTGGTGCCAGGTGCTCTGTCCAGGAGTACATTCCTTCTCCTCGGCTCTGCAACAAGTGCTGGAGGTTTGGGCATGGTGCCCTCCGCTGCTCCGGGACTGTCTCTCTCTGTCCTTTGTGTGGTGGCGAAGGTCACTCTAAGTCGGAGTGCGCTTCTCCCCAGGCTCGTTGCCTCAACTGCGGTGAGGCCCATCCTACCTTCTCCCGTGCGTGTGTCCATTACAAGCTTGAGGCAGCCGTCCTCAACTTGAAGCACCGGGAGCGTTTATCTTTTCCTGAGGCGAGGCGCCAGGTTCGCCGGCTCCCGCCTTATGCTAATATCTCTTATGCTCGCGTGTTGCGCTCTTCCTCTCCTCGTCCTTCCCGCCTTCCTCAGACTCACAACTGTTTCCGGGCCTTGGACCCTGATGCGCCCACTGCCCCCTCCTCTGTCCCTTTGAGTTCTCTCCCGAAGGATCCTCCTCCTGGTCCTCTGTCTGGGGTTCCCCTTCCTTCTACCCGGTCTGTCGTGTCTTCTGTGTCTTCTTCCTCGTCCCCCTCCGATCCTCCTTCCCATCCTCTTCCTCCATCTATCGGCTCTCCCCACCGCCTGTCGGTGCGGGCGGATGTCCATCGCTCTCCTAACGGCCGTCGTGTGTGCTCTCGTTCGGCTTCTCCTGTTGAGACACTGGAATCCGTTGCCCGGTACGTAGTTGCTGGGACACCGGTCTCTTTACGTCAGAAGCGTAAGCCTGGCTCCTCTCCTTCCTCTTCCCCGGCGGGTAAGAAGGCTTCGCTTTCTTCCTCAGCTCCTCCTTCTGGCTCTGTTGCTCCTTCCCCTCCCGTTTCAGTGCCTGCGCCCCCTGTTCCTGCTATGGAGGTTTCTTTGGCCCCTGCTTCCCTTTCGGTTGCTGCTCTTGCTGGGGTGCGCTCCCCTCTTTCTACTCCCCCTCTTCCTGCTGCTGTCCTTGACTGCTCCTCTCCGTTGTCTCCTCCTCTTCCTCCTCCTCCTCCTCCTCCTCCTCCGGACCCTGCCCGCCCACCTCTGATCTGTTCTCCCGTTTCCTTCCCTCCGTCTTTGCTCAGTTTACCCATGCCCCCTAACCCTGACTTTGCTGACCCTGATCCCGACTCTGATATTCTTTAACGTGCTCTGTTGCTCTTTCGCCTTTGTTTCTTCCTTGTTCTCTGTTTTTGTCCTTTCTCTTCTCGTCGTTGTCCATTCTTCAATGGAACGTTCGAGGTTATTACGCCAATTTCCTCGAACTCCAACTTCTGATTTCGCGGTTTTCGCCCCTTTGTGTCTGTCTCCAGCAGCCAATGCTTGGTGCTCGTCCTGGTCGTTTTCGTGGCTATTCCTTTCTCTCCCCCCCCCCCCCCCCCCAGCCATTGCTGGGGCTTCTAATTCTTCTGCTCTCTTGATTCGGGCTGATGTTCCCTTTGTTCCTTTACTTTTTCCTTCGCCTCTCCATTGTCCTGCTGCTCGTATCTTTGTGGGGAAATGGTACACAGTTTGTTCCATTTATCTCCCCCCGAGTGTCCCGCTCTCTCTTCCTGATTTGAAACACCTCCTGGACTCCTTGCCGGAGCCTGTGCTCCTGCTGGGTGACTTCAATTGTCGTCATTCTCTTTGGGGTGACGTTCTGACGAATACCCGGGGTCGCCTCCTTGAGCCGTTTCTCCTCTCTTCTTCCCTGTCTCTTCTGAATTCTGGTGAGCCCACTCATTTGGACTCTCGGACTCGCACCCTTTCTTGTCTTGATCTTTCTCTCTGCTCTTCTTCTCTTTACTTAGATTTCACGTGGCAGGTTCTTGATGACCTCCATGGAAGTGATCATTTCCCCATCCTTGTTTCCTTTTTCTCTTTTCGCCCTTCCCTCTCTTTCCCTAGGTGGCAGTTTGCTAAGGCAGACTGGACCCTATTTACCCTCAGTGCTGCTCTCCCTGACCTCTCCCTTCTGCCTCTCTCTCGCGCTCTCCTCCTTTTTCATGACACTGTCTTCAACGCTGCCCTCCGCTCTATTCCTCGCTCTTCCTCTCGGGGTCCACGGAAGTGCGTTCCCTGGTGGAATGCGGACTGTGCTCGGGCTGTCCACTGTAAGCGTGCAGCCTGGAAGAGGCACCGCCGTAGGCAGACGACCGATTCTTTTCTTTTCTTTCGGAAAGCGAGTGCGGTGGCCCGTAGGGCCGTCCGTACGGCTAAACGTGAATGTTGGGCATCTTATGTCTCAACAATTACGTCCGAGACCCCTCTGGCCCAGATCTGGAAGCGTATCCGCAAGATTGCGGGTAAGTTCGTTCCCGATGTTTCACCGGTCCTTCACCTCCATGATACTCTTGTGGCGGACCCGTTGCAGGTCGCTTCCGAACTGGGTTCCCATTTTTCTTCTGTTAGCTCTGGTCTTCATCTTCCCCAATCTTTCCTTCTTCGTAAACCTGTCCTTGAGTCTCGTCCTTTAGATTTCTGCACTCATCTTCAGCTTCCCTATAATGATCCCTTCTCTCTCTCTGAACTTCGTTCTGCCCTGGCCCTCTGCGGTTCTACGGCGGCGGGCTCCGATGGTATTCATTATGAGATGCTTCACCATCTCCCTCCGAGCACGTCTCAGTATTTACTGAGTCTGTATAATCGGATCTGGGAGTCGTCGTCAGTCCCTGAGGACTGGCTCGATGCCGTTGTCCTCCCTGTTCGCAAACCGGGGTCTCTGGGTACTTCCCCTAAGGACTTTCGCCCTATTGCTCTCACAAGTTGTGTCTGCAAACTCTTTGAACGTATGGTTAACGTTCGTCTGATGTGGTTCCTGGAACACCATCACCTCCTCTTCCCTTCTCAATTTGGTTTCCGCAAGTGCCGCAGCACGACAGATGTCCTGGTGAACTTGGAGGTCTATATTCGTACTGCTTTTGCTGCGAAGACCTCCGTTGTTGCCGTCCTTTTTGACCTAGAAAAGGCTTACGACACCACTTGGCGTTATCATATCCTATCTCAACTTCATTCTTTTGGCCTTCGTGGTCATCTCCCTCTCTTTCTCCGCAGCTTCCTCTCTCGTCGTTCCTTTCGGGTGCGCCTTGGTACCGCTCTCTCTCCCTCTTTTCAGCAATACGAAGGTGTGCCCCAGGGTAGTGTTCTGAGCACTACTCTTTTTCTTGTTGCCCTCAATGGTCTTCTTTCCTCTCTTCCTTCTGGTGTCTTCTCCGCTCTCTATGTCGATGATCTTACCCTTTGTTGTCAGGGTGATGATTCGCCTCTCCTTCAACGCCGGCTTCAACTTGCAATTGATGCCGTGTCGTCTTGGGCCACAGGTCATGGCTTCAAGTTCTCTACTTCTAAGACTTGTGCCATGACTTTTACGCGGAAACGGGTTGTTCTTCGTCCCTCTTTGTCACTTTATGGTCATCCCCTTGAATACAAAGATTCCGCGAAGCTTTTGGGGTTATTCCTTGACACTCGTTTGTCTTTGTCTCCCCATATCTCTTACCTCCGTGTTGAGTGCTCTAAGGCCCTTACCCTCCTTCGGGTCTTGTCCCATACTTCTTGGGGGGCAGATAGGCGCACTCTCCTTGCTTTACATTCCTCTCTCGTCCTGTCTAAGCTCGATTATGGTTGCCCTGCTTACTCGTCTGCTTCTCCTTCTCCTCTTCGCCGTCTTGATGCTTTGCACCATACTGGGTTGCGCCTCAGTTCTGGTGCCTTTCGTTCGACTCCCATCCTTAGTTTGTATGTTGACACTGGCTTCCTGTCTCTCCAGGACCGCCGTGATCGCTACTGTCTTCGCTATCTTGCGCGGTCCTTGCAACATCCTTCCTCTCGCCTCTGTCGTGCTTTAACTTTTACCCCTCCTGCGGTTCTTGTTCCTCTTCACCACCTCCCTCTTTCTGTCCGGTTATCTCGCCTACAGGATTCTCTCTCCGTTCGTATTTCTGATGTTTCTCCTCGTGTTGTTCCTTCTTTGCCCCCGTGGAGGGTCCCTCTTCCGCGGTTTTGTACTTCCTTGACCCGTATCACTAAAGCTTTTACCCCTTTTACGGTTCTAAAACGCCTTTTCCTCGAACACTTTTCTTCTCACTCCCGCTCCGTTTCTGTCTTCACCGATGGGTCTAAGTCAGCGGACGGTGTTGGCTACTCTGTTGTTTTTCCTGATCGCACTTATATGTGTCGCTTACCTCCGGAGACTAGCATCTTTACAGCAGAACTTTATGCTATTCTCTATGCTCTTCGTCTCCTGCTTTCTCGTTGTCAGTCTTCCTTTGTGGTTGTTGTTGACTCTCGTAGTGCCCTCATGGCTCTCGGGTCCTTTAATCCGGTTCATCCAGTAGTTGTCGAGATCCAGCATTGGCTGTTTCTCGTTCACAGTAAATTTAAGTCGGTTGAGTTTTGTTGGGTTCCCAGCCATATTGGTGTGTCTTTAAATGAGCGTGCGGATGCTGCCGCTAAGGAAGCTGTCCGCTCTTGTCCCATCTCTCGTAAAGGCATTCCGTATTCCGACTTTTACCCAGTTATCCATTCCTCAGTTCTTACCCGTTGGCAGGCTTCTTGGTTGTCTGTTACTGGTAACAAGCTACGTACTCTTAAATGTTGTGTTTCCTCGTGGCCGTCCTCCTTCCACCGTAACCGGCGGTGGGAAACAGCTCTGGCGAGGTTGCGTATTGGCCATACTCGCTTAACCCATGGTCACTTGATGGAGCGCCGCCCTGCTCCTTATTGTCCTAGTTGCATTGTCCCTCTTACGGTCGTGCATGTCCTTCTTGAATGTCCTGACTTCCAGGACGAGCGTGTGTCTTGCTTTCCGACCGCCCCTCGCGGTCACCTGTCCCTCGATAGAATTCTTGGTGACTCGGATACTTTTGATATCGTTCGCCTTATGCGTTTTTGTTCTCGTATTGGCATCCTTGGTGATATTTAGCGCCCTCTGATTATTTGCGTATTTGATGGTGCTACATAGCCTTCCCGGTTTGGTGCCTTCTTTTGATAATTACTTACTTACTTCTCCTCTCTTCTTCCCTGTCTCTTCCGAATTCTGGTGAGCCCACTCATTTGGACTCTCGGACTCGCACCCTTTCTTGTCTTGATCTTTCTCTCTGTTCTTCTTCTCTTTACTTAGATTTCACGTGGCAGGTTCTTGATGACCTCCATGGAAGTGATCATTTCCCCATCCTTGTTTCCTTTTTCTCTTTTCGCCCTTCCCTCTCTTTCCCTAGGTGGCAGTTTGCTAAGGCGGACTGGACCCTATTTTCCCTCAGTGCTACTCTCTCTGACCTCTCCCTTCTGCCCCTCTCTCGCGCTCTCCTCCTTTTTCATGACACTGTCTTCAACGCTGCCCTCCACTCTATTCCTCGCTCTTCCTCTCGGGGTCCACGGAAGTGCGTTCCCTGGTGGAATGCAGACTGTGCTCGGGCTGTCCGCTGTAAGCTTGCAGCCTGGAAGAGGCACCGCCGTAGGCAGACGACCGATTCTTTTCTTTTCTTTCGGAAAGCGAGTGCGGTGGCCCGTAGGGCCATCTGTACGGCTAAACGTGAATGTTGGGCATCTTATGTCTCAACAATTACGTCCGAAACCCCTCTGGCCCAGATCTGGAAGCGTATCCGCAAGATAGCGGGTAAGTTCGTTCCCGATGTTTCACTGGTCCTTCACCTCCATGATACTCTTGTGGCGGACCCGTTGCAGGTCGCTTCCGAACTGGGTTCCCACTTTTCTTCTGTTAGCTCTGGTCTTCATCTTCCCCAATCTTTCCTTCTTCGTAAACCTGTCCTTGAGTCTCGTCCTTTAGATTTCTGCACTCATCTTCAGCTTCCCTATAATGATCCCTTCTCTCTCTCTGAACTTCGTTCTGCCCTGGCCCTCTGCGGTTCTACGGCGGCGGGCTCCGATGGTATTCATTATGAGATGCTTCGCCATCTCCCTCCGAGCACGTCTCAGTATTTACTGAGTCTGTATAATCGGATCTGGGAGTCGTCGTCAGTCCCTGAGGACTGGCTCGATGCCGTTGTCCTCCCTGTTCGCAAACCAGGGTCACTGGGTACTTCCCCTAAGGACTTTCGCCCTATTGCTCTCACAAGTTGTGTCTGCAAACTCTTTGAACGTATGGTTAACGTTCGTCTGATGTGGTTCCTGGAACACCATCACCTCCTCTCCCCTACTCAATTTGGTTTCCGCAAGTGCCGCAGCACGACAGATGTCCTGGTGAACTTGGAGGTCTATATTCGTACTGCTTTTGCTGCGAAGACCTCCGTTGTTGCCGTCCTTTTTGACCTAGAAAAGGCTTACGACACCACTTGGCGTTATCATATCCTATCTCAACTTCATTCTTTTGGCCTTCGTGGTCATCTCCCTCTCTTTCTCCGCAGCTTCCTCTCTCGTCGTTCCTTTCGGGTGCGCCTTGGTACCGCTCTCTCTCCCTCTTTTCAGCAATACGAAGGTGTGCCCCAGGGTAGTGTTCTGAACACTACTCTTTTTCTGGTTGCCCTCAATGGTCTTCTTTCCTCTCTTCCTTCTGGTGTCTTCTCCGCTCTCTATGTCGATGATCTTACCCTTTGTTGTCAGGGTGATGATTCGCCTCTCCTTCAACGCCGGCTTCAACTTCCAATTGATGCCGTGTCGTCTTGGGCTACAGGTCATGGCTTCAAGTTCTCTACTTCTAAGACTTTTGTGCCATGACTTTTACGCGGAAACGGGTTGTTCTTCGTCCCTCTTTGTCACTTTATGGTCATTCCCTTGAATACAAAGATTCCGCGAAGCTTTTGGGGTTATTCCTTGACACTCGTTTGTCTTGGTCTCCCCATATCTCTTACCTCCGTGTTAAGTGCTCTAAGGCCCTTACCCTCCTTCGGGTCTTGTCCCATACTTCTTGGGGGGCAGATAGGCGCACTCTCCTTGCTTTACATTCCTCTCTCGTCCTGTCTAAGCTCGATTATGGTTGCCCTGCTTACTCGTCTGCTTCTCCTTCTACTCTTCGCTGTCTTGATGCTTTGCACCATACTGGGTTGCGCCTCAGTTCTGGTGCCTTTCGTTCGACTCCCATCCTTAGCTTGTACGTTGACACTGGCTTCCTGTCTCTCCAGGACCGCCGTGATCGCTACTGTCTTCGCTATCTTGCGCGGTCCTTGCAACATCCTTCCTCTCGCCTCTGTCGTGCTTTAACTTTTACCCCTCCTGCGGTTCCTGTTCCTCTTCACCACCTCCCTCTTTCTGTCCGGTTATCTCGCCTACAGGATTCTCTTTCCGTTCGTATTTCTGATGTTTCTCCTCGTGTTGTTCCTTCTTTGCCCCCGTGGAGGGTCCCTCTTCCGCGGTTTTGTACATCCTTGACCCGTATCACTAAAGCTTTTACCCCTCCTACGGTTCTAAAACGCCTTTTCCTCGAGCACTTTTCTTCTTACTCCCGCTCCGTTTCTGTCTTCACCGATGGGTCTAAGTCAGCGGACGGTGTTGGCTACTCTGTTGTTTTTCCTGATCGCACTTATATGTGTCGCTTGCCTCCGGAGACTAGCATCTTTACAGCGGAACTTTATGCTATTCTCTATGCTCTTCGTCTCCTGCTTTCTCGTTGTCAGTCTTCCTTTGTGGTTGTTGTTGACTCTCGTAGTGCCCTCATGGATCTCGGGTCCTTTAATCCGGTTCATCCAGTAGTTGTCGAGATCCAGCATTGGCTGTTTCTCGTTCACAGTAAATTTAAGTCATTTGAGTTTTGTTGGGTTCCCAGCCATATTGGTGTGTCTTTAAATGAGCGTGCGGATGCTGCCGCCAAGGAAGCTGTCCGCTCTTGTCCCATCTCTCGCAAAGGCATTCCGTATTCCGACTTTTACCCAGTTATCCATTCCTCAGTCCTTACCCGTTGGCAGGCTTCTTGGTTGTCTGTTACTGGTAACAAGCTACGTACTCTTAAATGTTGTGTTTCCTCGTGGCCGACCTCCTTCCACTGTAACCGGCGGTGGGAAACAGCTCTGGCGAGGTTGCGTATTGGCCATACTCGCTTAACCCATGGTCACTTGATGGAGCGCCGCCCTGCTCCTTATTGTCCTAGTTGCATTGTCCCTCTTACGGTCGTGCATGTCCTTCTTGAATGTCCTGACTTCCAGGAAGAGCGTGTGTCTTGCTTTCCGACCGCCCCTCGCGGTCACCTGTCCCTCGATAGAATTCTTGGTGACTCGGATACTTTTGATATCGTTCGCCTTATGCGTTTTTGTTCTCGTATTGGCATCCTTGGTGATATTTAGCGCCCTCTGATTATTTTGCGTATTTGATGGTGCTACATAGCCTTCCCGGTTTGGTGCCTTCTTTTGATAATTACTTACTTACTTACCAGCATTCAGGGATAAAGAGATGCAAGCACCTGTCTGACGCACGAAGAAGTAAAGTAGTAGTAAGGAGGGTCTACAACGTTCTCGGTACCACCTGGAGGGCACGATTTCACACATAATAATGACTTGGTATATTCTTATGCTGTATATTATGATATATAAATACATTGCCCAATGGCAATAGGTCTTATGTTCCCTTGTACGAAAAGCTAACAACTTTTTTTATTTATTTATTTTTTCTCTCCTTTGTTTTTATGCGAGTTGTATTGTGACTTCTACATCTTGGAGAATGCATATCTGGCCCTAAGCATGGGAAGTTGGACTGAAATTGGTCAACATATTAATCAGCGACAGGTGGCAGAGATTGTGACTTTTATTTATTTTGTTGGTCGATTTAGATTTCAAATTCTATTCTCTTTGTCTATTAAGGTTGTAATGAGGAATAAGGACCAGATGAGGGCCTTATCACTTATATATATGGGCAATAAAGTTACTGCAATATATATGTTTGTTATAAGAACATTCGAACATAAGATTGAAGGTAACTGCAGCTACCCATACGAGGCAGGTCCAATTTACAACCACTCAATGTCATTCATATATATGTCTAACCTATTGTTAGACAGTTAAGGGGCCCAGTGTCTGTTTTACAGTTATCCCTAAGGTATCCCAATATTTTTTTTCCTTGACTTCATTCAAAACATATTGTCCTACAACTTTCACATATTCGAGTACGAATGCCAAGCTATCTTAATTAAAACTTACAACATATGTCATAAATTTGAAGTACTATTTACATTGTCGAAAACTTTTTCTCTATGAACAGAATTATCAACTTTGAGACACTGTCAAAAATTCTGTTTCTGGCTGATTCTAACCATTTTTACATATTATGTGGAACGTTCATAGCTCTAAGGTGTTCTTGTTGTCGTTTAATCATAAAGTTATAACGTTTGGAGTTATAATTTTTTGGGGGAATTAATTTTGTACATATTTGGATGGCAACACTGAAATTTTTTTTACAGTAAACTATACTCTCAAACAATATTTAGCTCCAAGAAACAAAGGTTATATGCCATTCTGAGACCACAATGAATATAATAACAATTGGTTACATAATAATATTTTGACATCAAATTTGATATTGGGATTTTTTTTCGAATTTTGTAACTTTTTTCTGTTCATAGTATGATGTTGATCCATTAGGATAAATTGGAGCATTTACCACGAAGATATTACTAAAAATAACAGAAAATTTCGGTGCACCGTCACCAGGGCCCCTTAAGCTTATACTCATACTGTTATAGTTGTTACAACTAAGTCTCTTCTCATACTGTTAGTTGTCACAACTACCTGTCTGTTCTCATTCTGTCAGTTGTTACAACTAAATCTGTTCTCATACTGTTGTTACAACTAAGTCTGTTCTCATACTGTTAGTTGTCACAACTAAGTCTGTTCTCATACTGTTAGTTGTCACAACTAAGTCTGTTCTCATACTGTTAGTTATCACAACTAAGTTTGTTCCCATACGGTTCAGTGCAACAACTAAGCATATATATAGGGTTTCTGGATTACAATTGGTTCGTTCTCGACTCAAAATCGGGAATACCGGGTTCGAATCACGTTCATGTAAGAAATGGTTTAAAAGATGATGCAGTTAAATTTATGTTTTTTTGCTGGCATTTAAGTATTATGTTTTAGGACGTGTCTCTGTGACTTTATCTGAGACTATCAGGTCTCCGCCGGACGGGTTCCAGGTTCACTTCCAACCGAGAGAATTAAATCTTTCGTATTAGCCAGTAGTAACTGCCTCATGGGTACCTTCCAGCCACCAGGGAGTGGAGTGCCTCATGTTAGTGTTGTACCACTCAAGGAATGTAGTGCAGTGTTACCAGCAATGTTTCTACTGTATCTGAACGAAACACTTTTTGTCCTTCTTCCATGACCATGGTTCAGCCTGAGGACCTACTGATTGCCAGTTGAAAGTCCTAACCCCACAGTACCCGGATGTTTAAACAAAAAATACTTATAATAAGCACCTAAAACCGATCCCGCCTCCCTCCCCTCCCCTCCCCTCCCCCTCTTCCAAATCTCTCACCATCCCTCTCTTTCTCACTTGCCACAGTTTCATATTGATGCAGTTACCAACACCGTTGTATGTTTGTGTGAATGTGTGTTTTTGCGTGCATGCGTGTGTGATGTGTTTGTGTGCCTCGGTGACTGTATCGTGGAACCTTCAGGTCTCCGCCGAGAGGGTTCCATTTCCAGTACGAACCGAGACAGGGAACACCTTCGACCCTGGCGGTAGCAACTGCCGCATTGGTACCCTTCAGGTCTCCGCCGAGTGGAGTACCTCATGCTAGCACCGCACCACTCAAGGAATGAAGAGTTAGTGTTACCAACGATGTTGTTAACTCTATCAGTATGAAACCCTTGCAACCTGGCACCCTTCCCAGGACTCGTCCCGGGACCTTCTGACTCAGAGACGAGATTGCTATGCCCTACGCCACAAAGACCCCCAAAGTTTTACAGAAAAAATACTTAATATAAACTACCAAAAGTCTCACCAAAATCCCTCTCACAACCCTCTCTCTCTCCATATCGGTTCTCTACCAACCAGTTTCCTCCAGCACATCCCCCCCCCCCTCCCCCTCTCTCTCTTTCTCTCTCTCTTTCTCTCTCTCTCGCTCCCTCTCTCTGTTGCTTGTGGGAATAAGGTTCACTTGTAACTACTCTATTAATTGTCATAAGTAAGCTGATTAAAATACATTCGTTGTTACAATTCTTGTTCTTCACATACAGGTCATTGTCATAACTAAGCTTGTACCACTAATGTTCGTTGTTTCAGCTAAGCTGTTTCTCACACTTCTCGACTGTAGATCAGTTTTCTCGCCTTAATTTCTTGTTGTTCGTCTTTGGTCATGTATCTGTTTATTATCACATTATAATAGCTTACGACGACCCTTTTAAACCTTTTAAACCTCGTCGTTAAACCCGACGAGGTTTAACTCCTTGTAGCTCATACCCCTCAGCTCAAGTGCTAGTCTGGTAGTAAACCTTTGAATCTTTTCCAGTTTATTCTTATGCTTGACTAGATATGGACTCCATGCTGGAGCCGCATACTCCATGAATGTTCTGACATATGTGGTATATAATGTTCTTAAAGATTCCTTACACAAGTTTCTAAAGGCCGTTCTTATGTTAGCCAACCTGGCATATGCCGCTGATGTTATCCCCTTGATATGAGTTTCTGGGGACAGGATTGGCATGATATCAACCCCCAAGTCTTTCTCTTTCTCTGACTCTTGAAGTATTTCATCTCCCAAATGATACCTTGTATCTGGTCTCCTACTCCCTTCATTACATTACATTTGCTTGGGTTAAACTCTAACAACCATTTGTTTGACCATTCCTTCAGCTTGTCCAGGTCTTCTTGAAGCCTCAAGCTGTCTTCCTCTGTCTTAATCCTTCTCATAATTTTGGCGTCGTCAGCAAACATTGAGAGGAATGAGTCTATACCCTCCAGGAGATCATTAACATATTTCAGAAACAGGATAGGTCTGAGTACAGAGCCATGTGGGACTCCACTGGTGACTTCACGCCAATCTGAGGTCTCACTTCTCACTGTAACTCTTTGCTTCCTATTGCTTAGGTACTCCCTTATCCACTGGAGCGCCCTACCAGTTACTCCTGCCTGTTTCTCCAGTTTATGCATCAGCCTTTTATGGGGTACTGTGTCAAAGGCTTTCCGACAGTCCAAAAAAATGCAGTCCGCCCATCCTTCTCTTTTTTGCTTAATCTTTGTCATCTGATCGTAGAATTCTATTAAGCCTGTAAGGCAAGATTTACCCTTCCAGAACCCATGTTGATGGGTTGTCACGAAGTCCCTTCTCTCCAGATGTGTTACTATGTTTTTTCTCACGATGTTCTCCATCACCTTGCATGGTATACAAGTTAAGGACACCAGCCTGTAGTTCAGTGCCTCTTGTCTGTCACCCTTTTTGTATATTGGGACTACATTAGCCGTCTTCCATATTTCTGGAAGGTCTCCCATTTCCAGTGACCTACTATACACTATGGAGAGTGGCAAACAAAGTGCTCCTGCACACTCTTTCAATACCCATGGTGAGATTCCGTCCGGCCCAACAGCCTTTCTCACGTCCAGCTCCAAAAGGTGCCTCTTGACCTCACCTCTTGTACATTCGAACCCTTTGTTCGAAAGTACAAATAAAGAAACCCTTTGTTTGAGAGATGGTTTGCTGCCACCTCTCATTGTTCTATTGTAAAGACCTCCTGGAATCTCTTGTTGAGTTCTTCACACACCTCTTTGTCATTCTCTGTGTACCTGTTCTCACCCATTCTAAGTTTCATTACCTGTTCCTTCACTGTTGTTTTCCTCCTGATGTGACTGTGTAGTAGCTTTGGTTCGGTCTTGGCTTTATTAGCTATATAACTTTCATACCTTTTCTCAGCTTATCTTCTCTCACTAACATACTCGTTCCTGGTTCTCTTGTATCTCTCTCTACTTTCACGTGTTCTGTTATTTCGGAAGTTCCTCCATGCCCTTTTGTTAAGCTCCTTTGCTTTCTTACATTCCCAATGAAACCACGGATTCTTCTTTTGCTTCTTGTTTTTTTTCTGTCGGGCCGGGATAAACCTGTTTACTGCCTCCTGACACTTTTGAGTGACATAGTCCATCATGGCTTGTACGGACTTAGTTCTGAGTTCTGTGTCCCTTAGGAATTTACTTCATCTCCTCAAAGTTTCCCTTTCGGTACACCAGCCCTTTGTTTCCAAGTTCTTTTTTTGGGGGGAGATAATTCCTAGCTCAACCAGGTACTCAAAGCTCAATACACTATGATCACTCATTCCCAAGGGGGCTTCCAACTTAAC
This sequence comes from Procambarus clarkii, assembly GCF_040958095.1. NCBI lineage: Eukaryota > Metazoa > Arthropoda > Malacostraca > Decapoda > Cambaridae > Procambarus > Procambarus clarkii. Next base: position 14,120,887 of record NC_091150.1, read on the forward strand.
TTCCCTTATATCCGACTCATTAAGGGTGAATATCAGATCAAGCAAAGCTGGTTCATCCTCTCCTCTCATTCTTTTCGGTTCCCTTAACGTGTTGACTTAAAAAGTTTCTTGTTGCCACGTCCAGACGCTTAGCTCTCCTTGTGTCTGGTCCTCTATTTGGGTCTCTGTGATCCCAATTTATCTGTCCGTGGTTAAAGTCTGCCATGATTAGTAGTCTGGATCCTTTCCTGTTAGCCACTGAGGCTGCTCTCTCTATTATATTGATGGTGGCCATGTTGTTTCTATCATATTCCTTTCTGGGTCTTCTGTCGGTTGGTGGAGGGGTTATATATGACTACTAGTATAATTTTCTGTCCTCCAGTTTCTATGGTGCCTGATATGTAGTCACTGAAACCTTCCCAGCCCTGATTAACCATCTCTTCAAAACTCCAACCTTCTCTTTACAGCAAAGCTACATCACCTAGTCCTTTCCCTTCTCTCTCTTTCCTCACTACATAGTAGTCCTGTGGAAACACTGCATTTGTTATGGTTTTCGTTAGCTTTGTTTCTGAGTGCTATTATGTCTGGGTTTTCTTCTAGTTTCCATTCTCTGAGATCATTTGTTTTATTTGTAATCCGTCTTTGTTAGTGTACATTGCCTTGAAGCTCACTTTCTTCTGTTCCTTTTCTTGTCCCCTTCTTGGTGAGCGTTTTGCTGGTGGAGGAAGCTGTTCCCTGGGAATGAAGATCTGTGAGGTGGTTGGCAGGGTCTGAGAGGATTTTGGGGTGAGGGGTGGGGGTTCAAAGGAAGGGGAGACAGGTAAGGTAGGGGGTAAGGAAGAAGGGGGGGACGTGGAGGATACAGGGTGAGGGGGCGGTAGGATAGGGAGGGTATGAGATGCAGGGGGAGGGGGGAAAGGGGGAAGGGGGGGACATGGTGGGAATGGTGGAAGGGTGACTGGATCGTAATGAGGTGGGGGGGAGTGTGGGTTGAGTGGGGCAGGTAAGGTGAGCTGTTGGGAGGGTTTTTATGCAGAGGAGAGTGGCAGTGTTGCCCTCCCTTCTGGTGTTGTTGGGATGCTGGGATGTATTGTTGGTGATGTAAAGGTTCCTGAGCCTATTGGGCTCTATCATTTCTACACTTGAAACTGTGTATGGTGTCAAGTGTGCCAGGAAACTGTGAACTTAATTTTTTTTCTAGTGTCTCTATGGCTCATTTGGGCACTCAATTTCCACCCATGTCCCGTAGTGTGTGTGCCCCCCCCCCCACCTGTGTTAAATAATCTGTCTTTATCTACCCTGTGTTAAATAGTCTGTCTCTATCTGTTTGTTTGTCTGGTATCGTTCAATCCGAGCATTCCACAGAGAGAGGCAGCCAAAGTGGTAGCAACCATTTTTGATGAAAACAAACACAGAATTACACAACAACTACGAGACGCAGGAGTATGGAGGACGCCTCACAGACAGTTATTGGAGGAAGCAATACTTCATACGATACCCTCCTCCAATTTCATTGTAAGGCTTATAGACAGACGAAGGGCACTGCCATAGGAGCGTCCAGAAGAGTAGCTATTGCTGACATCTTTACGCATGTAGTATTTGAAACGGACAGATCTAACAGAGAGACCTCTCCGGCAGTGTACCATTGATATATAGACGATACCTTTGGCGTCAGGGTAGGCGGCCTCACACGTCTAGAGGGTTTCTTTGCTTGGACGATCACAGTCCATGGAAACATCAAATTTACCCTTGAACACGATGACACCACAATAAATTTGGTGGACACTACGGTGTACATGGACGAAACAATCCGACACCTGAACATGAGTAGTGAAAATTGACACCACGACCGGGCACGACACCTGGGCTAAGTGAGCTAGCTGTGGCCACCTGGCCAACACCTGGATGCTAGAAACCAGCTCCACAGTATACATGACCACGTGGATGCTAGAATGCCAGCTCCATTGTATACATGACCACGTGGATGCTAGAATACCAGCTCTACAGTATACATGACCACGTGGATGCTAGAATACCAGCTCTACAGTATACATGACCACGTGGATGCTAGAATACCAGCTCTACAGTATACATGACCACGTGGATGCTAGAATACCAGCTCTACAGTATACATGACCACGTTGATGCTAGAATACCAGCTCTACAGTATACATGACCACGTTGATGCTAGAATACCAGCTCCACGGTATACATGACCACGTGAATGCTAGAAAACAAGCTTCATAGTATACATGACCACGTGGTTGACTGACAACCCGCTCCACAGTATACATGACCACTTGGATGCTAACTCCCTCCACACTATATAAGACTACGTTGTTGTCAGACAATCAGATCCACAGTTTACATGCGCACGTGGTTGGCAAACAGCCAACAACATAGTATACACTGTCACGTGATTGTCAGACAACTATTTCCGTAGTATACATGACCCTGACATTGTCAGTTACGTAGCTCTATAATATACATGATCGAGCAGTTGTCAGACGTCCAGCTGCACAGTATACATGAAAACGTGATTGTATGAGAATCAGCTCCACAGAATACATGCCAACGTTGTTGTGAGGCAATTACCTCCACACTGTACACGACCACGTGAAAGTCAGAGAATCAGTTCACAGTATACTAGACCATATGTTTGCAGGATCAACAGTGCCAGAGAATACTCGTGGTTGTCAGACTACCAGCTCCACAGTAAACTTGACATCTTGATTGCCGGGCAAGCAGGTCCTCACTATACATAGCAACTTTATCATCTCGCGATAGTTCTCTCATTAGTGATCCTCAGTCAGTTGATTTAGTTCCGTGAATGAGTCCTTTATTACAAAGAAGAAATTCTCCAGCACAAGATAGTCCTTCGAAATCATTCATAATTCTTGATACATATATTCATGGACCACAGTGAGAGTAATAGTACAAATTGTCCACAGTAGATATACTAGAAGGTGGCCCAGACAACTGGGATATGCTGAGCTGCAGGAGACGATACGACGACGATCTGTCCCAACGACAGTTGCCGAAGACGACTTGTCCCAACCACAGGTGACGACGACGACTTGGCCCAACCACAGGAGACGAAGACGACTTGTCCCAACCATAGGTGACGACGACGACTTGTCCCAACCACAGGTGACGATGACGACTTGTCCCAATCAAAGGAGACGAAGTCGACTTGTTCCAAACACAGATGATGACAACGACTTGTCCCAACCACAGGTGACGACGACGACATGTCCCAACAACAGGAGACGACGACGACGTGTCCCAACCACAGGTGACGACGACGACTTGTCCCAAACATAGGTGAGTGGAACTATCAATAGGTCTGGACAACCTGTCCTTTTACAAATTACATCTGAATTTGACCGTTTGCCCGTATGGCCGAAAATTAACATAATTTCAAAATGGAAAATTATTGAAAATAAATTTTAGATTTTTGTTAAAAATACTTGTTAAGGGTCCTTTTGTAGCTGACGACGTTATGAGGGCAAGAGGTTCTCCTAAGGTTTCAAAACTTCATGAAACCCGTTAAATGACTGTTTCTTCTCCTAACTATTATGTTGCTGTAGGTCGAGTGCGTACGTCCCTACCGTACAGCCAACTAAACCCCGTAGAGTGCTTGTTCTTTGATCAGGAGATCACCCTGTACGCTTCCTGCTTTTGGAGATGGGCTCAGCGTCACACATTTAAGTGGGGTGTGGCTCCAACACTGGCCTTGTGATCGCGTGTACACACCCAATTCGAGCCGCTGTGACTCCCTACTCTCTCCTTATTTTGGGATGACCTCCTCAATCCCCCTTTCTTTGAATTATAATTCTGAACCACCCTTTTCACAGCCAAGTCTCCTTCTCTCTCTCTCTCTCTCTCTTTTCTACTTTCTTGGAAGCCTCACTAGGACATGCACAAGCACCTGTAGATTACATACATTTAATGGACAGAGAACATTTACAACACACATACAAGCTACAATGATGACTCCAATACTCTATGCTATTATAGTCAGGTTGTAATCCGATATATTATTATTATAATAATAATTATTGTATTTAATAATTATCACTCTTCCTTCTACTTGGTCTTGAAGGAGGCTGGCCTCGGGTGAAAGGGGGCTGTGACGATCTTTGTCTGGAACCCGTAGGTGCGGGACCGGGACGTCCACCTCCCGAGGGTCGTGCGGGCCAGGCTCTGCTTCAGGAGGCTGGGGTCGTTCATACCCTTGATGTGGTGCTTCTTCTCCGGCTACGTACACGGCAGTCTCCGGGGTTGGAGTCCCTGTGCCCTTCTTCACCAACTTCGAGGTCATCTCCGGAACTCACAGTTCCTGTGACAGCACTGGAGCAAATCGTATTGGCTTATGCCTTTCCATTGGAGACTTTCAGCACCGTGGAGAGGGGGGACCTGCTGCCTGGGTAACAGCTTCTCCCCCGAATCAACCTACCCTGGCTTTTCGCCCTGGTGAGTCCACTCCAGACCAGGCCGACACCAGAGTGCAACTCCATAATCTCCTGAGACTGATGGATGCCTACTACTACTACTAATCCGAAACCATCAAAACTCTGTCAGTTTCTTATATCAAGTGGTAGCCCAACTCCTGGCTCGCCACTTATGCTACCAACCTGACCAAGTGCGTTAAATTTTGTATATATATATATATATATATATATATATATATATATATATATATATATATATATATATATTATTAAATATGACCGAAAAAGTAAGATTAATAATTCTAACACGAATTTTCTCAATCTTTCGTACATTTCTTTTCACTGCTGGTGGTAATTCAAAAATCAATTCTCCAAAATTCATTTTTATTTCTAGTCTGACGCGACACTTGAGTGCGTTTCGTAAAACTTATTACATTTTCAAAGACTTTAGTTTACACATACACAACTGAATAGAACTTACACATCTCCGATTTGTTTATATCAACATTTGAGTGAGGTGGATGGGGTGAGGTGGTATTAATAGGGTATTAAATTTATCAACACAAGACAGAACACGAAACAATGGGTATTGAATACAAGTGATTGTAGAAAGCCTATTGGTCCATATTTCTTGATGCTTCTATATTGGAGCGGAGTCTTGAGGTGGGTAGAATATAGTTGTGCATTAATTGGCTGTTGATTGCTGGTGTTGACTTCTTAATGTGCAGTGCCTCGCAAACGTCATGCCGTCTGCTATCGCTGTATCTATCGATGATTTCTGTGTTGTTTACTAGGATTTCTCTGGCTATGGTTTGGTTGTGGGAAGAGATCTCTTCCCATATATATATGTTGTATATATATATATATATATATATATATATATATATATATATATATATATATATATATATATATATATATATATATATATATATATATATATATATATTATTAAATATGACCGAAAAAGTAAGATTAATAATTCTAACACGAATTTTCTCAATCTTTCGTACATTACGCTTCACTGTTGGAGGTAAATCAAAAATCACTTCTCCAAAATTCATTTTTATTTCTAGTCTGACGCGACACGGGCGCGTTTCGTAAAACTTATTACATTTTCAAAGACTTCACAAATACACAACTGATTAGAACTTACATCTCTCTGATATTATATCTACATTTGAGTGAGGTGGGAAGGGTGATGTGGCATTAATACAAGACAGAACAGGAGGGGATATTAATAAGGTATTAAAAGTATCAACACAAGACAGAACAGAAACAATGGGTATTGAATAGAAGTGTTTGTAGAAAGCCTATTGGTCCATATTTCTTGATGCTTCTATATTGGAGCGGAGTCTTGAGGTGGGTAGAATATAGTTGTGCAATAATTGGCTGTTGATTGCTGGTGTTGACTTCTTGATGTGTAGTGCCTCGCAAACGTCAAGCCGCCTGCTATCGCTGTATCTATCGATGATTTCTGTGTTGTTTACTAGGATTTCTCTGGCGATGGTTTGGTTATGGGAAGAGATTATATGTTCCTTAATGGAGCCCTGTTGCTTATGCATCGTTAAACGCCTAGAAAGAGATGTTGTTGTCTTGCCTATATACTGGGTTTTTTGGAGCTTACAGTCCCCAAGTGGGCATTTGAAGGCATAGACGACGTTAGTCTCTTTTAAAGCGTTCTGTTTTGTGTCTGGAGAGTTTCTCATGAGTAGGCTGGCCGTTTTTCTGGTTTTATAGTAAATCGTCAGTTGTATCCTCTGATTTTTGTCTGTAGGGATAACGTTTCTATTAACAATATCTTTCAGGACCCTTTCCTCCGTTTTATGAGCTGTGGAAAAGAAGTTCCTGTAAAATAGTCTAATAGGGGGTATAGGTGTTGTGTTAGTTGTCTCTTCAGAGGTTGCATGGCTTTTCACTTTCCTTCTTATGATGTCTTCGATGAAACCATTGGAGAAGCCGTTATTGACTAGGACCTGCCTTACCCTACATGAATAACTCTGTAGGAGTTCAAAAAAAAAAAAGAACTCTGTAAAAACGAAGAACTCTGTAACATCTCTTTCTAGGCGTTTAACGATGCATAAGCAACAGGGCTCCATTAAGGAACATATAATCTCTTCCCATAACCAAACCATCGCCAGAGAAATCCTAGTAAACAACACAGAAATCATCGATAGATACAGCGATAGCAGGCGGCTTGACGTTTGCGAGGCACTACACATCAAGAAGTCAACACCAGCAATCAACAGCCAATTATTGCACAACTATATTCTACCCACCTCAAGACTCCGCTCCAATATAGAAGCATCAAGAAATATGGACCAATAGGCTTTCTACAAACACTTCTATTCAATACCCATTGTTTCTGTTCTGTCTTGTGTTGATACTTTTAATACCTTATTAATATCCCCTCCTGTTCTGTCTTGTATTAATGCCACATCACCCTTCCCACCTCACTCAAATGTAGATATAATATCAGAGAGACGTAAGTTCTAATCAGTTGTGTATTTGTGAAGTCTTTGAAAATGTAATAAGTTTTACGAAACGCGCCCGTGTCGCGTCAGACTAGAAATAAAAATGAATTTTGGAGAAGTGATTTTTGATTTACCTCCAACAGTGAAGCGTAATGTACGAAAGATTGAGAAAATTCGTGTTAGAATTATTAATCTTACTTTTTCGGTCATATTTAATAATATATGTCTACAGGAAAGACTGCTACCAAAATATACTAATATATATATATATATATATATATATATATATATATATATATATATATATATATATATATATATATATATATATATATATATATATATATATACACACACACAAGGAAATCCAGTTTATGGCTGTAACACTATAAACATCTGTATAAATATTCCTTGATACTAAAATGGTCAGTCACCCACCTTCCACTGCGTCTTGCACACCAATGACACTGAAGCACTCTACCAACTCTATATAAGTAGTCACTAAGAACCTCTTCTCAACACGTAGAGGTTCACTAGCCAGAACATCTTCAGATCCTCCTAGAATTGTCTGCCAGGGTCCTCCACAGCTTTTCCGGCTGCTACACCATGAAGTCTTCCTTGAGCAGCAATGGTGCTTCACCACTGGTACCACAGAAGCACGTGAAACTCCACTCCACTGCTTCTCCTCTCACAGCTTGAGATCCAACTCCTCACTATGGGGACTGCTCTTCCACTGAGCTCAGTATTTCTTCAATAGCCTTGGAGTTCCATCCATTGACTCCTCCTCTACTGGCCTCGAAGTTCTCTCAGCAACTCATTCCCCCAGACAAACCTGCAACCCTTTGACACGTCATAAAGATGTTCCTCTACAAACATGGTGTTTATAAATCTTGTTTATCTGTATCTTTTGCTACCCAGTCTCCCAATCTTTATGTACCCATTCTGAACATCTTTACCATTGTGATCATTGCTGTCTTATATGTGCTGTCAATCTGCTGTATGGTGTCTATTAATCTTGTTTAAATTACTAATCAAGCTGTCAATGTAATCAATCAGAGCTTTAATATAACAATGTGCTTTAATATACTTACTTATCTCTCTCATCTCATTTTTCTCTTGTAATGTATCTTTATCATTTATCAATTCTGATTGAAATTACCTACTTAAAATTATCTGCTAGATTAAGGACCTGCCCGAAACGCTGCGCGTACTAGTGGCTTTACAAGAATGTAAATACTGTACTATCCAATGTATTCTCACAAACCCAATGTACCTTCTTGTATATATATAAATAAATAAATAAATAAATAACATATAACTAAAATAAACTACACATAATAAATGTCTCCACTCGACATACCTCGGATTCCGGTCTGCTGTGAGGTGACTCTCCCCACGCCCGGGCGAGTCCTCACAGTGGAGTTTATTGCAGAAGGTGTTGCAGATTAATAGAGTGGGTAATTATGAATGACCTTTACCGAGTCTTAATTTAGCAGGAAATAACGTCATATTATTATGGAATGTTATGCCGCTGGTTAAGAATTTTTACATGTTATTGTTAAGTTATAACAAAATGCTGTTACAACAGCTAAATGAAGATTATTATAGCAACTGGTTATGGAAAGTTTTTTAACTGAAGACTTAATTTCATTGTTATTAAAGTGGGTTATAACCGTGGGTTATTTTAGTGGGTTATCTTTGTAGGTTGTTATGAAAGTTTTTTTGTGTGGTCACGTGAAGTGGAGGTGTATAAAATACTGGGTTGTGGACTATTAATTAGGAAGAGTCATGGTCAGTGTGTGGGGCCCGCCGCCGGAGCCCGGACGGTCCTCAGGTCGAACCCAACGAGGCGTATTCTTCCTTTTACATGCAATGAAAATTTTGATTTTAGTTCATAAATCGTAATAAAGTCTGCTACAACAAATAACATATGAAGCAAGTCGTCTTACAATTTTAAATTTCAATAGATCCCACATGGAAAATTGAGAATTTACTATCGAACAGATTTTAAAAGATATTATAAATAAAAATGGCGATTTTTTTTTATAGACAGTTAATAAAACAAACTATTTTGGTTGGTTATTAGGACAAGAAAAGTCTGCAGGCTATTGTAACTGATAATACCCAACAGTTAGTACAGGATGTAACAACGTCCTATTATTTGTTATATTATTTCTACAGCGGGTTGTTAAGGAATTAATAGGCATGTATATACTGTTCTTTGTTTGATTGTTAGTACAGATTAAATTTTTTACACATTTTCAAGATAGACTTTTTCGGCAAATTTATCTTGATATTGAGGAGCTTTATTATAACGGTAATTTCAGAAGCTTATTTCCATAGATATTACAGAAGGATTTCTGGCCGGGTTTTGGAAAGTGGAATTCTGACGAGCAATTTATACAGTGTTACATCATGTTTTTAAATTATTCTGTAAGATATTACCTAGTATTACCTTGTTATTCCTGCTCACTATAAGGGTAAGTTATTATGATATATTACTGTTGATTATTAAGGTTATTAAAGAGGTTTGTTACAGCAAACTAACAGACCAGGTTATTACGTCTTGTTATAACAGAGGCTTTTTATAGATAATAAACTCGGGTTATTTTGTGTGGTTATAGAGAAAAGATTTTACTATAGTGTGTTACAGTGGACTATTATGATCCCGGTTCCACAGCGTCACCGCAAGAAATTAACCAGAAAGAGGACAGCAACGGCATCCCACAACAGATTGACGTATCAACCCTTCTCGGTCTGCTATGTAGGTCAGGCTACAGTAGGTATATCAGTAACTGGCCCAGATATTTGAGATATTCCTAACAGGAGATGGATTCTAGTCATGACTTGTCGCAAACACAGGTGAGTGGAACAAGGAATATTTCTCTAGGTGAAAAGAACCATGGTAATATTAATTGTAAATCCAACTCTATAGTAAACATCTGTGTAACAGTAAGTGTATGTCCAGTAGTCACGTGACGACGTAACTAGTGCTCTTGGTAGTGTTTCTTGAGCTCTTTATTACGAGACTGAGTGGAGCTGTGTGGCGCCCTGAGGTTAGAGGTCAACTCTGCGTGAGGAACTTTAGTAGATGAAGCAACGTGTTTGTCCACAGCTAGAACCTTAGGAAGTCCTCATCTTGAATTGTCTCGATAGACAATGGACTTAAAAAATACTGTCACGAGAGCTATTTAATTTTTAGTGACGACTTCCAATTTAATCACCGTTTTGAAGGGTTCAAACGGTTATTTGTAATAACGCTGGAAGAACTAAGTAGCAAGAGTTTGGAGTGAGGCACTAATACAGTAGCTTATGGCAACAATCAAATTAATAAGGAGCAAGGGACTGATTCCGATCTTATGAAGCATTCAGCCAACACGAGGAGATGGAAGTTATTGGCTGTTTATGACATATTTTAATCAATTGTCGACGTGTCAATTATCGCTAAAAATGTAACTCTCTATTGATAACTGGGAAAACTTTTCTGGAAAGAGTACTATGAGTTCACTTACCTAGGGCTGGAGTTGTTGATTTTGCTAATTCTTTGGATACGGTGATTTGGGGGAATCGTCTGGATTGTATTATTACTCATAAAAGTATTTTAATGTTTTGTGGGAAGGAGTACGCCCTGAAGGGGGAATATAGAAACTGGACGAGTCGTAAGCATTATATATTATTGCACTAACCGAAACGGGGTTGAATGTAGAAAACAGGGAACTTTTAGCTAAATATCTATTTGAGGGGTTTAAATTCTTTCACACAGATTAGACGAGGATGGGAAGGGGCAGTTTTTAGATGTAATGCTAAAGATGGGATCAAATTGGAGCCAAAACAATTTCGTTATAAGGAAATTAAAATACTCATGTTATTAGTCAGTATATGTGTTTTAGGTGACACAATTCATTCTTCATTTATAACACCGCAAGATACAAATAGTAGGTTTGTTTCCATTAAAAGCTGTTAAATGTTCATATCATTAGCACTATCCCAAATTTTATCTCCTGATTAGCAACTTTTAACCTGTTAGCTCTATCTCAAACACAAAATTTCCAGCCCAAATCCCTTACCTGAGAATCCCCTACAAACATAATGTTTACTTCCATATTTCCTGTCGTTGCCCTACCTGGAGACTGAGCAATCTATTCTTCGCAGCACTCATCCTGCAATCCAGTGCAGGCATTTGAAATCCTATCAGCAGGTATGACAAATTTAAATTTTAACAATTCTGACAATTTTCATCCCATCAACATCCTTCGGAGATAAGATGTCCGCCTCCAGGTCCACACTATTGCTAAGGAAACTGATATCTCTTACTAACATAGCAACTTCTGACCTGAAAGAGCAGCACATCTCCATCAGCGAGCAATGAACAACAATCTCCATTTTAAGAACTAAACTGGAGGCCAACAGAGAGGAATGTTATCACAAGTTGAGTAAGGACTGGCTAACTTCAAAGTAAACAGAGTTAGTATAATTTAAGTTGAGTGAGAAACTATTTTGAGTTGAGTGCCCAGGTTTATTTACCATTCATATGATTCGGTTTATATGAAAGGTTTAGATAAAATTGAGAAGCAATAACTGAAAATTTGCAGATGCGAAAATAGGTCTGGAAATACATCCAAAAGCTTCAAAATCGGTTGAAGGTGGTCAAAATAGGTTTCTAAAATGGACGAAATATTGGCAGATGTTGTTTAATGCTGAAAAATGTAGGGTTCTGCGAGTTGGTAATGACCATTGTTACAAGATATCAGGTAGTTAGTGTAGAAATATGAAGATTGAATGCAGAAAAGTTTCAAGTCATCATTTTTTTTATATAAAGTAAGAACAATAAATACAATAAGAAGAGGGACCACAGTACAAACAGGAAATTAAACCCAAAACTGGGCCACAAAAAGTGAACAAAATCAGTGAACATAAAGAAAAAACATAAACAGAAACACAGAACAAGCACAGAACATGAGACAGGAAACAGAAAAAAATAAAGGCAATACACACAGGAAATATAGATAGGAGGAACAAGCAGGCTCTCAAATAAGGAAACAGTGTAGAACTAGAAAAAGACAATGAAAGGAAAATGTACACACAAGGAAACAAGAGAGGAAACAGAAAAAACATTGAGACAATAAAAGCATGAAGGGCCACAAGGAAAAAAAACACATTAAAAAAAAACAGTACCGGAACACACAGGAAAGGAGAATATCAAAACTGAACCCCCCACCCCCGCACAAACACAGGGAATATCAAAACAGAACCACCTACACACACACACACACAGGAACAAAACACCGGCACCCGCAGGAACTGGGAAAAATTAATATACAACCAAATAAACAAACGGGAACTAAACACTGGAACGCACAGGAACTGGAAGTAATAAGAACAGAGCCCCGTGAAGAAGGAACACTCACACACACAGGAATAAAACACCGGAACGCACAAGAATCGCGAATATCAAAACAACCACTGACACACACACACACACACACACACACACACACACACACACACACACACACAGGAACAGAAAAGAAGAGCCTGAAGGGCTACATGTTGACACTCAAGAAAATAGCACAAAACCAAGTTACTAGACCTTCCGGTCCCTGAGAGGTACTAGACCTTCCGGTCCCTGAGAGGTACTAGACCTTCCGGTCCCTGAGAGGTACTAGACCTTCCAGTCCCTGAGAGGTACTAGACCTTCCGGTCCCTGAGAGGCACTAGACCTTCCGGTCCCTGAGAGGTACTAGACCTTCCGGTCCCTGAGAGGTACTAGACCTTCCAGTCCCTGAGAGGTACTAGACCTTCCGGTCCCTGAGAGGCACTAGACCTTCCGGTCCCTGAGAGGTACTAGACCTTCCGGTCCCTGAGAGGTACTAGACCTTACGGTCCCTGAGAGGTACTAGACCTTCCGGTCCCTGAGAGGTACTAGACCTTCCGGTCCCTGAGAGGTACTAGACCTTCCAGTCCCTGAGAGGTACTAGACCTTCCGGTCCCTGAGAGGTACTAGACCTTCCGGTCCCTGAGAGGTACTAGACCTTCCAGTCCCTGAGAGGTACTAGACCTTCCGGTCCCTGAGAGGTACTAGACCTTCCGGTCCCTGAGAGGTACTAGACCTTCCGGTCCCTGAGAGGTACTAGACCTTACGGTCCCTGAGAGGTACTAGACCTTCCGGTCCCTGAGAGGTACAAGACCTTCCGGTCCCTGAGAGGTACTAGACCTTCCGGTCCCTGAGAGGTACTAGACCATCCGGTCCCTGAGAGGTACTAGACCTTCCAGTCCCTGAGAGGTACTAGACCTTCCGGTCCCTGAGAGGTACTAGAGCTTCCAGTCCCTGAGAGGTACTAGACCTTCCGGTCCCTGAGAGGTACTAGACCTTCCGGTCCCTGAGAGGTACTAGACCTTCCGGTCCCTGAGAGGTACTAGACCTTCCGGTCCCTGAGAGGTACTAGACCTTCCGGTCCCTGAGAGGTACTAGACCTTCCGGTCCCTGAGAGGTACTAGACCTTCCGGTCCCTGAGAGGTACTAGAACTTCCGGTCCCTGAGAGGTACTAGACCTTCCCTGAGAGGTACTAGACCTTCCGGTCCCCGAGAAGTACTAGACCTTCCGGTCCCTGAGAGGTACTAGACCTTCCAGTCCCTGAGAGGTACTAGACCTTCCGGTCCCTGAGATGTACTAGACCTTACGGTCCCTGAGAGGTACTAGACCTTACGATCCCTGAGAGGTACTAGACCTTACCGTCCCTGAGAGGTACTAGACCTTACGATCCCTGAGAGGTACTAGATCTTCCGGTCCCTGAGAGGTACTAGACCTTACGGTCCCTGAGAGGTACTAGACCTTACGATCCCTGAGAGGTACTAGACCTTACGATCCCTGAGAGGTACTAGACCTTACGATCCCTGAGAGGTACTAAACCTTACGGTCCATGAGAGGTACTAGACCTTACGGTCCCTGAGAGGTACTAGACCTTACGGTCCATGAGAGGTACTAGACCTTACGGTCCCTGAGAGGTACTAAACCTTACGGTCCATGAGAGGTACTAGACCTTACGATCCCTGAGAGGTATTAGACCTTACCGTCCATGAGAGGTACTAGACCTTCCGGTCCCTGAGAGGTACTAGACCTTACCGTCCCTGAGAGGTACTAGACCTTACCGTCCCTGAGAGGTACTAGACCTTACGGTCCCTGAGAGGTACTAGACCTTACCGTCCCTGAGAGGTACTAGACCTTACCGTCCCAGAGAGGTACTAAACCTTACCGTCCCTGAGAGGTACTAGACCTTACCGTCCCTGAGAGGTACTAGACCTTACCGTCCCTGAGAGGTACTAGACCTTCCGGTCCCTGAGAGGTACTAGACCTTACCGTCCCTGAGAGGTACTAGACCTTACCGTCCCTGAGAGGTACTAGACCTTACCGTCCCTGTGATGTAATAGTCCTGATGGACCGTGGGAGGTAATAACCCTGATGGACCGTGGGAGGTAATAACCCTGATGGACCGTGGGAGGTAATAACCCTGATGGACCGTGGGAGGTAATAACCCTGATGGACCGTGGGAGGTAATAACCCTGATGGACCGTGGGAGGTAATAACCCTGATGGACCGTGGGAGGTAATAGTCCTGATGGACCGTGGGAGAAATTTATAATAAAAGCTTTACTTGTGTCAATAAAACAGAGTAAAAACCATTTGTCAATAACAATTATATACAAAGATGAATACAAGAAAAGGAAGATCCTCGAGAATATGACCAAAACTCTTCTTAATTAGTGAAGATCACAACCCAGAATTATATACACCTCCACCTCGAGTGACGGTCACAAATATTATATAGTAATTAACTGTAGTAATAGACTGTGGTACTAGACTGCGGTAATAACCAATCTCAATAACCAGCCATAAGTAACTACAGTATTATCCAGCAGTAATAACTGCTCGTAATGATCTGAGGTGATTACCAAGTGTAACAATTAGCAGCACTAACATGCAGTAATTACCGGACATAATAACCTGCCTTAATAACCTACAACAATAACTCATCATATTTGCCTGACGTATCAGCGTGCAGAAATAACGTGAAGCAATACCAGGTAATATCTCGTATAAATTACAAAGGACAAAATCTTGCAGTAACATCCTGTATAAACAGCTCATTGTAATTCCCAGCCCCAACATTCCACCGTAATAACTAGCCGAAGTAATCTTTTCGTAATAGCCAACCAACCACAATAACGAGACCAAATGATCATACACAACGATCAGTTGCAACAACATGTCTAATAACCTGTTATAATAACCCCCTCAATAGTTTGTCAGAATATTCAGAACCAATAAGCCGGAATAAAACCTTCTGCCATAACTTCCACTAATAACCTACAATAATATCTTGTTGAAATAATAACCTGCAGTAATTTCTCATATATAACAAACAGATTGATTTAAAATCTTATATTACTTTTGCTTCTGGTCGCTTCTAACTCTTGTTGTAATCACAGGTCTGAGCTGATTTTATGTTTCGTCCTTTCGTTTTTGTTACTAAATTTATTGCGTGTTTTGGGAATTTAGATTAAAACGTTGACTAGAGATAAAAAGGAAGAATGAATAGTTCAGCAAGTATGGGGCTCGACCTGAGGACAGTCCAGGCACTGGCGGCGGGCCCTGCACACTCACCACGACTCTTCCTAATTAATAGTGATTGATTGATAATGATTAAGCCACCCAAGAGGTGGCACCGGTATGACTAGCTCATAAATGGTAGATTTTTTTTTATTAAATGTATTCTGTGTGCTGAGGTCGCATTTAAATAGTCAGGATGCTATTGCGGGGCAGGATACTGTTTGACAGTATTTATGAGGGAATCCAGCTGCTGCTAGTTAATAGTCCACAACCTAGTATTTTATACACCACCTCAGGTGACCTGCCTGAATACCCTATTGTATTAACCTTCAGAGAAAACCGCTGAAATAACCAGCTGTAATAATTTACCGTATTGGTCTTTCTTAATAACTTGTAGTAGCCACCCCATTGTAACCTGTTACAATATTATGCTTAAATAACCGGTTGTAATAACCAGCCTGCCGCTTTTACTCACCATAATAAACTTCCGTATATTCCTATCCTAATAACCCACAAAATAAGCCTTGCAGTGAAAACATTCCACTCTGGGGAAGATAACTCATAAGAACACACACGAAAAAGAAGACAAAATCTTTATCATAAAAGCCAGTACTCTTGGGCCTGTGGCCGGTCGTCATCAGTCCATAATAACAGAGGAGTTAAGGAAACTGCAGAAGGCCTACTGGAGCATGTAATGCCACTCTTATTTATATACAATCACGCTCATTCACATGCGTGTTTACGCCTGAAACTATCAAGTTATCCCCACGTCTATTATGATAACAGGTAATCTGGTCCATAAACATGTAACCCTGTTTCTAAACCAGTATTTACCGAGTTCTTCTAAAATCTATACTTATCAAGTTTATATACATCGTTTATTAATTATTTTTGTTAATATGTTTATATATATATATATATATATATATATATATATATATATATATATATATATATATATATATATATATATATATATATAAACATTAACAAAATAATTAATAAACGATGTATATAAACTTGATAAGTATAGATTTAAGAAGAACTCGGTAAATACTGGTTTAGAAACAGGGTTACATGTTTATGGACTGCTGTGATACAAGGAGAGGCAGTCTATCCAGGGCAGCCAAGGTTGCTCTACACCAGTCTGCTTTACAAAAGCAGAGAGCCGCTGCCGGAAAAGCACTGCGAAGTGCTCTACTATCTGCCAGTGAAGTGGCAGTGACGGGATTCGCCATTCCCGGGGCTGGCTAATAGAAGAGACGAGTGACTAAGGTGCTGAAGAGGAGGGGTAACCAGCGAGTTGCACGAAACTCCTGCCTAGGGCTCGCTACCCTAGTATTTGCACGTGAAGTGGCCCAGCAGCGCGAGGCTGATGGTATCTGCCAGCTCCAGGCTGGACAGTGATTGTGGGCCTTCACGAGGAAGCACTTAGTGAGACTGTGGTTTGGCTGGCCCGTAGCCAGGGTAGACTCATTGTTGTTTCCCGGTACCTGCTGAGGGGTAGTACCACGAATGAGGAAACACAGTACAAGACTGCATCGATTGAGCATCGCCGAGTGTTTAGTGTCTTCTGAGACATTGGTGTACATATAGTGTAGTAATACTTCCTTTTAAGAATTATATATATGGTGATGGGAAAGTAATTATATATTGATGAAGTAATGAACTGTTGTATTTAATGTATCTCCCCATTTGTTTTACTTGCGTTACTGAGCTCACCCCTTGAAAGCCACTACTAACTTGGGGCCAGATACCAGAACTTTAATTCCACCAGAAAAATTCCACCAGAACCCGGTTGCATCCCATTGTGGCCGTAACAGTCGTAATGAAGCCTAATAAGAGGAACATAAAACTGAAGAATAACATTAGTTGTTTTATTGCTAAAGCTTCTTGAAATACATCTCAGAATCCTGGACCCGGAATCATCAAGTAGTTAGACAAGCACTTACAAACCTGTACATCTTTTCTCAACTTTTGGTGGGTTCGTTTAAAATTATTAATCAGTTTTTGAGCTCGGAAGCACCTGTAGGCTTATTATATCAATAAAATCAGTTACAAGGTACATTTTTATGTTTGTAAACCGTTTAATTAATATAAACAGAGCCGCCAAAGACAGAGAAAAGATGAAAAAGTTCATAAGTACTTTCGTAACTGCTTGTTTAATACCGCCCCTGCGTCATCTTGAGGTTATCTTGAGATGATTTCGGGGCTTTAGTGTCCCCGCGGCCCAGTCCTTGACCAGACCTCCACCCCCAGGAAGCAGCCCGTGACAGCTGACTAACACCCAGGTACCTATTTTACTGCTAGGTAACAGGGGCATAGGGTGAAAGAAACTCTGCCCATTGTTTCTCGCCGGCGCCTGGGATCGAACCCAGGACCACAGGATCACAAGTCCAGCGTGTTGTCCGCTCGGCCGACCGGCTCCCTATCCCAACGTTTATGCACCGATTTCTGGGATTCAGATCCCCCCACTAATTATGACTCTTAACTTAAAAATTTTATGCAATGCATCTTCATATTTCTACACTAATTAGCGGATATCTTGTAACTATAGTCATTACCAAGCCGCAGAACCCTACATTTTTCAGCATTAAACATCTGCCAATACTTCGTCCATTTTTTAAACCTATCTTGACCACCTTAAAGCGATTTTTAAGCTTTTGCTTCAAAATTTCTCTACCTATTTTCGTACCTTCAGCTAATTTTCATATATTGCTTTTCAATTGTATATAAACCGTTCATATCTAAATGGTAAATAAACCTCGGGTACTCAACTTAAAATAGTTTTCTCACTCAACTAAAATTATACTGACTGTTTACTTTGAAAATAGCCGGTCCATACTCGACTTGTGATAACTTTCCCCCTCTTATGGCTCCTGTTTAGTTCTTGAAATGGAGATTGTTGTTCATTGCTCACTGATGGAGATGTGTTGCTCTTTGAGGCCAGAAGTTGCTATGTTAGTAAGGGATATCAGTTTCCTTAGCCATAGTGTGGACCTGGAGGCGGACATCTTATCTCTGAAGGATGTTGATGGGATGAAAATTGTCAGAATTGTTAAAATTTAAATCTGTCATACCTGTTGCTAGGATTTCAAATGCCTGCACTGGCTTGCAGGATAAGTGCTGCGAAGAATAGATTGCTCAGTCACCAGGTAGGGCAACGACAGAATATTTAGAAATAAACATTATGTTTGTAGGGGATTCTCAGGTAAGGGATTTGGGCTGGAAATTTTGTGTTCGAGATAGAGCAAACAGGTTAAAAGTTGCTAATCACGAGATAAAATTTGGGATAGTGCTAATGATATGAACATTTACCAGCTTTTAATGGAAACAAACCTACTATTTGTATCTTGCGGTGTTAGAAATGAAGAATGAATTGTCACCCAAAACACATATACTGACTAATAACATAAGTATTTTCATTTCCTTATAATGAAATTGTTTTTGGATCCAGTTTGATCCCATCTTTAGCATTACATCTAAAAACTGCTCTCTCCCATCCTCGTCTAATCTGTGTGAAATAATTTAGCCCCTTAAATTATTATTTAGCTAAAAGTTCCCTGTTTACATTCAACCTCGTTTCGGCAAGTGCAATAATATGTAATGCTTACGACTCCTCCAGTTTCTATATTTCACCTTCAGGGCGTACTCCTTCCCACAAAAACACTCCAATACCTCTATGAATAATAATATAATCCAGACGATTCCCTCCAATCACCGTATCCAAAGAATTTTTTTTTTCTAAAACAAAAGTACATTGCAAGGAAAGCATTACAACATAAAGGCACCGAAGCACTTAACGAAAAACGTTACACCAGCACACACCACCCAATAACATAACACCAAGTGACATTCAGGCAACACAGAACAATAACATACAAATGTCACACCAAAAAGCTGAACACATGTGAACACAGAATTAAAAACACAGTGGACAGTTGTTATAGAGCAAAACGCAAATGAGAACCCATGAAACAACAAAGCGAAATACATTAGAACACACAATATGAAACTGCACAACCCAGATGGGCGCGCCAATTCACATACATTAAAAACCACACAAGGGCACAAAATAAACATGCAGAAGCAAAGGTACAAAATAATACAAAAATTAAAAACACACACACAACCCACGGAACACCCGGCACACACAGTACAGAAACACCCGATCGTTCGACCGGGACTCACAGGGACCGGTAAACAAGCAGCAACCACAACCCACACATGAAATAAAATACAGGAACACGCAGGACTCGGCCAAAAAAACATCAAACCACACACACCATAAGCACACACACACATACAGAACACCATACAAACACTATACAGAAGACAACAGTCCAACACATACGGAAAACACATTACAGTATGAACAAAACAAAACAAAACAATTTACACAAAAGCCTAAACTAGGCAAACAAAACAAACACATAGCAAACAATACAATAAATTATAAACGTTCCGGGAGCATATAATGCAAGCACAAACACTACGCATATTTATCGGGAAACTCCCTCATCGGAAACTGCAAGCAGTATGCATCCCAAACGAGCTTGACGTCTTCGGACATCGGTCTACCAGGCAACAGACAAGGCTGAGGTATTAGCTCCGGCAACCCATAAACAAAACACTTCACCCTCTGTACCCAAATAGCATAGGGGCACCATGGCGCCGGATACACCCGGCTATCCACAGTAAGTTTCATAGCCTGCGACGCATCGAGTGGGACCCCGGAGGCCGTTACCACAGGTAGGGGTGCAGCATGAGGAGTTCGAGCGCCAGGGGACGTACAAGGGTAGCCACAGAGTACTGATACCCACACGGTTCTTCACTCCAGGGGGAATCACAGCGAATGCACACACGCCAGGGCCCCTACCACCAGCATAGGAGCAGAGGCCTTCCAGTGCACAATTTTCGTGACGACCACCACGAGGTCACGATCACTAGGGGCAACCTCCCAAGGAGGGGAGGCACCAACTTTACGCGCCGGAGGCAGCACAGGGGCTCCCCCCCCCCCCCCCCACCATCACATCGTCATACTCTGCAGCCCACCTATGAGGGGCCGACACACTCCTAGCCCTCCGGGAACGCTTGGATAGAGGCCTCTGATCATCTGAACTGTCGCTCCCAGCAGGAGGCACCCTAGTAAAGCCCACGGCCGGCCGCAATTCACTGGGCAACACACGATCCGGAAAAACACCAGCCCCACCCACATGGGGGACAGGCCCACACCCCACAGGTGACACAGGAGCTGGAGACAGGGCTAGCGGAGGCGAAGGAGCCGGCGGAGGCGAGGAAGCCGACGGCAGGAAGGTCCGCACCCCACACCACCAACTGCACTTATTGGAGCGGCACCCATCACCGCGTCCGTCTTCTCACAAGGGGTACCACCCACAACCGAGACATCCTCACGCTCGGGCAAGGGAGGAAAATCCGCTTCATGCTACGGGCTCACTATAGCCCGTGCTACTTAGAACGTTTTGTTCTAAATAACGAATCTTTAACAACAACAACAACGCTCATGGAACATATTAATCCGATTATACAACCGAGTGTTGCAGGCAGCAGTCAAATGTCCAACTTGGCGACATTTAAAACACGTCCGAGTGTGCCCACGGTAGGAGAAGCAGACCGTAAAGCCAGCAAGCGCGACAGAAGAAGGCACATTCCCATGAAGAACAATCTTAGCCGTTCTGTAGCTATTACTTAGCCTTTTGACGTCCCCGGTTGTGTATCTACAGACACGAGTAAAGTCCACACCCCCATACCTGGCAAGAACCTGGCAGAGTAGATTCTCAGACATTTAAAACGGCGCATTCTTAATAGACACGTATGTGTACTCCACACTCAAATGTGTCACAGGCACATAGCCGAGACCATTGCTCAGCCCGACCACCTTGTCCTCATACTGGTCGAGAAACCTCCCTAACAAGCCACTCTCGGTGAACTTCACAACCACTCTGTCCTCACGAATAACCTGTAGACCGACGAGATCTTACACTTTCACACATATAACTGCAAACAGAGTGTTACTGACGACGCCGATATCCACCCGACAGCTAAATGTCAGCCCAGCCGAGTCCTTCCTGCTCAGTGGAGGCACGTAAGTCCCCATACTGAGATTGAAAAACAGTCACCTTGCAATGGCAAACCACCTCCCGACAGGGCAACCAACTATCGTCCAAGCTACTACAAATACAAAGAGGTGTCGCTGCTGACGTACCTTGTGTCCCGTGTTTCTGCTGAGGGGCTCCTGGGGCCGTAACGATCTGAAATCATTGGGGAGGCCTGTGCCCCCTGTCACCAGGCTGGCCTCCATTGGCATGGAGTTCTCTGGGATTGCTTCCTACCATGCTGTAGAGGTTGCGAGGATTGATATGCTACGTGTCCCAGTGGAGTCTGTGTGTGGTGTGCAGCTGTTTGCCGGACGGCGGGCGATTGTCAAGTTTGGCTCGCTGGCGATTTATCAAGATCTCGTCACGTGCTATGATGGACGCTCCTTCGATCTTCCTGGAGATGGTGGGTCTGTGACCCTCTCAGACCGTTGTGGAGCCACGACGTATGTGGCTGTGCATGGGATGAGTTTTGAGTTCCCTGAGGTTCTCTTACGTCGGTACTTTGGCCGGTTTTGACGGGTCCTACATGGGAGGAGGAATGCCGTCTCTACTGGAAGATGGAAAGGGGTCTCTGTGTGGGGCCTGCACTCTTGCCATGCGCCTCTGGGATCCTGTACCATCCTCCATCATGCTGTTGGGGTTCCCGATTGGTGTTTTTCAAGCTGGACAACCTCGGACATGTTTCAGTTGCGGCCTACCGGGTCACCTGGCCGCAGGGTGTGAGGAGCGCCGGGTCACCCCTGTTAACCTCTTCCAGGAGGAGGATTTTCCCCCGTTGTCGGCCCCGGACCGTCTCCACGTGCTGGACCGTGTGTTGATTCCCTGCCAGTTTCTGCCCCGGTGTTGAGAGGTGGTGTGGATGTTGACGTGGGTTCTGGGGTAGCCGTGCCCCCGCCACCGGCTTCCCAGCTTCCGACGTCCCTGCCCCGTCTCAGCTGCCCCTGCCGCCCTGTCTCAGCTGCCCCTGCCTGCTCCGTCCCTGCATGCCGTATCTCCTGTCCCTTTAGATGTCAGTGGTGAGACGTCTCCTGCGGTGTGTGGTCCGGTGCCCCCGGCCGTGGAGGCTGTGGTTCTCAGGGTCCAGGCTTTGAAGGCGCGTCCGTTGGAGAGTTCTGATGTGTTACGGAATGATGAGGGTGACAGTCTCCAAGCGCTCGAGGCGGGTCCCAAGTACGTCTCTCCTTTGTGGTGCGCCTTGGGTGGAGGCGCACCACTACGTTGATCTGGCGTCTCCCACTGAGGTTGGTGGTGCTGTGGGGGACTCTGTGCTACCTCCTGAGTCGCCCTCTACGCCTACTGCTGTTGGCTCCCCACGGTGGGAGGTTGCTCCTGCCGAGTGGAACCTCGTCGTGGTCTTAAGGAAGGATGTGCATCAGGGTGCCTAAGCTCCTGTGCCCGGTGGCGGGGGTCCTGATGCGTCTGTGGCCTCTGCAGGTCCCCCCAGTGTGCAGCCCCGTGAGAAGCCTCGTGCGCAGGCCAGTACGAATTCCCTGTGCGGCGCCCGGAGCGCCTCCCTGTGCGGATTCCAGTACGAAACCCCTAAGCGTAGAACTCTCCCCTGTGATCGCGGCCGACGAGAGCATGGTCTCTCGGTCGCAGTGTTTGGGCCCCACTTGGGATGATATGGTACGCTCTGTGGTACTATGTGTGTTTGTCTACTTGTTAGGTTTTGCCCTGTTGGGCTGTGTGCTCTCTGGTGTGTGTTCCATATGCATTTTCTTGGTTGTGCTGTGCTGTTTGTGTCTTGTGTGTGTTTTGTGTTCTGTTGCTTATGTGGTTTCTGAGGCTGTTGGGTGTGTGTGTGTGTGTGTTTGTCGGTTCCTGCGTATTCCGGTGCTTGTTTTATTTTGTTTTGTATGTGGGTGTCATTTTTTGTGTTATTTCCCGGTCCCTGCGTGTTCCGGTTATGAATTCATGTCTGTCTTTCCAATTTGTCCTGCTTGTGTTGCTCCTCAGGCTAGCTTGTGTACCTAGATTTGTAATTGTTGTTTAGTTCCATATGGTTCTGTATTTTTATTTCATGTTTCCTGTTGTATGCTTATTTGTTTTTCGGTTTTGTGTATCTTTTTTCTGTTGTTCTCATGTTTTGTTTTATGCTTTAAGGTTCACTGCTTGTGCGGTTTGCCTGCCTGTTTTTATGTGTATTTAATGTGCTTTAACAATAAAAAGAAAAAAAATCAATCGTCCAATGTAAACACCAGCAGAGAAACCAGGGGAACGTCCGTCCCGGCTGGTGGTTGCCACCACCATCCAAAGAATTAGCAAAAGCAACAACTCCAGCCCTAAGTAAATGAACTCATAGTACTCTTTCCAGAAAAGTGTTCCCAGTTATCAATAGAGTGTTACATTTTTTGGACACTAATTGCCACGTCGACAATTCATTAAATTTGCGAAAAACAGTCAATAATTTCCATGTCCTCGTGTTGGCTGAATGCTGCATACGATCGGAATCAGTCCCTTGCTCCTTTTTAATTTGATTGTTGCCATAAGCTACTGTATTAGTGCATCACTCCAAACTCTTCCTACTTATTTTCTTCCAGCGTTATTACAAATAACTGTTTGAACTCTTCAAACTGGTGAATAAATTGGAAGCCATCACGAAAAATTCAACCCGTTCTCGCAAATTTAATAAGTCAATATTGACTTATTAAATTTGAGCACAGGTGAAATACTTAACATAATAGTTTCCCTTGAAAAGCTTCATAGAAAACACCGACCTTACCTAACCTACTTAGTATGTTAAGATAAGCATCTCATTGCTTCGTAATTACAATTATTACCTAACCTATACCTATAATAGGTTAAGTAACAATAAATTAGGAAGTCCTCATCTTGAATTGTCTCGATAGACAATGGACTTAAAAAATACTGTCACGAGAGCTATTTAATTTTTAGTGACGACTTCCAATTTAATCACCGTTTTGAAAGGTTCAAACGGTTATTTGTAATAACGCTGGAAGAACTAAGTAGCAAGAGTTTGGAGTGAGGCACTAATACAGTAGCTTATGGCAACAATCAAATTAATAAGGAGCAAGGGACTGATTCCGATCGTATGAAGCATTCAGCCAACACGAGGAGATGGAAGTTATTGGCTGTTTATGACATATTTTAATCAATTGTCGACGTGTCAATTATCGCTAAAAATGTAACTCTCTATTGATAACTGGGAAAACTTTTCTGGAAAGAGTACTATGAGTTCACTTACCTAGGGCTGGAGTTGTTGATTTTGCTAATTCTTTGGATACGGTGATTTGTGGGAATCGTCTGGATTGTATTATTATTCATAAAAGTATTTTAGTGTTTTGTGGGAAGGAGTACGCCCTGAAGGGGGAATATAGAAACTGGACGAGTCGTAAGCATTATATATTATTGCACTAACCGAAACGGGGTTGAATGTAGAAAACAGGGAACTTTTAGCTAAATATCTATTTGAGGGGTTTAAATTCTTTCACACAGATTAGACGAGGATGGGAAGGGGCAGTTTTTAGATGTAATGCTAAAGATGGGATCAAATTGGAGCCAAAACAATTTCGTTATAAGGAAATTAAAATACTCATGTTATTAGTCAGTATATGTGTTTTAGGTGACACAATTCATTCTTCATTTATAACACCGCAAGATACAAATAGTAGGTTTGTTTCCATTAAAAGCTGTTAAATGTTCATATCATTAGCACTATCCCAAATTTTATCTCCTGATTAGCAACTTTTAACCTGTTAGCTCTATCTCAAACACAAAATTTCCAGCCCAAATCCCTTACCTGAGAATCCCCTACAAACATAATGTTTACTTCCATATTTCCTGTCGTTGCCCTACCTGGAGACTGAGCAATCTATTCTTCGCAGCACTCATCCTGCAATCCAGTGCAGGCATTTGAAATCCTATCAGCAGGTATGACAAATTTAAATTTTAACAATTCTGACAATTTTCATCCCATCAACATCCTTCGGAGATAAGATGTCCGCCTCCAGGTCCACACTATTGCTAAGGAAACTGATATCTCTTACTAACATAGCAACTTCTGACCTGAAAGAGCAGCACATCTCCATCAGCGAGCAATGAACAACAATCTCCATTTTTAGAACTAAACTGGAGGCAAACAGAGAGGAATGTTATCACAAGTTGAGTAAGGACTGGCTAACTTCAAAGTAAACAGAGTTAGTATAATTTAAGTTGAGTGAGAAACTATTTTGAGTTGAGTGCCCAGGTTTATTTACCATTCATATGATTCGGTTTATATGAAAGGTTTAGATAAAATTGAGAAGCAATAACTGAAAATTTGCAGATGCGAAAATAGGTCTGGAAATACATCCAAAAGCTTCAAAATCGGTTGAAGGTGGTCAAAATAGGTTTCTAAAATGGACGAAATATTGGCAGATGTTGTTTAATGCTGAAAAATGTAGGGTTCTGCGAGTTGGTAATGACCATTGTTACAAGATATCAGGTAGTTAGTGTAGAAATATGAAGATTGAATGCAGAAAAGTTTCAAGTCATCATTTTTTTTATATAAAGGTAAGAACAATAAATACAGTAAGAAGAGGGACCACAGTACAAACAGGAAATTAAACCCAAAACTGGGCCACAAAAAGTGAACAAAAACAGTGAACATAAAGAAAAAACATAAACAGAAACACAGAACAAGCACAGAACATGAGACAGGAAACAGAAAAAAATAAAGGCAATACACACAGGAAATATAGATAGGAGGAACAAGCAGGCTCTCAAATAAGGAAACAGTGTAGAACTAGCAAAAGACAATGAAAGGAAAATGGACACACAAGGAAACAAGAGAGGAAACAGAAAAAACATTGAGACAATAAAAGCATGAAGGGCCACAAGGAAAAAAAAACACATTAAAAAAAACCAGTACCGGAATACACAGGAAAGGGGAATATCAAAACTGAACCCCCCCCCCCCACCCCCCACCCCCGCACAAACACAGGGAATATCAAAACAGAACCACCTACACACACACACACACAGGAACAAAACACCGGCACCCGCAGGAACTGGGAAAAATTAATATACAACCAAATAAACAAACGGGAACTAAACACTGGAACGCACAGGAACTGGAAGTAATAAGAACAGAGCCCCGTGAAGAAGGAACACTCACACACACAGGAATAAAACACCGGAACGCACAAGAATCGCGAATATCAAAACAACCACTGACACACACACACACACACACACACACACACACACACACACACACACACACACACACACACACACACACACACACACACACACACACACTCACACACACACACACACACTCACACACACACACACACACACTCACACACACACACACACACACACACACACACACACACACACACACACACACACACACACACACACATACACACACACACACACACACACACACACATAGGAACAAAAAAGAAGAGCCTGAAGGGCTGCATGTTGACACTCAAGAAAATAGCACAAAACCAAGTTACTAGACCTTCCGGTCCCTGAGAGGTACTAGACCTTCCGGTCCCTGAGAGGTACTAGACCTTCCGGTCCCTGAGAGGTACTAGACCTTCCGGTCCCTGAGAGGTACTAGACCTTCCGGTCCCTGAGAGGTACTAGACCTTCCGGTCCCTGAGAGGTACTAGACCTTCCAGTCCCTGAGAGACACTAGACCTTCCGGTCCCTGAGAGGTACTAGACCTTACGATCCCTGAAAGGCACTAGACCTTCCGGTCCCTGAGAGGTACTAGACCTTCCAGTCCCTGAGAGGTACTAGACCTTCTGGTCCCTGAGAGGTACTCGACCTTACGATCCCTGAGAGGTACTAGACCTTCCGGTCCCTGAGAGGTACTAGACCTTCCGGTCCCTGAGAGGTACTAGACCTTCCAGTCCCTGAGAGGTACTAGACCTTCCAGGTCCCTGAGAGGTACTAGACCTTCCGGTCCCTGAGAGGTACTAGACCTTCCGGTCCCTGAGAGGTACTAGACCTTCCGGTCCCTGAGAGGTACTAGACCTTCCGGTCCCTGAGAGGTACTAGACCTTCCGGTCCCTGAGAGGTACTAGACCTTCCGGTCCCTGAGAGGTACTAGACCTTCCGGTCCCTGAGAGGTACTAGACCTTCCGGTCCCTGAGAGGTACTAGACCTTCCGGTCCCTGAGAGGTACTAGACCTTCCGGTCCCTGAGAGGTACTAGACCTTCCAGTCCCTGAGAGGTACTAGACCTTCCGGTCCCTGAGAGGTACTAGACCTTCCGGTCCCTGAGAGGTACTAGACCTTACGAGTCCCTGAGAGGTACTAGACCTTCCGGTCCCTGAGAGGTACTAGACCTTCCGGTCCCTGAGAGGTACTAGACCTTCCAGGTCCCTGAGAGGTACTAGACCTTCCGGTCCCTGAGAGGTACTAGACCTTCCAGTCCCTGAGAGGTATAGACCTTCCGGTCCTGAGAGGTACTAGACCTTCCGGTCCCTGAGAGGTACTAGACCTTCCGGTCCCTGAGAGGTACTAGACCTTCCGGTCCCTGAGAGGTACTAGACCTTCCGGTCCCTGAGAGGTACTAGACCTTCCGGTCCCTGAGAGGTACTAGACCTTCCGGTCCCTGAGAGGTACTAGACTTCCGGTCCTGAGAGGTACTAGACCTTCCGGTCCTGAGAGGTACTAGACCTTCCAGTCCTGAGAGGTACTAGACCTTCCGTCCTGAGAGGTACTAGACCTTCCGGTCCCTGAGAGGTACTAGACCTTCCGGTCCCTGAGAGGTACTAGACCTTACGTCCCTGAGAGGTACTAGACCTTCCGTCCCTGAGAGGTACTAGACCTTCCGGTCCCTGAGAGGTACTAGACCTTCGGTCCCTGAGAGGTACTAGACCTTCCGGTCCTGAGAGGTACTAGACCTTCCGTCCCTGAGAGGTACTAGACCTTAGTCCCTGAGAGGTACTAGACCTTCCGGTCTGAGAGGTACTAGACCTTCCGGTCCCTGAGAGGTACTAGACTTCCGATCCCTGAGAGGTACTAGACCTTACGTCCCTGAGAGGTACTAGACCTTCCGGTCCCTGAGAGGTACTAGACCTTCGGTCCCTGAGAGGTACTAGACCTTCCGGTCCCTGAGAGGTACTAGACCTCCGGTCCCTGAGAGGTACTAGACCTTCCGGTCCCTGAGAGGTACTAGACCTTACGGTCCCTGAGAGGTACTAGACCTTCCGGTCCCTGAGAGGTACTAGACTTCCGGTCCCTGAGAGGTACTAGACCTACGTCCCTGAGAGGTACTAGACCTTCCGGTCCCTGAGAGGTACTAGACCTTCCGGTCCCTGAGAGGTACTAGACCTTCCGGTCCCTGAGAGGTACTAGACCTTCCGGTCCCTGAGAGGTACTAGACCTTCCGGTCCCTGAGAGGTACTAGACCTTCCAGTCCCTGAGAGGTACTAGACCTTCCGGTCCCTGAGAGGTTACTAGACCTTACGGTCCCTGAGAGGTACTAGACCTTACGATCCCTGAGAGGTACTAGACCTTCCGGTCCCTGAGAGGTACTAGACCTTACGTCCCTGAGAGAGGTACTAGACCTTACGGTCCTGAGAGGTACTAGACCTTCCGGTCCCTGAGAGGTACTAGACTTACGTCCCTGAGAGGTACTAGACCTTACGATCCCTGAGAGGTACTAGACCTTACCGTCCCTGAGAGGTACTAGACCTTCCGGTCCCTGAGAGGTACTAGACCTTACGATCCCTGAGAGGTACTAGACCTTACGATCCTGAGAGGTACTAGACCTTACCGTCCCTGAGAGGTACTAGACCTTACGGTCCCTGAGAGGTACTAGACTTACGATCCCGAGAGGTACTAGACCTTCCGGTCCCTGAGAGGTACTAGACCTTACGTCCCTGAGAGGTACTAGACCTTACCGTCTGAGAGGTACTAGACTTTGCGGTCCCTGAGAGGTACTAGACCTTCCTGGTCCCTGAGAGGTACTAGACCTTCCGGTCCCTGAGAGGTACTAGACCTTACGATCCCTGAGAGGTACTAGACCTTCCGGTCCCTGAGAGGTACTAGACGTTACCGTCCCTGAGAGGTACTAGACCTTACGTCCCTGAGAGGTACTAGACCTTCCGCCCCTGAGAGGTACTAGACCTTACGGTCCCTGAGAGGGTACTAGACCTTACCGTCCTGTGATGTAATAACCCTGATGGACCGTGGGAGAAATTTATAATAAAAGCTTTACTTGTGTCATTAAAACTAAGTAAAAACCATTTGTCAATAACAATTATATACAAAGATGAATACAGAAAAGGAAGATCCTGGAGAATATGACCAAAACTCTTCTTAATTAGTGAAGATCACAACCCAGAATTATATACACCTCCACCTCGAGTGACGCTCACAAATATTATATAGTAATTAACTGTAGTAATAGACTGTGGTACTAGACTGCGGTAATAACCAATCTCAATAACCAGCCATAAGTAACTACAGTATTATCCTGCAGTAATAACTGCTCGTAATGATCTGAGGTGATTACCAACTGTAACAATTAGCAGCACTAACATGCAGTAATTACCGGACATAATAACCTGCCTTAATAACCTACAACAATAACTCATCATATTTGCCTGACGTATCAGCGTGCAGAAATAACGTGAAGCAATACCAGGTAATATCTCGTATAAATTACAAAGGACAAAATCTTGCAGTAACATCCTGTATAAACAGCTCATTGTAATTCCCAGCCCCAACATTCCACCGTAATAACTAGCCGAAGTAATCTTTCGTAATAGCCAACCAATCCACAATAACGAGACCAAATGATCATACACAACGATCAGTTTGCAACAACATGTCTAATAACCTGTTATAATAACCCCCTCAATAGTTTGTCAGAATATTCAGAAACAACAAGCCGGAATAAAACCTTCTGCCATAACTTCCACTAATAACCTACAATATATCTTGTTGAAATAATAACCTGCAGTAATTTCTCATATATACAAACAGATTGATTTAAAATCTTATATTACTTTTGCTTCTGGTCGCTTCTAACTCTTGTTGTAATCACAGGTCTGAGCTGATTTTATGTTTCGTCCTTTCGTTTTGTTACTAAATTTATTGCGTGTTTTGGGAATTTAGATTAAAACGTTGACTAGAGATAAAAGGAAGAATGAATAGTTCAGCAAGTATGGGGCTCGACCTGAGGACAGTCCAGGCACTGGCGGCGGGCCCTGCACACTCACCACGACTCTTCCTAATTAATAGTGATTGATTGATAATGATTAAGCCACCCAAGAGGTGGCACCGGTATGACTAGCTCATAAATGGTAGATTTTTTTTTATTAAATGTATTCTGTGTGCTGAGGTCGCATTTAAATAGTCAGGATGCTATTGCGGGGCAGGATACTGTTTGACAGTATTTATGAGGGAATCCAGCTGCTGCTAGTTAATAGTCCACAACCTAGTATTTTATACACCACCTCAGGTGACCTGCCTGAATACCCTATTGTATTAACCTTCAGAGAAAACCGCTGAATAACCAGCTGTAATAATTTACCGTATTGGTCTTTCTTAATAACTTGTAGTAGCCACCCCATTGTAACCTGTTACAATATTATGCTTAAATAACCGGTTGTAATAACCAGCCTGCCGCTTTTACTCACCATAATAAACTTCCGTATATTCCTATCCTAATAACCCACAAAATAAGCCTTGCAGTGAAAACATTCCACTCTGGGAAGATAACTCATAAGAACACACACGAAAAAGAAGACAAAATCTTTATCATAAAAGCCAGTACTCTTGGGCCTGTGGCCGGTCGTCATCAGTCCATAATAACAGAGGAGTTAAGGAAACTGCAGAAGGCCTACTGGAGCATGTAATGCCACTCTTATTTATATACAATCACGCTCATTCACATGCGTGTTTACGCCTGAAACTATCAAGTTATCCCCACGTCTATTATGATAACAGGTAATCTGGTCCATAAACATGTAACCCTGTTTCTAAACCAGTATTTACCGAGTTCTTCTAAAATCTATACTTATCAAGTTTATATACATCGTTTATTAATTATTTTGTTAATATGTTTATATATATATATAATATATATATATATATATATATATATATATATATATATATATATATATATATATATATATATAAACATTAACAAAATAATTAATAAACGATGTATATAAACTTGATAAGTATAGATTTAAGAAGAACTCGGTAAATACTGGTTTAGAAACAGGGTTACATGTTTATGGACTGCTGTGATACAAGGAGAGGCAGTCTAGTCCAGGGCAGCCAAGGTTGCTCTACACCAGTCTGCTTTACAAAAGCAGAGAGCCGCTGCCGGAAAAGCACTGCGAAGTGCTCTACTATCTGCCAGTGAAGTGGCAGTGACGGGATTCGCCATTCCCGGGGCTGGCTAATAGAAGAGACGAGTGACTAAGGTGCTGAAGAGGAGGGGTAACCAGCGAGTTGCACGAAACTCCTGCCTAGGGCTCGCTACCCTAGTATTTGCACGTGAAGTGGCCCAGCAGCGCGAGGCTGATGGTATCTGCCAGCTCCAGGCTGGACAGTGATTGTGGGCCTTCACGAGGAAGCACTTAGTGAGACTGTGGTTTGGCTGGCCCGTAGCCAGGGTAGACTCATTGTTGTTTCCCGGTACCTGCTGAGGGGTAGTACCACGAATGAGGAAACACAGTACAAGACTGCATCGATTGAGCATCGCCGAGTGTTTAGTGTCTTCTGAGACATTGGTGTACATATAGTGTAGTAATACTTCCTTTTAAGAATTATATATATGGTGATGGGAAAGTAATTATATATTGATGAAGTAATGAACTGTTGTATTTAATGTATCTCCCCATTTGTTTTACTTGCGTTACTGAGCTCACCCCTTGAAAGCCACTACTAACTTGGGGCCAGATACCAGAACTTTAATTCCACCAGAAAAAATTCCACCAGAACCCGGTTGCATCCCATTGTGGCCGTAACAGTCGTAATGAAGCCTAATAAGAGGAACATAAAACTGAAGAATAACATTAGTTGTTTTATTGCTAAAGCTTCTTGAAATACATCTCAGAATCCTGGACCCGGAATCATCAAGTAGTTAGACAAGCACTTACAAACCTGTACATCTTTTCTCAACTTTTGGTGGGTTCGTTTAAAATTATTAATCAGTTTTTGAGCTCGGAAGCACCTGTAGGCTTATTATATCAATAAAATCAGTTACAAGGTACATTTTTATGTTTGTAAACCGTTTAATTAATATAAACAGAGCCGCCAAAGACAGAGAAAAGATGAAAAAGTTCATAAGTACTTTCGTAACTGCTTGTTTAATACCGCCCCTGCGTCATCTTGAGGTTATCTTGAGATGATTTCGGGGCTTTAGTGTCCCCGCGGCCCAGTCCTTGACCAGACCTCCACCCCCAGGAAGCAGCCCGTGACAGCTGACTAACACCCAGGTACCTATTTTACTGCTAGGTAACAGGGGCATAGGGTGAAAGAAACTCTGCCCATTGTTTCTCGCCGGCGCCTGGGATCGAACCCAGGACCACAGGATCACAAGTCCAGCGTGTTGTCCGCTCGGCCGACCGGCTCCCTATCCCAACGTTTATGCACCGATTTCTGGGATTCAGATCCCCCCACTAATTATGACTCTTAACTTAAAAATTTTATGCAATGCATCTTCATATTTCTACACTAATTAGCGGATATCTTGTAACTATAGTCATTACCAAGCCGCAGAACCCTACATTTTTCAGCATTAAACATCTGCCAATACTTCGTCCATTTTTTAAACCTATCTTGACCACCTTAAAGCGATTTTTAAGCTTTTGCTTCAAAATTTCTCTACCTATTTTCGTACCTTCAGCTAATTTTCATATATTGCTTTTCAATTGTATATAAACCGTTCATATCTAAATGGTAAATAAACCTCGGGTACTCAACTTAAAATAGTTTTCTCACTCAACTAAAATTATACTGACTGTTTACTTTGAAAATAGCCGGTCCATACTCGACTTGTGATAACTTTCCCCCTCTTATGGCTCCTGTTTAGTTCTTGAAATGGAGATTGTTGTTCATTGCTCACTGATGGAGATGTGTTGCTCTTTGAGGCCAGAAGTTGCTATGTTAGTAAGGGATATCAGTTTCCTTAGCCATAGTGTGGACCTGGAGGCGGACATCTTATCTCTGAAGGATGTTGATGGGATGAAAATTGTCAGAATTGTTAAAATTTAAATCTGTCATACCTGTTGCTAGGATTTCAAATGCCTGCACTGGCTTGCAGGATAAGTGCTGCGAAGAATAGATTGCTCAGTCACCAGGTAGGGCAACGACAGAATATTTAGAAATAAACATTATGTTTGTAGGGGATTCTCAGGTAAGGGATTTGGGCTGGAAATTTTGTGTTCGAGATAGAGCAAACAGGTTAAAAGTTGCTAATCACGAGATAAAATTTGGGATAGTGCTAATGATATGAACATTTACCAGCTTTTAATGGAAACAAACCTACTATTTGTATCTTGCGGTGTTAGAAATGAAGAATGAATTGTCACCCAAAACACATATACTGACTAATAACATAAGTATTTTCATTTCCTTATAATGAAATTGTTTTTGGATCCAGTTTGATCCCATCTTTAGCATTACATCTAAAAACTGCTCTCTCCCATCCTCGTCTAATCTGTGTGAAATAATTTAGCCCCTTAAATTATTATTTAGCTAAAAGTTCCCTGTTTACATTCAACCTCGTTTCGGCAAGTGCAATAATATGTAATGCTTACGACTCCTCCAGTTTCTATATTTCACCTTCAGGGCGTACTCCTTCCCACAAAAACACTCCAATACCTCTATGAATAATAATATAATCCAGACGATTCCCTCCAATCACCGTATCCAAAGAATTTTTTTTTCTAAAACAAAAGTACATTGCAAGGAAAGCATTACAACATAAAGGCACCGAAGCACTTAACGAAAAAACGTTACACCAGCACACACCACCCAATAACATAACACCAAGTGACATTCAGGCAACACAGAACAATAACATACAAATGTCACACCAAAAAGCTGAACACATGTGAACACAGAATTAAAAACACAGTGGACAGTTGTTATAGAGCAAAACGCAAATGAGAACCCATGAAACAACAAAGCGAAATACATTAGAACACACAATATGAAACTGCACAACCCAGATGGGCGCGCCAATTCACATACATTAAAAACCACACAAGGGCACAAAATAAACATGCAGAAGCAAAGGTACAAAATAATACAAAAATTAAAAACACACACACAACCCACGGAACACCCGGCACACACAGTACAGAAACACCCGATCGTTCGACCGGGACTCACAGGGACCGGTAAACAAGCAGCAACCACAACCCACACATGAAATAAAATACAGGAACACGCAGGACTCGGCCAAAAAAACATCAAACCACACACACCATAAGCACACACACACATACAGAACACCATACAAACACTATACAGAAGACAACAGTCCAACACATACGGAAAACACATTACAGTATGAACAAAACAAAACAAAACAATTTACACAAAAGCCTAAACTAGGCAAACAAAACAAACACATAGCAACAATACAATAAATTATAAACGTTCCGGGAGCATATAATGCAAGCACAAACACTACGCATATTTATCGGGAAACTCCCTCATCGGAAACTGCAAGCAGTATGCATCCCAAACGAGCTTGACGTCTTCGGACATCGGTCTACCAGGCAACAGACAAGGCTGAGGTATTAGCTCCGGCAACCCATAAACAAAACACTTCACCCTCTGTACCCAAATAGCATAGGGGCACCATGGCGCCGGATACACCCGGCTATCCACAGTAAGTTTCATAGCCTGCGACGCATCGAGTGGGACCCCGGAGGCCGTTACCACAGGTAGGGGTGCAGCATGAGGAGTTCGAGCGCCAGGGGACGTACAAGGGTAGCCACAGAGTACTGATACCCACACGGTTCTTCACTCCAGGGGGAATCACAGCGAATGCACACACGCCAGGGCCCCTACCACCAGCATAGGAGCAGAGGCCTTCCAGTGCACAATTTTCGTGACGACCACCACGAGGTCACGATCACTAGGGGCAACCTCCCAAGGAGGGGAGGCACCAACTTTACGCGCCGGAGGCAGCACAGGGGCTCCCCCCCCCCCCCCCACCATCACATCGTCATACTCTGCAGCCCACCTATGAGGGGCCGACACACTCCTAGCCCTCCGGGAACGCTTGGATAGAGGCCTCTGATCATCTGAACTGTCGCTCCCAGCAGGAGGCACCCTAGTAAAGCCCACGGCCGGCCGCAATTCACTGGGCAACACACGATCCGGAAAAACACCAGCCCCACCCACATGGGGGACAGGCCCACACCCCACAGGTGACACAGGAGCTGGAGACAGGGCTAGCGGAGGCGAAGGAGCCGGCGGAGGCGAGGAAGCCGACGGCAGGAAGGTCCGCACCCCACACCACCAACTGCACTTATTGGAGCGGCACCCATCACCGCGTCCGTCTTCTCACAAGGGGTACCACCCACAACCGAGACATCCTCACGCTCGGGCAAGGGAGGAAAATCCGCTTCATGCTACGGGCTCACTATAGCCCGTGCTACTTAGAACGTTTTGTTCTAAATAACGAATCTTTAACAACAACAACAACGCTCATGGAACATATTAATCCGATTATACAACCGAGTGTTGCAGGCAGCAGTCAAATGTCCAACTTGGCGACATTTAAAACACGTCCGAGTGTGCCCACGGTAGGAGAAGCAGACCGTAAAGCCAGCAAGCGCGACAGAAGAAGGCACATTCCCATGAAGAACAATCTTAGCCGTTCTGTAGCTATTACTTAGCCTTTTGACGTCCCCGGTTGTGTATCTACAGACACGAGTAAAGTCCACACCCCCATACCTGGCAAGAACCTGGCAGAGTAGATTCTCAGACATTTAAAACGGCGCATTCTTAATAGACACGTATGTGTACTCCACACTCAAATGTGTCACAGGCACATAGCCGAGACCATTGCTCAGCCCGACCACCTTGTCCTCATACTGGTCGAGAAACCTCCCTAACAAGCCACTCTCGGTGAACTTCACAACCACTCTGTCCTCACGAATAACCTGTAGACCGACGAGATCTTACACTTTCACACATATAACTGCAAACAGAGTGTTACTGACGACGCCGATATCCACCCGACAGCTAAATGTCAGCCCAGCCGAGTCCTTCCTGCTCAGTGGAGGCACGTAAGTCCCCATACTGAGATTGAAAAACAGTCACCTTGCAATGGCAAACCACCTCCCGACAGGGCAACCAACTATCGTCCAAGCTACTACAAATACAAAGAGGTGTCGCTGCTGACGTACCTTGTGTCCCGTGTTTCTGCTGAGGGGCTCCTGGGGCCGTAACGATCTGAAATCATTGGGGAGGCCTGTGCCCCCTGTCACCAGGCTGGCCTCCATTGGCATGGAGTTCTCTGGGATTGCTTCCTACCATGCTGTAGAGGTTGCGAGGATTGATATGCTACGTGTCCCAGTGGAGTCTGTGTGTGGTGTGCAGCTGTTTGCCGGACGGCGGGCGATTGTCAAGTTTGGCTCGCTGGCGATTTATCAAGATCTCGTCACGTGCTATGATGGACGCTCCTTCGATCTTCCTGGAGATGGTGGGTCTGTGACCCTCTCAGACCGTTGTGGAGCCACGACGTATGTGGCTGTGCATGGGATGAGTTTTGAGTTCCCTGAGGTTCTCTTACGTCGGTACTTTGGCCGGTTTTGACGGGTCCTACATGGGAGGAGGAATGCCGTCTCTACTGGAAGATGGAAAGGGGTCTCTGTGTGGGGCCTGCACTCTTGCCATGCGCCTCTGGGATCCTGTACCATCCTCCATCATGCTGTTGGGGTTCCCGATTGGTGTTTTTCAAGCTGGACAACCTCGGACATGTTTCAGTTGCGGCCTACCGGGTCACCTGGCCGCAGGGTGTGAGGAGCGCCGGGTCACCCCTGTTAACCTCTTCCAGGAGGAGGATTTTCCCCCGTTGTCGGCCCCGGACCGTCTCCACGTGCTGGACCGTGTGTTGATTCCCTGCCAGTTTCTGCCCCGGTGTTGAGAGGTGGTGTGGATGTTGACGTGGGTTCTGGGGTAGCCGTGCCCCCGCCACCGGCTTCCCAGCTTCCGACGTCCCTGCCCCGTCTCAGCTGCCCCTGCCGCCCTGTCTCAGCTGCCCCTGCCTGCTCCGTCCCTGCATGCCGTATCTCCTGTCCCTTTAGATGTCAGTGGTGAGACGTCTCCTGCGGTGTGTGGTCCGGTGCCCCCGGCCGTGGAGGCTGTGGTTCTCAGGGTCCAGGCTTTGAAGGCGCGTCCGTTGGAGAGTTCTGATGTGTTACGGAATGATGAGGGTGACAGTCTCCAAGCGCTCGAGGCGGGTCCCAAGTACGTCTCTCCTTTGTGGTGCGCCTTGGGTGGAGGCGCACCACTACGTTGATCTGGCGTCTCCCACTGAGGTTGGTGGTGCTGTGGGGGACTCTGTGCTACCTCCTGAGTCGCCCTCTACGCCTACTGCTGTTGGCTCCCCACGGTGGGAGGTTGCTCCTGCCGAGTGGAACCTCGTCGTGGTCTTAAGGAAGGATGTGCATCAGGGTGCCTAAGCTCCTGTGCCCGGTGGCGGGGGTCCTGATGCGTCTGTGGCCTCTGCAGGTCCCCCCAGTGTGCAGCCCCGTGAGAAGCCTCGTGCGCAGGCCAGTACGAATTCCCTGTGCGGCGCCCGGAGCGCCTCCCTGTGCGGATTCCAGTACGAAACCCCTAAGCGTAGAACTCTCCCCTGTGATCGCGGCCGACGAGAGCATGGTCTCTCGGTCGCAGTGTTTGGGCCCCACTTGGGATGATATGGTACGCTCTGTGGTACTATGTGTGTTTGTCTACTTGTTAGGTTTTGCCCTGTTGGGCTGTGTGCTCTCTGGTGTGTGTTCCATATGCATTTTCTTGGTTGTGCTGTGCTGTTTGTGTCTTGTGTGTGTTTTGTGTTCTGTTGCTTATGTGGTTTCTGAGGCTGTTGGGTGTGTGTGTGTGTGTGTTTGTCGGTTCCTGCGTATTCCGGTGCTTGTTTTATTTTGTTTTGTATGTGGGTGTCATTTTTTGTGTTATTTCCCGGTCCCTGCGTGTTCCGGTTATGAATTCATGTCTGTCTTTCCAATTTGTCCTGCTTGTGTTGCTCCTCAGGCTAGCTTGTGTACCTAGATTTGTAATTGTTGTTTAGTTCCATATGGTTCTGTATTTTTATTTCATGTTTCCTGTTGTATGCTTATTTGTTTTTCGGTTTTGTGTATCTTTTTTCTGTTGTTCTCATGTTTTGTTTTATGCTTTAAGGTTCACTGCTTGTGCGGTTTGCCTGCCTGTTTTTATGTGTATTTAATGTGCTTTAACAATAAAAAGAAAAAAAATCAATCGTCCAATGTAAACACCAGCAGAGAAACCAGGGGAACGTCCGTCCCGGCTGGTGGTTGCCACCACCATCCAAAGAATTAGCAAAAGCAACAACTCCAGCCCTAAGTAAATGAACTCATAGTACTCTTTCCAGAAAAGTGTTCCCAGTTATCAATAGAGTGTTACATTTTTTGGACACTAATTGCCACGTCGACAATTCATTAAATTTGCGAAAAACAGTCAATAATTTCCATGTCCTCGTGTTGGCTGAATGCTGCATACGATCGGAATCAGTCCCTTGCTCCTTTTTAATTTGATTGTTGCCATAAGCTACTGTATTAGTGCATCACTCCAAACTCTTCCTACTTATTTTCTTCCAGCGTTATTACAAATAACTGTTTGAACTCTTCAAACTGGTGAATAAATTGGAAGCCATCACGAAAAATTCAACCCGTTCTCGCAAATTTAATAAGTCAATATTGACTTATTAAATTTGAGCACAGGTGAAATACTTAACATAATAGTTTCCCTTGAAAAGCTTCATAGAAAACACCGACCTTACCTAACCTACTTAGTATGTTAAGATAAGCATCTCATTGCTTCGTAATTACAATTATTACCTAACCTATACCTATAATAGGTTAAGTAACAATAAATTAGGAAGTCCTCATCTTGAATTGTCTCGATAGACAATGGACTTAAAAAATACTGTCACGAGAGCTATTTAATTTTTAGTGACGACTTCCAATTTAATCACCGTTTTGAAAGGTTCAAACGGTTATTTGTAATAACGCTGGAAGAACTAAGTAGCAAGAGTTTGGAGTGAGGCACTAATACAGTAGCTTATGGCAACAATCAAATTAATAAGGAGCAAGGGACTGATTCCGATCGTATGAAGCATTCAGCCAACACGAGGAGATGGAAGTTATTGGCTGTTTATGACATATTTTAATCAATTGTCGACGTGTCAATTATCGCTAAAAATGTAACTCTCTATTGATAACTGGGAAAACTTTTCTGGAAAGAGTACTATGAGTTCACTTACCTAGGGCTGGAGTTGTTGATTTTGCTAATTCTTTGGATACGGTGATTTGTGGGAATCGTCTGGATTGTATTATTATTCATAAAAGTATTTTAGTGTTTTGTGGGAAGGAGTACGCCCTGAAGGGGGAATATAGAAACTGGACGAGTCGTAAGCATTATATATTATTGCACTAACCGAAACGGGGTTGAATGTAGAAAACAGGGAACTTTTAGCTAAATATCTATTTGAGGGGTTTAAATTCTTTCACACAGATTAGACGAGGATGGGAAGGGGCAGTTTTTAGATGTAATGCTAAAGATGGGATCAAATTGGAGCCAAAACAATTTCGTTATAAGGAAATTAAAATACTCATGTTATTAGTCAGTATATGTGTTTTAGGTGACACAATTCATTCTTCATTTATAACACCGCAAGATACAAATAGTAGGTTTGTTTCCATTAAAAGCTGTTAAATGTTCATATCATTAGCACTATCCCAAATTTTATCTCCTGATTAGCAACTTTTAACCTGTTAGCTCTATCTCAAACACAAAATTTCCAGCCCAAATCCCTTACCTGAGAATCCCCTACAAACATAATGTTTACTTCCATATTTCCTGTCGTTGCCCTACCTGGAGACTGAGCAATCTATTCTTCGCAGCACTCATCCTGCAATCCAGTGCAGGCATTTGAAATCCTATCAGCAGGTATGACAAATTTAAATTTTAACAATTCTGACAATTTTCATCCCATCAACATCCTTCGGAGATAAGATGTCCGCCTCCAGGTCCACACTATTGCTAAGGAAACTGATATCTCTTACTAACATAGCAACTTCTGACCTGAAAGAGCAGCACATCTCCATCAGCGAGCAATGAACAACAATCTCCATTTTTAGAACTAAACTGGAGGCAAACAGAGAGGAATGTTATCACAAGTTGAGTAAGGACTGGCTAACTTCAAAGTAAACAGAGTTAGTATAATTTAAGTTGAGTGAGAAACTATTTTGAGTTGAGTGCCCAGGTTTATTTACCATTCATATGATTCGGTTTATATGAAAGGTTTAGATAAAATTGAGAAGCAATAACTGAAAATTTGCAGATGCGAAAATAGGTCTGGAAATACATCCAAAAGCTTCAAAATCGGTTGAAGGTGGTCAAAATAGGTTTCTAAAATGGACGAAATATTGGCAGATGTTGTTTAATGCTGAAAAATGTAGGGTTCTGCGAGTTGGTAATGACCATTGTTACAAGATATCAGGTAGTTAGTGTAGAAATATGAAGATTGAATGCAGAAAAGTTTCAAGTCATCATTTTTTTTATATAAAGGTAAGAACAATAAATACAGTAAGAAGAGGGACCACAGTACAAACAGGAAATTAAACCCAAAACTGGGCCACAAAAAGTGAACAAAAACAGTGAACATAAAGAAAAAACATAAACAGAAACACAGAACAAGCACAGAACATGAGACAGGAAACAGAAAAAAATAAAGGCAATACACACAGGAAATATAGATAGGAGGAACAAGCAGGCTCTCAAATAAGGAAACAGTGTAGAACTAGCAAAAGACAATGAAAGGAAAATGGACACACAAGGAAACAAGAGAGGAAACAGAAAAAACATTGAGACAATAAAAGCATGAAGGGCCACAAGGAAAAAAAAACACATTAAAAAAAACCAGTACCGGAATACACAGGAAAGGGGAATATCAAAACTGAACCCCCCCCCCCCACCCCCCACCCCCGCACAAACACAGGGAATATCAAAACAGAACCACCTACACACACACACACACAGGAACAAAACACCGGCACCCGCAGGAACTGGGAAAAATTAATATACAACCAAATAAACAAACGGGAACTAAACACTGGAACGCACAGGAACTGGAAGTAATAAGAACAGAGCCCCGTGAAGAAGGAACACTCACACACACAGGAATAAAACACCGGAACGCACAAGAATCGCGAATATCAAAACAACCACTGACACACACACACACACACACACACACACACACACACACACACACACACACACACACACACACACACACACACACACACACACACACACTCACACACACACACACACACTCACACACACACACACACACACTCACACACACACACACACACACACACACACACACACACACACACACACACACACACACACACACACACACATACACACACACACACACACACACACACACATAGGAACAAAAAAGAAGAGCCTGAAGGGCTGCATGTTGACACTCAAGAAAATAGCACAAAACCAAGTTACTAGACCTTCCGGTCCCTGAGAGGTACTAGACCTTCCGGTCCCTGAGAGGTACTAGACCTTCCGGTCCCTGAGAGGTACTAGACCTTCCGGTCCCTGAGAGGTACTAGACCTTCCGGTCCCTGAGAGGTACTAGACCTTCCGGTCCCTGAGAGGTACTAGACCTTCCAGTCCCTGAGAGACACTAGACCTTCCGGTCCCTGAGAGGTACTAGACCTTACGATCCCTGAAAGGCACTAGACCTTCCGGTCCCTGAGAGGTACTAGACCTTCCAGTCCCTGAGAGGTACTAGACCTTCTGGTCCCTGAGAGGTACTCGACCTTACGATCCCTGAGAGGTACTAGACCTTCCGGTCCCTGAGAGGTACTAGACCTTCCGGTCCCTGAGAGGTACTAGACCTTCCAGTCCCTGAGAGGTACTAGACCTTCCGGTCCCTGAGAGGTACTAGACCTTCCAGTCCCTGAGAGGTACTAGACCTTACGATCCCTGAGAGGTACTAGACCTTCCGGTCCCTGAGAGGTACTAGACCTTCCGGTCCCTGAGAGGTACTAGACCTTCCGGTCCCTGAGAGGTACTAGACCTTCCAGTCCCTGAGAGGTACTAGACCTTCCGGTCCCTGAGAGGTACTAGACCTTCCGGTCCCTGAGAGGTACTAGACCTTACGATCCCTGAGAGGTACTAGACCTTCCGGTCCCTGAGAGGTACTAGACCTTCTGGTCCCTGAGAGGTACTAGACCTTCCAGTCCCTGAGAGGTACTAGACCTTCCGGTCCCTGAGAGGTACTAGACCTTCCAGTCCCTGAGAGGTACTAGACCTTACGATCCCTGAGAGGTACTAGACCTTCCGGTCCCTGAGAGGTACTAGACCTTCCGGTCCCTGAGAGTTACTAGACCTTCCAGTCCCTGAGAGGTACTAGACCTTACGATCCCTGAGAGGTACTAGACCTTACGATCCCTGAGAGGTACTAGGCCTTCCGGTCCCTGAGAGGTACTAGACCTTCCGGTCCCTGAGAGGTACTAGACCTTCCGGTCCCTGAGAGGTACTAGACCTTCCAGTCCCTGAGAGGTACTAGACTTTACGATCCCTGAGAGGTACTAGACCTTCCGGTCCCTGAGAGGTACTAGACCTTCCGGTCCCTGAGAGGTACTAGACCTTCCAGTCCCTGAGAGGTACTAGACCTTCCGGTCCCTGAGAGGTACTAGACCTTCCAGTCCCTGAGAGGTACTAGACCTTCCAGTCCCTGAGAGGCACTAGACCTTCCAGTCCCTGCGAGGTACTAGACCTTCCAGTCCCTGAGAGGTACTAGATCTTACGATCCCTGAGAGGTACTAGACCTTCCGGTCCCTGAGAGGTACTAGACCTTCCGGTCCCTGAGAGGTACTAGACCTTACGGTCCCTGAGAGGTACTAGACCTTACGATCCCTGAGAGGTACTAGACTTTACCGTCCCTGAGAGGTACTAGACCTTACGATCCCTGAGAGGTACTAGACCTTACCGTCTCTGAGAGGTACTAGACATTCCGGTCCCT
This sequence comes from Procambarus clarkii, assembly GCF_040958095.1. NCBI lineage: Eukaryota > Metazoa > Arthropoda > Malacostraca > Decapoda > Cambaridae > Procambarus > Procambarus clarkii. The sequence continues at coordinate 14,164,778 of NC_091150.1, forward strand.
GAGAGGTACTAGACCTTACGATCCCTGAGAGGTACTAGACCTTACGATCGCTGAGAGGTACTAGACCTTACCGTCCCTGAGAGGTACTAGACCTTACGGTCCCTGAGAGGTACTAGACCTTACGATCCCTGAGAGGTACTAGACCTTACCGTCCCTGAGAGGTACTAGACCTTACGATCCCTGAGAGGTACTAGACCTTACCGTCCCTGAGAGGTACTAGACTTTGCGGTCCCTGAGAGGTACTAGACCTTCCGGTCTTTGAGAGGTACTAGACCTTCCAGTCCCTGAGAGGTACTAGACCTTCCGGTCCCTGAGAGGTACTAGACCTTCCGGTCCCTGAGAGGTACTAGACCTTCCAGTCCCTGAGAGGTACTAGACCTTACGATCCCTGAGAGGTACTAGACCTTCCAGTCCCTGAGAGGTACTAGACCTTCCAGTCCCTGAGAGGCACTAGACCTTCCAGTCCCTGAGAGGTACTAGACCTTCCAGTCCCTGAGAGGTACTAGACCTTACGATCCCTGAGAGGTACTAGACCTTCCGGTCCCTGAGAGGTACTAGACCTTCCGGTCCCTGAGAGGTACTAGACCTTACGGTCCCTGAGAGGTACTAGACCTTACGATCCCTGAGAGGTACTAGACTTTACCGTCCCTGAGAGGTACTAGACCTTACGATCCCTGAGAGGTACTAGACCTTACCGTCTCTGAGAGGTACTAGACATTCCGGTCCCTGAGAGGTACTAGACCTTACGATCCCTGAGAGGTACTAGACCTTACGATCGCTGAGAGGTACTAGACCTTACCGTCCCTGAGAGGTACTAGACCTTACGGTCCCTGAGAGGTACTAGACCTTACGATCCCTGAGAGGTACTAGACCTTACCGTCCCTGAGAGGTTCTAGACCTTACGATCCCTGAGAGGTACTAGACCTTACCGTCCCTGAGAGGTACTAGACTTTGCGGTCCCTGAGAGGTACTAGACCTTCCGGTCCCTGAGAGGTACTAGACCTTCCGGTCCCTGAGAGGTACTAGACCTTACGATCCCTGAGAGGTACTAGACCTTCCGGTCCCTGAGAGGTACTAGACGTTACCGTCCCTGAGAGGTACTAGACCTTACCGTCCCTGAGAGGTACTAGACCTTCCGGCCCCTGAGAGGTACTAGACCTTACGGTCCCTGAGAGGTACTAGACCTTACCGTCCCTGTGATGTAATAACCCTGATGGACCGTGGGAGAAATTTATAATAAAAGCTTTACTTGTGTCATTAAAACTAAGTAAAAACCATTTGTCAATAACAATTATATACAAAGATGAATACAAGAAAAGGAAGATCCTGGAGAATATGACCAAAACTCTTCTTAATTAGTGAAGATCACAACCCAGAATTATATACACCTCCACCTCGAGTGACGCTCACAAATATTATATAGTAATTAACTGTAGTAATAGACTGTGGTACTAGACTGCGGTAATAACCAATCTCAATAACCAGCTATAAGTAACTACAGTATTATCGTGCAGTAATAACTGCTCGTAATGATCTGAGGTGATTACCAACTGTAACAATTAGCAGCACTAACATGCAGTAATTACCGGACATAATAACCTGCCTTAATAACCTACAACAATAACTCATCATATTTGCCTGACGTATCAGCGTGCAGAAATAACGTGAAGCAATACCAGGTAATATCTCGTATAAATTACAAAGGACAAAATCTTGCAGTAACATCCTGTATAAACAGCTCATTGTAATTCCCCGCTCCAACATTCCACCGTAATAACTAGCCGAAGTAATCTTTTCGTAATAGCCAACCATCCATAATAACGAGACCAAATGATCATACACAACGATCAGTTGCAACAACATGTCTAATAACCTGTTATAATAACCCCCTCAATAGTTTGTCAGAATATTCAGAAACAACAAGCCGGAATAAAACCTTCTGCCATAACTTCCACTAATAACCTACAATAATATCTTGTGGAAATAATAACCTACAGTAATTTCTCAAATATAACAGATTGATTTAAAATCTTATATTACTTTTGCTTCTGGTCGCTTCTAACTCTTGTTGTAATCACAGGTCTGAGCTGATTTTATGTTTCGTCCTTTCGTTTTTGTTACTAAATTTATTGCGTGTTTTGGGAATTTAGATTAAAACGTTGACTAGAGATAAAAAGGAAGAATGAATAGTTCAGCAAGTATGGGGCTCGACCTGAGGACAGTCCAGGCAGTGGCGGCGGGCCCTGCACACTCACCACGACTCTTCCTAATTAATAGTGATTGATTGATAATGATTAAGCCACCCAAGAGGTGGCACCGGTATGACTAGCTCGTAAATGGTAGATTTTTTTTTATTAAATGTATTCTGTGTGCTGAGGTCGCATTTAAATAGTCAGGATGCTATTGCGGGGCAGGATACTGTTTGACAGTATTTATGAGGGAATCCAGCTGCTGCTAGTTAATAGTCCACAACCTAGTATTTTATACACCACCTCAGGTGACCTGCCTGAATACCCTATTGTATTAACCTTCAGAGAAAACCGCTGAAATAACCAGCTGTAATAATTTACCGTATTGGTCTTTCTTAATAACTTGTAGTAGCCACCCCATTGTAACCTGTTACAATATTATGCTTAAATAACCGGTTGTAATAACCAGCCTGCCGCTTTTACTCACCATAATAAACTTCCGTATATTCCTATCCTAATAACCCACAAAATAAGCCTTGCAGTGAAAACATTCCACTCTGGGGAAGATAACTCATAAGAACACACACGAAAAAGAAGACAAAATCTTTATCATAAAAGCCAGTACTCTTGGGCCTGTGGCCGGTCGTCATCAGTCCATAATAACAGAGGAGTTAAGGAAACTGCAGAAGGCCTACTGGAGCATGTAATGCCACTCCTATTTATATACAATCACGCTCATTCACATGCGTGTTTACGCCTGAAACTATCAAGTTATCCCCACGTCTATTATGATAACAGGTAATCTGGTCCATAAACATGTAACCCTGTTTCTAAACCAGTATTTACCGAGTTCTTCTAAAATCTATACTTATCAAGTTTATATACATCGTTTATTAATTATTTTTGTTAATATGTTTTTATATATATATATATATATATATATATATATATATATATATATATATATATATATATATATATATATATATATATAAAAACATTAACAAAATAATTAATAAACGATGTATATAAACTTGATAAGTATAGATTTAAGAAGAACTCGGTAAATACTGGTTTAGAAACAGGGTTACATGTTTATGGACTGCTGTGATACAAGGAGAGGCAGTCTATCCAGGGCAGCCAAGGTTGCTCTACACCAGTCTGCTTTACAAAAGCAGAGAGCCGCTGCCGGAAAAGCACTGCGAAGTGCTCTACTATCTGCCAGTGAAGTGGCAGTGACGGGATTCGCCATTCCCGGGGCTGGCTAATAGAAGAGACGAGTGACTAAGGTGCTGAAGAGGAGGGGTAACCAGCGAGTTGCACGAAGCTCCTGCCTAGGGCTCGCTACCCTAGTATTTGCACGTGAAGTGGCCCAGCAGCGCGAGGCTGATGGTATCTGCCAGCTCCAGGCTGGACAGTGATTGTGGGCCTTCACGAGGAAGCACTTAGTGAGACTGTGGTTTGGCTGGCCCGTAGCCAGGGTAGACTCATTGTTGTTTCCCGGAACCTGCGGAGGGGTAGTACCACGAATGAGGAAACACAGTACATGACTGCATCGATTGAGCATCGCCGAGTGTTTAGTGTCTTCTGAGACATTGGTGTACATATAGTGTAGTAATACTTCCTTTTAAGAATTATATATATGGTGATGGGAAAGTAATTATATATTGATGAAGTAATGAACTGTTGTATTTAATGTATCTCCCCATTTGTTTTACTTGCGTTACTGAGCTCACCCCTTGAAAGCCACTACTAACTTGGGGCCGGATACCAGAACTTTAATTCCACCAGAAAAATTCCACCAGAACCCGGTTGCGTCCCATTGTGGCCGTAACAGTCGTAATGAAGCCTAATAAGAGGAACATAAAACTGAAGAATAACATTAGTTGTTTTATTGCTAAAGCTTCTTGAAATACATCTCAGAATCCTGGACCCGGAATCATCAAGTAGTTAGACAAGCACTTACAAACCTGTACATCTTTTCTCAACTTTTGGTGGGTTCGTTTAAAATTATTAATCAGTTTTTGAGCTCGGAAGCACCTGTAGGCTTATTATATCAATAAAATCAGTTACAAGGTACATTTTTATGTTTGTAAACCGTTTAATTAATATAAACAGAGCCGCCAAAGACAGAGAAAAGATGAAAAAGTTCATAAGTACTTTCGTAACTGCTTGTTTAATACCGCCCCTGCGTCATCTTGAGGTTATCTTGAGATGATTTCGGGGCTTTAGTGCCCCCGCGGCCCAGTCCTTGACCAGACCTCCACCCCCAGGAAGCAGCCCGTGACAGCTGACTAACACCCAGGTACCTATTTTACTGCTAGGTAACAGGGGCATAGGGTGAAAGAAACTCTGCCCATTGTTTCTCGCCGGCGCCTGGGATCGAACCCAGGACCACAGGATCACAAGTCCAGCGTGTTGTCCGCTCGGCCGACCGGCTCCCTATCCCAACGTTTATGCACCGATTTCTGGGATTCAGATCCCCCCACTAATTATGACTCTTAACTTAAAAATTTTATGCAATGCATCTTCATATTTCTACACTAATTAGCGGATATCTTGTAACTATAGTCATTACCAAGCCGCAGAACCCTACATTTTTCAGCATTAAACATCTGCCAATACTTCGTCCATTTTTTAAACCTATCTTGACCACCTTGAAGCGATTTTTAAGCTTTTGCTTCAAAATTTCTCTACCTATTTTCGTACCTTCAGCTAATTTTCATATATTGCTTTTCAATTGTATATAAACCGTTCATATCTAAATGGTAAATAAACCTCGGGTACTCAACTTAAAATAGTTTTCTCACTCAACTATAATTATACTGACTGTTTACTTTGAAAATAGCCGGTCCATACTCGACTTGTGATAACTTTCCCCCTCTTATGGCTCCTGTTTAGTTCTTGAAATGGAGATTGTTGTTCATTGCTCACTGATGGAGATGTGTTGCTCTTTGAGGCCAGAAGTTGCTATGTTAGTAAGGGATATCAGTTTCCTTAGCCATAGTGTGGACCTGGAGGCGGACATCTTATCTCTGAAGGATGTTGATGGGATGAAAATTGTCAGCATTGTTAAAATTTAAATCTGTCATACCTGTTGCTAGGATTTCAAATGCCTGCACTGGCTTGCAGGATAAGTGCTGCGAAGAATAGATTGCTCAGTCTCCAGGTAGGGCAACGACAGAATATTTAGAAATAAACATTATGTTTGTAGGGGATTCTCAGGTAAGGGATTTGGGCTGGAAATTTTGTGTTCGAGATAGAGCAAACAGGTTAAAAGTTGCTAATCACGAGATAAAATTTGGGATAGTGCTAATGATATGAACATTTACCAGCTTTTATTGGAAACAAACCTACTATTTGTATCTTGCGGTGTTAGAAATGAAGAATGAATTGTCACCCAAAACACATATACTGACTAATAACATAAGTATTTTCATTTCCTTATAATGAAATTGTTTTTGGATCCAGTTTGATCCCATCTTTAGCATTACATCTAAAAACTGCTCTCTCCCATCCTCGTCTAATCTGTGTGAAATAATTTAACCCCTTAAATTATTATTTAGCTAAAAGTTCCCTGTTTACATTCAACCTCGTTTCGGCAAGTGCAATAATATGTAATGCTTACGACTCCTCCAGTTTCTATATTTCACCTTCAGGGCGTACTCCTTCCCACAAAAACACTCCAATACCTCTATGAATAATAATATAATCCAGACGATTCCCTCCAATCACCGTATCCAAAGAATTTTTTTTTCTAAAACAAAAGTACATTGCAAGGAAAGCATTACAACATAAAGGCACCGAAGCACTTAACGAAAAACGTTACACCAGCACACACCACCCAATAACATAACACCAAGTGACATTCAGGCAACACAGAACAATAACATACAAATGTCACACCAAAAAGCTGAACACATGTGAACACAGAATTAAAAACACAGTGGACAGTTGTTATAGAGCAAAACGCAAATGAGAACCCATGAAACAACAAAGCGAAATACATTAGAACACACAATATGAAACTGCACAACCCAGATGGGCGCGCCAATTCACATACATTAAAAACCACACAAGGGCACAAAATAAACATGCAGAAGCAAAGGTACAAAATAATACAAAAATTAAAAACACACACACAACCCACGGAACACCCGGCACACACAGTACAGAAACACCCGATCGTTCGACCGGGACTCACAGGGACCGGTAAACAAGCAGCAACCACAACCCACACATGAAATAAAATACAGGAACACGCAGGACTCGGCCAAAAAAACATCAAACCACACACACCATAAGCACACACACACATACAGAACACCATACAAACACTATACAGAAGACAACAGTCCAACACATACGGAAAACACATTACAGTATGAACAAAACAAAACAAAACAATTTACACAAAAGCCTAAACTAGGCAAACAAAACAAACACATAGCAAACAATACAATAAATTATAAACGTTCCGGGAGCATATAATGCAAGCACAAACACTACGCATATTTATCGGGAAACTCCCTCATCGGAAACTGCAAGCAGTATGCATCCCAAACGAGCTTGACGTCTTCGGACATCGGTCTACCAGGCAACAGACAAGGCTGAGGTATTAGCTCCGGCAACCCATAAACAAAACACTTCACCCTCTGTACCCAAATAGCATAGGGGCACCATGGCGCTGGATACACCCGGCTATCCACAGTAAGTTTCATAGCCTGCGACGCATCGAGCGGGACCCCGGAGGCCGTTACCACAGGGAGGGGTGCAGCATGAGGAGTTCGAGCGACAGGGGACGTACAAGGGTAGCCACAGAGTACTGATACCCACACGGTTCTTCACTCCAGGGGGAATCACAGCGAATGCACACACGCCAGGGCCCCTACCACCAGCATAGGAGCAGAGGCCTTCCAGTGCACAATTTTCGTGACGACCACCACGAGGTCACGATCACTAGGGGCAACCTCCCAAGGAGGGGAGGCACCAACTTTACGCGCCGGAGGCAGCACAGGGGCTCCCCCCCCCCCCCCACCATCACATCGTCATACTCTGCAGCCCACCTATGAGGGGCCGACACACTCCTAGCCCTCCGGGAACGCTTGGATAGAGGCCTCTGATCATCTGAACTGTCGCTCCCAGCAGGAGGCACCCTAGTAAAGCCCACGGCCGGCCGCAATTCACTGGGCAACACACGATCCGGAAAAACACCAGCCCCACCCACATGGGGGACAGGCCCACACCCCACAGGTGACACAGGAGCTGGAGACAGGGCTAGCGGAGGCGAAGGAGCCGGCGGAGGCGAGGAAGCCGACGGCAGGAAGGTCCGCACCCCACACCACCAACTGCACTTATTGGAGCGGCACCCATCACCGCGTCCGTCTTCTCACAAGGGGTACCACCCACAACCGAGACATCCTCACGCTCGGGCAAGGGAGGAAAATCCGCTTCATGCTACGGGCTCACCATAGCCCGTGCTACTTAGAACGTTTTGTTCTAAATAACGAATCTTTAACAACAACAACAACGCTCATGGAACATATTAATCCGATTATACAACCGAGTGTTGCAGGCAGCAGTCAAATGTCCAACTTGGCGACATTTAAAACACGTCCGAGTGTGCCCACGGTAGGAGAAGCAGACCGTAAAGCCAGCAAGCGCGACAGAAGAAGGCACATTCCCATGAAGAACAATCTTAGCCGTTCTGTAGCTATTACTTAGCCTTTTGACGTCCCCGGTTGTGTATCTACAGACACGAGTAAAGTCCACACCCCCATACCTGGCAAGAACCTGGCAGAGTAGATTCTCAGACATTTAAAACGGCGCATTCTTAATAGACACGTATGTGTACTCCACACTCAAATGTGTCACAGGCACATAGCCGAGACCATTGCTCAGCCCGACCACCTTGTCCTCATACTGGTCGAGAAACCTCCCTAACAAGCCACTCTCGGTGAACTTCACAACCACTCTGTCCTCACGAATAACCTGTAGACCGACGAGATCTTACACTTTCACACATATAACTGCAAACAGAGTGTTACTGACGACGCCGATATCCACCCGACAGCTAAATGTCAGCCCAGCCGAGTCCTTCCTGCTCAGTGGAGGCACGTAAGTCCCCATACTGAGATTGAAAAACAGTCACCTTGCAATGGCAAACCACCTCCCGACAAGGGAACCAACTATCGTCCAAGCTACTACAAATACAAAGAGGTGTCGCTGCTGACGTACCTTGTGTCCCGTGTTTCTGCTGAGGGGCTCCTGGGGCCGTAACGATCTGAAATCATTGGGGAGGCCTGTGCCCCCTGTCACCAGGCTGGCCTCCATTGGCATGGAGTTCTCTGGGATTGCTTCCTACCATGCTGTAGAGGTTGCGAGGATTGATATGCTACGTGTCCCAGTGGAGTCTGTGTGTGGTGTGCAGCTGTTTGCCGGACGGCGGGCGATTGTCAAGTTTGGCTCGCTGGCGATTTATCAAGATCTCGTCACGTGCTATGATGGATGCTCCTTCGATCTTCCTGGAGATGGTGGGTCTGTGACCCTCTCAGACCGTTGTGGAGCCACGACGTATGTGGCTGTGCATGGGATGAGTTTTGAGTTCCCTGAGGTTCTCTTACGTCGGTACTTTGGCCGGTTTTGACGGGTCCTACATGGGAGGAGGAATGCCGTCTCTACTGGAAGATGGAAAGGGGTCTCTGTGTGGGGCCTGCACTCTTGCCATGCGCCTCTGGGATCCTGTACCATCCTCCATCATGCTGTTGGGGTTCCCGATTGGTGTTTTTCAAGCTGGACAACCTCGGACATGTTTCAGTTGCGGCCTACCGGGTCACCTGGCCGCAGGGTGTGAGGAGCGCCGGGTCACCCCTGTTAACCTCTTCCAGGAGGAGGATTTTCCCCCGTTGTCGGCCCCGGACCGTCTCCACGTGCTGGACCGTGTGTTGATTCCCTGCCAGTTTCTGCCCCGGTGTTGAGAGGTGGTGTGGATGTTGACGTGGGTTCTGGGGTAGCCGTGCCCCCGCCACCGGCTTCCCAGCTTCCGACGTCCCTGCCCCGTCTCAGCTGCCCCTGCCGCCCTGTCTCAGCTGCCCCTGCCTGCTCCGTCCCTGCATGCCGTATCTCCTGTCCCTTTAGATGTCAGTGGTGAGACGTCTCCTGCGGTGTGTGGTCCGGTGCCCCCGGCCGTGGAGGCTGTGGTTCTCAGGGTCCAGGCTTTGAAGGCGCGTCCGTTGGAGAGTTCTGATGTGTTACGGAATGATGAGGGTGACAGCTCGGACGACCGGCAGCCTGTCTCCAAGCGCTCGAGGCGGGTCCCAAGTACGTCTCTCCTTTGTGGTGCGCCTTGGGTGGAGGCGCACCACTACGTTGATCTGGCGTCTCCCACTGAGGTTGGTGGTGCTGTGGGGGACTCTGTGCTACCTCCTGAGTCGCCCTCTACGCCTACTGCTGTTGGCTCCCCACGGTGGGAGGTTGCTCCTGCCGAGTGGAACCTCGTCGTGGTCTTAAGGAAAGATGTGCATCAGGGTGCCTAAGCTCCTGTGCCCGGTGGCGGGGGTCCTGATGCGTCTGTGGCCTCTGCAGGTCCCCCCAGTGTGCAGCCCCGTGAGAAGCCTCGTGCGCAGGCCAGTACGAATTCCCTGTGCGGCGCCCGGAGCGCCTCCCTGTGCGGATTCCAGTACGAAACCCCTAAGCGTAGAACTCTCCCCTGTGATCGCGGCCGACGAGAGCATGGTCTCTCGGTCGCAGTGTTTGGGCCCCACTTGGGATGATATGGTACGCTCTGTGGTACTATGTGTGTTTGTCTACTTGTTAGGTTTTGCCCTGTTGGGCTGTGTGCTCTCTGGTGTGTGTTCCATATGCATTTTCTTGGTTGTGCTGTGCTGTTTGTGTCTTGTGTGTGTTTTGTGTTCTGTTGCTTATGTGGTTTCTGAGGCTGTTGGGTGTGTGTGTGTGTGTGTATGTCGGTTCCTGCGTATTCCGGTGCTTGTTTTATTTTGTTTTGTATGTGGGTGTCATTTTTTGTGTTATTTCCCGGTCCCTGCGTGTTCCGGTTATGAATTCATGTCTGTCTTTCCAATTTGTCCTGCTTGTGTTGCTCCTCAGGCTAGCTTGTGTACCTAGATTTGTAATTGTTGTTTAGTTCCATATGGTTCTGTATTTTTATTTCATGTTTCCTGTTGTATGCTTATTTGTTTTTCGGTTTTGTGTATCTTTTTTCTGTTGTTCTCATGTTTTGTTTTATGCTTTAAGGTTCACTGCTTGTGCGGTTTGCCTGCCTGTTTTTATGTGTATTTAATGTGCTTTAACAATAAAAAGAAAAAAAATCAATCGTCCAATGTAAACACCAGCAGAGAAACCAGGGGAACGTCCGTCCCGGCTGGTGGTTGCCACCACCATCCAAAGAATTAGCAAAAGCAACAACTCCAGCCCTAAGTAAATGAACTCATAGTACTCTTTCCAGAAAAGTGTTCCCAGTTATCAATAGAGTGTTACATTTTTTGGACACTAATTGCCACGTCGACAATTCATTAAATTTGCGAAAAACAGTCAATAATTTCCATGTCCTCGTGTTGGCTGAATGCTTCATACGATCGGAATCAGTCCCTTGCTCCTTTTTAATTTGATTGTTGCCATAAGCTACTGTATTAGTGCATCACTCCAAACTCTTCCTACTTATTTTCTTCCAGCGTTATTACAAATAACTGTTTGAACTCTTCAAACTGGTGAATAAATTGGAAGCCATCACGAAAAATTCAACCCGTTCTCGCAAATTTAATAAGTCAATATTGACTTATTAAATTTGAGCACAGGTGAAATACTTAACATAATAGTTTCCCTTGAAAAGCTTCATAGAAAACACCGACCTTACCTAACCTACTTAGTATGTTAAGATAAGCATCTCATTGCTTCGTAATTACAATTATTACCTAACCTATACCTATAATAGGTTAAGTAACAATAAATTAGACAGTCCTCATCTTGAATTGTCTCGATAGACAATGGACTTAAAAAATACTGTCACGAGAGCTATTTAATTTTTAGTGACGACTTCCAATTTAATCACCGTTTTGAAAGGTTCAAACGGTTATTTGTAATAACGCTGGAAGAACTAAGTAGCAAGAGTTTGGAGTGAGGCACTAATACAGTAGCTTATGGCAACAATCAAATTAATAAGGAGCAAGGGACTGATTCCGATCGTATGAAGCATTCAGCCAACACGAGGAGATGGAAGTTATTGGCTGTTTATGACATATTTTAATCAATTGTCGACGTGTCAATTATCGCTAAAAATGTAACTCTCTATTGATAACTGGGAAAACTTTTCTGGAAAGAGTACTATGAGTTCACTTACCTAGGGCTGGAGTTGTTGATTTTGCTAATTCTTTGGATACGGTGATTTGTGGGAATCGTCTGGATTGTATTATTATTCATAAAAGTATTTTAGTGTTTTGTGGGAAGGAGTAAGCCCTGAAGGGGGAATATAGAAACTGGACGAGTCGTAAGCATTATATATTATTGCACTAACCGAAACGGGGTTGAATGTAGAAAACAGGGAACTTTTAGCTAAATATCTATTTGAGGGGTTTAAATTCTTTCACACAGATTAGACGAGGATGGGAAGGGGCAGTTTTTAGATGTAATGCTAAAGATGGGATCAAATTGGAGCCAAAACAATTTCGTTATAAGGAAATTAAAATACTCATGTTATTAGTCAGTATATGTGTTTTAGGTGACACAATATATTCTTCATTTATAACACCGCAAGATACAAATAGTAGGTTTGTTTCCATTAAAAGCTGTTAAATGTTCATATCATTAGCACTATCCCAAATTTTATCTCCTGATTAGCAACTTTTAACCTGTTAGCTCTATCTCAAACACAAAATTTCCAGCCCAAATCCCTTACCTGAGAATCCCCTACAAACATAATGTTTACTTCCATATTTCCTGTCGTTGCCCTACCTGGAGACTGAGCAATCTATTCTTCGCAGCACTCATCCTGCAATCCAGTGCAGGCATTTGAAATCCTATCAGCAGGTATGACAAATTTAAATTTTAACAATGCTGACAATTTTCATCCCATCAACATCCTTCGGAGATAAGATGTCCGCCTCCAGGTCCACACTATTGCTAAGGAAACTGATATCTCTTACTAACATAGCAACTTCTGACCTGAAAGAGCAGCACATCTCCATCAGCGAGCAATGAACAACAATCTCCATTTTAAGAACTAAACTGGAGGCCAACAGAGAGGAATGTTATCACAAGTTGAGTAAGGACTGGCTAACTTCAAAGTAAACAGAGTTAGTATAATTTAAGTTGAGTGAGAAACTATTTTGAGTTGAGTGCCCAGGTTTATTTACCATTCATATGATTCGGTTTATATGAAAGGTTTAGATAAAATTGAGAAGCAATAACTGAAAATTTGCAGATGCGAAAATAGGTCTGGAAATACATCCAAAAGCTTCAAAATCGGTTGAAGGTGGTCAAGATAGGTTTCTAAAATGGACGAAATATTGGCAGATGTTGTTTAATGCTGAAAAATGTAGGGTTCTGCGAGTTGGTAATGACCATTGTTACAAGATATCAGGTAGTTAGTGTAGAAATATGAAGATTGAATGCAGAAAAGTTTAAAGTCATAATTTTTTTTATATAAAGTAAGAACAATAAATACAATAAGAAGAGGGACCACAGTACAAACAGGAAATTAAACCCAAAACTGGGCCACAAAAAGTGAACAAAATCAGTGAACATAAAGAAAAAACATAAACAGAAACACAGAATAAACACAGAACATGAGACAGGAAACAGAAAAAAATAAAGGCAATACACACAGGAAATATAGATAGGAGGAACAAGCAGGCTCTCAAATAAGGAAACAGTGTAGAACTAGAAAAAGACAATGAAAGGAAAATGTACACACAAGGAAACAAGAGAGGAAACAGAAAAAACATTGAGACAATAAAAGCATGAAGGGCCACAAGGAAAAAAAACACATTAAAAAAAACAGTACCGGAACACACAGGAAAGGAGAATATCAAAACTGAACCCCCCAACCCCGCACAAACACAGGGAATATCAAAACAGAACCACCTACACACACACACACAGGAACAAAACACCGGCACCCGCAGGAACTGGGAAAAATTAATATACAACCAAATAAACAAACGGGAACTAAACACTGGAACGCACAGGAACTGGAAGTAATAAGAACAGAGCCCCGTGAAGAAGGAACACTCACACACACAGTAATAAAACACCGGAATGCACAAGAATCGCGAATACCAAAACAACCACTGACACACACACACACACACACACACACACACACACACACACACACACACACACACACACACACACACACACACACACACTCACACACACACACACACACACACACACACACACACACACACACACACACACACACACACACACACACACACACACACACACACACACACACACACACTCACACACACACACACACACACACACACACACACACACACACACACAGGAACAGAAAAGAAGAGCCTGAAGGGCTACATGTTGACACTCAAGAAAATAGCACAAAACCAAGTTACTAGACCTTCCGGTCCCTGAGAGGTACTAGACCTTCCGGTCCCTGAGAGGTACTAGACCTTCCGGTCCATGAGAGGTACTAGACCTTCCGGTCCCTGAGAGGTACTAGACCTTCCGGTCCCTGAGAGGCACTAGACCTTCCGGTCCCTGAGAGGTACTAGACCTTCCGGTCCCTGAGAGGTACTAGACCTTCCGGTCCCTGAGAGGTACTAGACTTTACCATCCCTGAGAGGTACTAGACCTTACGAACCCTGAGAGGTACTAGACCTTCCGGTCCCTGAGAGGTACTAGACCTTCCAGTCCCTGACAGGTACTAGACCTTCCGGTCCCTGAGAGGTACTAGACCTTACGGTCCCTGAGAGGTACTAGACCTTCCGGTCCCTGAGAGGTACTAGACCTTCCGGTCCCTGAGAGGTACTAGACCTTCCAGTCCCTGAGAGGTACTAGACCTTCCGGTCCCTGAGATGTACTAGACCTTCCGGTCCCTGAGAGGTACTAGACCTTCCAGTCCCTGAGAGATACTAGACCTTCCGGTCCCTGAGAGGTACTAGACCTTCCGGTCCCTGAGAGGTACTAGACCTTCCGGTCCCTGAGAGGTACTAGACCTTCCGGTCCCTGAGAGGTACTAGACCTTCCGGTCCCTGAGAGGTACTAGACCTTCCGGTCCCTGAGAGGTACTAAACCTTCCGGTCCCTGAGAGGTACTAGACCTTCCGGTCCCTGAGAGGTACTAGACCTTCCGGTCCCTGAGAGGTACTAGACCTTCCGGTCCCCGAGAAGAACTAGACCTTCCGGTCCCTGAGAGGTACTAGACCTTCCAGTCCCTGAGAGGTACTAGACCTTCCGGTCCCTGAGAGGTACTAGACCTTCCGGTCCCTGAGAGGTACTAGACCTTCCGGTCCCTGAGAGGTACTAGACCTTCCGGTCCCTGAGAGGTACTAGACCTTCCGGTCCGTGAGAGGTACTAGACCTTCCGGTCCCCGAGAAGTACTAGACCTTCCGGTCCCTGAGAGGTACTAGACCTTCCAGTCCTGAGAGGTACTAGACCTTCCGGTCCCTGAGAGGTACTAGACCTTCCGGTCCCTGAGGGGTACTAGACCTTCCGGTCCCTGAGAGGTACTAGACTTTACCATCCCTGAGAGGTACTAGACCTTACGAACCCTGAGAGGTACCAGACCTTACGATCCCTGAGAGGTACTAGACCTTCCGGTCCCTGAGAGGTACTAGACCTTACGATCCCTGAGAGGTACTAGACCTTCCGGTCCCTGAGAGGTACTAGAACGTCCGGTCCCTGAGAGGTACTAGACCTTACGATCCCTGAGAGGTACTAGACCTTCCAGTCCCTGAGAGGTACTAGACCTTACCGTCCCTGAGAGGTACTAGACATTCCGGTCCCTGAGAGGCACTAGACCTTACGATCCCTGAGAGGTACTAGACCTTCCGGTCCCTGAGAGGTACTAGACCTTCCGGTCCCTGAGATGTACTAGACCTTACGGTCCCTGAGAGGTACTAGACCTTACGATCCCTGAGAGGTACTAGACCTTACCGTCCCTGAGAGGTACTAGACCTTACGATCCCTGAGAGGTACTAGATCTTCCGGTCCCTGAGAGGTACTAGACCTTACGGTCCCTGAGAGGTACTAGACCTTACGATCCCTGAGTGGTACTAGACCTTACGATCCCTGAGAGGTACTAAACCTTACGGTCCATGAGAGGTACTAGACCTTACGGTCCCTGAGAGGTATTAGACCTTACCGTCCCTGAGAGGTACTAGACCTTCCGGTCCCTGAGAGGTACTAGACCTTACCGTCCCTGAGAGGTACTAGACCTTACCGTCCCTGAGAGGTACTAGACCTTACCGTCCCTGTGATGTAATAACCCTGATGGACCGTGGGAGGTAATAACCCTGATGGACCGTGGGAGGTAATAACCCTGATGGACCGTGGGAGGTAATAACCCTGATGGACCGTGGGAGGTAATAACCCTGATGGACCGTGGGAGGTAATAACCCTGATGGACCGTGGGAGGTAATAACCCTGATGGACCGTGGGAGGTAATAACCCTGATGGACCGTGGGAGGTAATAACCCTGATGGACCGTGGGAGGTAATTACCCTGATGGACCGTGGGAGGTAATAACCCTGATGGACCGTGGGAGGTAATAACCCTGATGGACCGTGGGAGAAATTTATAATAAAAGCTTTACTTGTGTCAATAAAACTAAGTAAAAACCATTTGTCAATAACAATTATATACAAAGATGAATACAACAAAAGGAAGATCCTCGAGAATATGACCAAAACTCTTCTTAATTAGTGAAGATCACAACCCAGAATTATATACACCTCCACCTCGAGTGACGGTCACAAATATTATATAGTAATTAACTGTAGTAAAAGACTGTGGTAATAGACTGCGGTAATAACCAATCTCAATAACCAGCCATAAGTAACTACAGTATTATCCAGCAGTAATAACTGCTCGTAATGATCTGAGGTGATTACCAAGTGTAACAATTAGCAGCACTAACATGCAGTAATTACCGGACATAATAACCTGCCTTAATAACCTACAACAATAACTCATCATATTTGCCTGACGTATCAGCGTGCAGAAATAACGTGTAGCAATACCAGGTAATATCTCGTATAAATTACAAAGGACAAAATCTTGCAGTAACATCCTGTATAAACAGCTCATTGTAATTCCCAGCCCCAACATTCCACCGTAATAACTAGCCGAAGTAATCTTTTCGTAATAGCCAACCAACCACAATAACGAGACCAAATGATCATACACAACGATCAGTTGCAACAACATGTCTAATAACCTATTATAATAACCCCCTCAATAGTTTGTCAGAATATTCAGAAACAACAAGCCGGAATAAAACCTTCTGCCATAACTTCCACTAATAACCTACAATAATATCTTGTGGAAATAATAACCTACAGTAATTTCTCAAATATAACAGATTGATTTAAAATCTTATATTACTTTTGCTTCTGGTCGCTTCTAACTCTTGTTGTAATCACAGGTCTGAGCTGATTTTATGTTTCGTCCTTTCGTTTTTGTTACTAAATTTATTGCGTGTTTTGGGAATTTAGATTAAAACGTTGACTAGAGATAAAAAGGAAGAATGAATAGTTCAGCAAGTATGGGGCTCGACCTGAGGACAGTCCAGGCACTGGCGGCGGGCCCTGCACACTCACCACGACTCTTCCTAATTAATAGTGATTGATTGATAATGATTAAGCCACCCAAGAGGTGGCACCGGTATGACTAGCTCGTAAATGGTAGATTTTTTTTTATTAAATGTATTCTGTGTGCTGAGGTCGCATTTAAATAGTCAGGATGCTATTGCGGGGCAGGATACTGTTTGACAGTATTTATGAGGGAATCCAGCTGCTGCTAGTTAATAGTCCACAACCTAGAATTTTATACACCACCTCAGGTGACCTGCCTGAATACCCTATTGTATTAACCTTCAGAGAAAACCGCTGAAATAACCAGCTGTAATAATTTACCGTATTGGTCTTTCTTAATAACTTGTAGTAGCCACCCCATTGTAACCTGTTACAATATTATGCTTAAATAACCGGTTGTAATAACCAGCCTGCCGCTTTTACTCACCATAATAAACTTCCGTATATTCCTATCCTAATAACCCACAAAATAAGCCTTGCAGTGAAAACATTCCACTCTGGGGAAGATAACTCATAAGAACACACACGAAAAAGAAGACAAAATCTTTATCATAAAAGCCAGTACTCTTGGGCCTGTGGCCGGTCGTCATCAGTCCATAATAACAGAGGAGTTAAGGAAACTGCAGAAGGCCTACTGGAGCATGTAATGCCACTCTTATTTATATACAATCACGCTCATTCACATGCGTGTTTACGCCTGAAACTATCAAGTTATCCCCACGTCTATTATGATAACAGGTAATCTGGTCCATAAACATGTAACCCTGTTTCTAAACCAGTATTTACCGAGTTCTTCTAAAATCTATACTTATCAAGTTTATATACATCGTTTATTAATTATTTTTGTTAATATGTTTATATATATATATATATATATATATATATATATATATATATATATATATATATATATATATATATATATATATAAACATTAACAAAATAATTAATAAACGATGTATATAAACTTGATAAGTATAGATTTAAGAAGAACTCGGTAAATACTGGTTTAGAAACAGGGTTACATGTTTATGGACTGCTGTGATACAAGGAGAGGCAGTCTATCCAGGGCAGCCAAGGTTGCTCTACACCAGTCTGCTTTACAAAAGCAGAGAGCCGCTGCCGGAAAAGCACTGCGAAGTGCTCTACTATCTGCCAGTGAAGTGGCAGTGACGGGATTCGCCATTCCCGGGGCTGGCTAATAGAAGAGACGAGTGACTAAGGTGCTGAAGAGGAGGGGTAACCAGCGAGTTGCACGAAGCTCCTGCCTAGGCCTCGCTACCCTAGTATTTGCACGTGAAGTGGCCCAGCAGCGCGAGGCTGATGGTATCTGCCAGCTCCAGGCTGGACAGTGATTGTGGGCCTTCACGAGGAAGCACTTAGTGAGACTGTGGTTTGGCTGGCCCGTAGCCAGGGTAGACTCATTGTTGTTTCCCGGTACCTGCTGAGGGGTAGTACCACGAATGAGGAAACACAGTACAAGACTGCATCGATTGAGCATCGCCGAGTGTTTAGTGTCTTCTGAGACATTGGTGTACATATAGTGTAGTAATACTTCCTTTTAAGAATTATATATATGGTGATGGGAAAGTAATTATATATTGATGAAGTAATGAACTGTTGTATTTAATGTATCTCCCCATTTGTTTTACTTGCGTTACTGAGCTCACCCCTTGAAAGCCACTACTAACTTGGGGCCGGATACCAGAACTTTAATTCCACCAGAAAAATTCCACCAGAACCCGGTTGCATCCCATTGTGGCCGTAACAGTCGTAATGAAGCCTAATAAGAGGAACATAAAACTGAAGAATAACATTAGTTGTTTTATTGCTAAAGCTTCTTGAAATACATCTCAGAATCCTGGACCCGGAATCATCAAGTAGTTAGACAAGCACTTACAAACCTGTACATCTTTTCTCAACTTTTGGTGGGTTCGTTTAAAATTATTAATCAGTTTTTGAGCTCGGAAGCACCTGTAGGCTTATTATATCAATAAAATCAGTTACAAGGTACATTTTTATGTTTGTAAACCGTTTAATTAATATAAACAGAGCCGCCAAAGACAGAGAAAAGATGAAAAAGTTCATAAGTACTTTCGTAACTGCTTGTTTAATACCGCCCCTGCGTCATCTTGAGGTTATCTTGAGATGATTTCGGGGCTTTAGTGTCCCCGCGGCCCAGTCCTTGATCAGACCTCCACCCCCAGGAAGCAGCCCGTGACAGCAGACTAACACCCAGGTACCTATTTTACTGCTAGGTAACAGGGGCATAGGGTGAAAGAAACTCTGCCCATTGTTTCTCGCCGGCGCCTGGGATCGAACCCAGGACCACAGGATCACAAGTCCAGCGTGTTGTCCGCTCGGCCGACCGGCTCCCTATCCCAACGTTTATGCACCGATTTCTGGGATTCAGATCCCCCCACTAATTATGACTCTTAACTTAAAAATTTTATGCAATGCATCTTCATATTTCTACACTAATTAGCGGATATCTTGTAACTATAGTCATTACCAAGCCGCAGAACCCTACATTTTTCAGCATTAAACATCTGCCAATACTTCGTCCATTTTTTAAACCTATCTTGACCACCTTGAAGCGATTTTTAAGCTTTTGCTTCAAAATTTCTCTACCTATTTTCGTACCTTCAGCTAATTTTCATATATTGCTTTTCAATTGTATATAAACCGTTCAAATCTAAATGGTAAATAAACCTCGGGTACTCAACTTAAAATAGTTTTCTCACTCAACTAAAATTATACTGACTGTTTACTTTGAAAATAGCCGGTCCATACTCGACTTGTGATAACTTTCCCCCTCTTATGGCTCCTGTTTAGTTCTTGAAATGGAGATTGTTGTTCATTGCTCACTGATGGAGATGTGTTGCTCTTTGAGGCCAGAAGTTGCTATGTTAGTAAGGGATATCAGTTTCCTTAGCCATAGTGTGGACCTGGAGGCGGACATCTTATCTCTGAAGGATGTTGATGGGATGAAAATTGTCAGAATTGTTAAAATTTAAATCTGTCATACCTGTTGCTAGGATTTCAAATGCCTGCACTGGCTTGCAGGATAAGTGCTGCGAAGAATAGATTGCTCAGTCTCCAGGTAGGGCAACGACAGAATATTTAGAAATAAACATTATGTTTGTAGGGGATTCTCAGGTAAGGGATTTGGGCTGGAAATTTTGTGTTCGAGATAGAGCAAACAGGTTAAAAGTTGCTAATCACGAGATAAAATTTGGGATAGTGCTAATGATATGAACATTTACCAGCTTTTAATGGAAACAAACCTACTATTTGTATCTTGCGGTGTTAGAAATGAAGAATGAATTGTCACCCAAAACACATATACTGACTAATAACATAAGTATTTTCATTTCCTTATAATGAAATTGTTTTTGGATCCAGTTTGATCCCATCTTTAGCATTACATCTAAAAACTGCTCTCTCCCATCCTCGTCTAATCTGTGTGAAATAATTTAACCCCTTAAATTATTATTTAGCTAAAAGTTCCCTGTTTACATTCAACCTCGTTTCGGCAAGTGCAATAATATGTAATGCTTACGACTCCTCCAGTTTCTATATTTCACCTTCAGGGCGTACTCCTTCCCACAAAAACACTCCAATACCTCTATGAATAATAATATAATCCAGACGATTCCCTCCAATCACCGTATCCAAAGATTTTTTTTTTCTAAAACAAAAGTACATTACAAGGAAAGCATTACAACATAAAGGCACCGAAGCACCAAACGAAAAACGTTACACCAGCACACACCACCCAATAACATAACACCAAGTGACATTCAGGCAACACAGAACAATAACATACAAATGTCACACCAAAAAGCTGAACACATGTGAACACAGAATTAAAAACACAGTGGACAGTTGTTATAGAGCAAAACGCAAATGAGAACCCATGAAACAACAAAGCGAAATACATTAGAACACACAATATGAAACTGCACAACCCAGATGGGGCGCGCCAATTCACATACATTAAAAACCACACAAGGGCACAAAATAAACATGCAGAAGCAAAGGTACAAAATAATACAAAAATTAAAAACACACACACAACCCACGGAACACCCGGCACACACAGTACAGAAACACCCCATCGTTCGACCGGGACTCACAGGGACCGGTAAACAAGCAGCAACCACAACCCACACATGAAATAAAATACAGGAACACGCAGGACTCGGCCAAAAAAACATCAAACCACACACACCATAAGCACACACACACATACAGAACACCATACAAACACTATACAGAAGACAACAGTCCAACACATACGGAAAACACATTACAGTATGAACAAAACAAAACAAAACAATTTACACAAAAGCCTAAACTAGGCAAACAAAACAAACACATAGCAAACAATACAATAAATTATAAACGTTCCGGGAGCATATAATGCAAGCACAAACACTACGCACATTTATCGGGAAACTCCCTCATCGGAAACTGCAAGCAGTATGCATCCCAAACGAGCTTGACGTCTTCGGACATCGGTCTACCAGGCAACAGACAAGGCTGAGGTATTAGCTCCGGCAACCCATAAACAAAACACTTCACCCTCTGTACCCAAATAGCATAGGGGCACCATGGCGCCGGATACACCCGGCTATCCACAGTAAGTTTCATAGCCTGCGACGCATCGAGCGGGACCCCGGAGGCCGTTACCACAGGGAGGGGTGCAGCATGAGGAGTTCGAGCGCCAGGGGACGTACAAGGGTAGCCACAGAGTACTGATACCCACACGGTTCTTCACTCCAGGGGGAATCACAGCGAATGCACACACGCCAGGGCCCCTACCACCAGCATAGGAGCAGAGGCCTTCCAGTGCACAATTTTCGTGACGACCACCACGAGGTCACGATCACTAGGGGCAACCTCCCAAGGAGGGGAGGCACCAACTTTACGCGCCGGAGGCAGCACAGGGGCTCCCCCCCCCCACCATCACATCGTCATACTCTGCAGCCCACCTATGAGGGGCCGACACACTCCTAGCCCTCCGGGAACGCTTGGATAGAGGCCTCTGATCATCTGAACTGTCGCTCCCAGCAGGAGGCACCCTAGTAAAGCCCACGGCCGGCCGCAATTCACTGGGCAACACACGATCCGGAAAAATACCAGCCTCACCCACATGGGGGACAGGCCCACACCCCACAGGTAACACAGGAGCTGGAGACAGGGCTAGCGGAGGCGAAGGAGCCGGCGGAGGCGAGGAAGCCGACGGCAGGGGGGTCCGCACCCCACACCACCAACTGCACTTATTGGAGCGGCACCCATCACCGCGTCCGTCTTCTCACAAGGGGTACCACTCACAACCGAGACATCCTCACGCTCGGGCAAGGGAGGAAAATCCGCTTCATGCTACGGGCTCACCATAGCCCGTGCTACTTAGAATGTTTTGTTCTAAATAACGAATCTTTAACAACAACAACAACGCTCATGGAACACATTAATCCGATTATACAACCGAGTGTTGCAGGCAGCAGTCAAATGTCCAACTTGGCGACATTTAAAACACGTCCGAGTGTGCCCACGGTAGGAGAAGCAGACCGTAAAGCCAGCAAGCGCGACAGAAGAAGGCACATTCCCATGAAGAACAATCTTAGCCGTTCTGTAGCTATTACTTAGCCTTTTGACGTCCCCGGTTGTGTATCTACAGACACGAGTAAAGTCCACACCCCCATACCTGGCAAGAACCTGGCAGAGTAGATTCTCAGACATTTAAAACGGCGCATTCTTAATAGACACGTATGTATACTCCGCACTCAAATGTGTCACAGGCACATAGCCGAGACCATTGCTCAGCCCGACCACCTTGTCCTCATACTGGTCGAGAAACCTCCCTAACAAGCCACTCTCGGTGAACTTCACAACCACTCTGTCCTCACGAATAACCTGTAGACCGACGAGATCTTACACTTTCACACATATAACTGCAAACAGAGTGTTACTGACGACGCCGATATCCACCCGACAGCTAAATGTCAGCCCAGCCGAGTCCTTCCTGCTCAGTGGAGGCACGTAAGTCCCCATACTGAGATTGAAAAACAGTCACCTTGCAATGGCAAACCACCTCCCGACAGGGCAACCAACTATCGTCCAAGCTACTACAAATACAAAGAGGTGTCGCTGCTGACGTACCTTGTGTCCCGTGTTTCTGCTGAGGGGCTCCTGGGGCCGTAACGATCTGAAATCATTGGGGAGGCCTGTGCCCCCTGTCACCAGGCTGGCCTCGATTGGCATGGAGTTCTCTGGGATTGCTTCCTACCATGCTGTAGAGGTTGCGAGGATTGATATGCTACGTGTCCCAGTGGAGTCTGTGTGTGGTGTGGCAGCTGTTTGCCGGACGGCGGGCGATTGTCAAGTTTGGCTCGCTGGCGATTTATCAAGATCTCGTCACGCGCTATGATGGGCGCTCCTTCGATCTTCCTGGAGATGGTGGGTCTGTGACCCTCTCAGACCGTTGTGGAGCCACGACGTATGTGGCTGTGCATGGGATGAGTTTTGAGTCCCCTGAGGTTCTCTTACGTCGGTACTTTGGCCGGTTTTGACGGGTCCTACATGGGAGGAGGAATGCCGTCTCTACTGGAAGATGGAAAGGGGTCTCTGTGTGGGGCCTGCACTCATGCCATGCGCCTCTGGGATCCTGTACCATCCTCCATCATGCTGTTGGGGTTCCCGATTGGTGTTTTTCAAGCTGGACAACCTCGGACATGTTTCAGTTGCGGCCTACCGGGTCACCTGGCCGCAGGGTGTGAGGAGCGCCGGGTCACCCCTGTTAACCTCTTCCAGGAGGAGGATTTTCCCCCGTTGTCGGCCCCGGACCGTCTCCACGTGCTGGACCGTGTGTTGATTCCCTGCCAGTTTCTGCCCCGGTGTTGAGAGGTGGTGTGGATGTTGACGTGGGTTCTGGGGTAGCCGTGCCCCCGCCACCGGCTTCCCAGCTTCCGACGTCCCTGCCCCGTCTCAGCTGCCCCTGCCGCCCTGTCTCAGCTGCCCCTGCCTGCTCCGTCCCTGCATGCCGTATCTCCTGTCCCTTTAGATGTCAGTGGTGAGACGTCTCCTGCGGTGTGTGGTCCGGTGCCCCCGGCCGTGGAGGCTGTGGTTCTCAGGGTCCAGGCTTTGAAGGCGCGTCCGTTGGAGAGTTCTGATGTGTTACGGAATGATGAGGGTGACAGCTCGGACGACCGGCAGCCTGTCTCCAAGCGCTCGAGGCGGGTCCCAAGTACGTCTCTCCTTTGTGGTGCGCCTTGGGTGGAGGCGCACCACTACGTTGATCTGGCGTCTCCCACTGAGGTTGGTGGTGCTGTGGGGGACTCTGTGCTACCTCCTGAGTCGCCCTCTACGCCTACTGCTATTGGCTCCCCACGGTGGGAGGTTGCTCCTGCCGAGTGGAACCTCGTCGTGGTCTTAAGGAAGGATATGCATCAGGGTGCCTAAGCTCCTGTGCCCGGTGGCGGGGGTCCTGATGCGTCTGTGGCCTCTGCAGGTCCCCCCAGTGTGCAGCCCCGTGAGAAGCCTCGTGCGCAGGCCAGTACGAATTCCCTGTGCGGCGCCCGGAGCGCCTCCCTGTGCGGATTCCAGTACGAAACCCCTAAGCGTAGAACTCTCCCCTGTGATCGCGGCCGACGAGAGCATGGTCTCTCGGTCGCAGTGTTTGGGCCCCACTTGGGATGATATGGTACGCTCTGTGGTACTATGTGTGTTTGTCTACGTGTTAGGTTTTGCCCTGTTGGGCTGTGTGCTCTCTGGTGTGTGTTCCATATGCATTTTCTTGGTTGTGCTGTGCTGTTTGTGTCTTGTGTGTGTTTTGTGTTCTGTTGCTTATGTGGTTTTTGAGGCTGTTGGGTGTGTGTGTGTGTTTGTGTTTGTCGGTTCCTGCGTATTCCGGTGCTTGTTTTATTTTGTTTTGTATGTGGGTGTCATTTTTTGTGTTATTTCCCGGTCCCTGCGTGTTCCGGTTATGAATTCATGTCTGTCTTTCCAATTTGTCCTGCTTGTGTTGCTCCTCAGGCTAGCTTGTGTACCTAGATTTGTAATTGTTGTTTAGTTCCATATGGTTCTGTATTTTTATTTCATGTTTCCTGTTGTATGCTTATTTGTTTTTCGGTTTTGTGTATCTTTTTTCTGTTGTTCTCATGTTTTGTTTTATGCTTTAAGGTTCACTGCTTGTGCGGTTTGCCTGCCTGTTTTTATGTGTATTTAATGTGCTTTAACAATAAAAAGAAAAAAAATCAATCGTCCAATGTAAACACCAGCAGAGAAACCAGGGGAACGTCCGTCCCGGCTGGTGGTTGCCACCACCATCCAAAGAATTAGCAAAAGCAACAACTCCAGCCCTAAGTAAATGAACTCATAGTACTCTTTCCAGAAAAGTGTTCCCAGTTATCAATAGAGTGTTACATTTTTTGGACACTAATTGCCACGTCGACAATTCATTAAATTTGCGAAAAACAGTCAATAATTTCCATGTCCTCGTGTTGGCTGAATGCTTCATACGATCGGAATGAGTCCCTTGCTCCTTTTTAATTTGATTGTTGCCATAACTACTGTATTAGTGCATCACTCCAAACTCTTCCTACTTATTTTCTTCCAGCGTTATTACAAATAACTGTTTGAACTCTTCAAACTGGTGAATAAATTGGAAGCCATCACGAAAAATTCAACCCGTTCTCGCAAATTTATTAAGTCAATATTGACTTATTAAATTTGAGCATAGGTGAAATACTTAACATAATAGTTTCCCTTGAAAAGCTTCATAGAAAACACCGACCTTACCTAACCTACTTAGTATGTTAAGATAAGCATCTCATTGCTTCGTAATTACAATTATTACCTAACCTATACCTATAATAGGTTAAGTAACAATTGTAATTACGAAGCTATAAGATGCTTATTTTAACATACTAATTAGGTTAGGTAAGGTCGGTGTTTTTTATGAAGCTTTTCAAGGGAAACTATTATGTTTAGTATGTCACCTATGCACGCAACTAATAAGTCAAATTGACTTATTAAATTTGCGAGAACGGGTTGAAAAATTACATAGCTCTCATGACAATATTTTTGAAGTCCATTGTCTATCGTGACATTCCATGATGTGGACTTCCTAAGGTTCCTGCTGTGGACAAACACGTTGCTTCATCTACTAAAGTTCCTCACGCAGAGTTGACCTCTAACCTCAGGGCCCCACACAGCTCCACTCCGTCTCGTAATAAAGAGCTCAGGAAACACTACCAAGAGCACTAGTTACGTCGTCACGTGACTACTGGACGGACACTGTTACTGTTACACAGATGTTTACTATAGAATTGGATTTACAATTAATATTACCATGGTTCTTTTCACCTGGAGAAATATTCTTTGTTCCACTCACCTGTATTTGGGACAAGTCATGACTAGAATCCCTCTCCTGTTAGGAATATCCCAAATATCGTTGTCGTCACTTGTGGTTTGGACAAGTAGTCGTAGTCATCGTCACCTGTTGTTGGGACACGTCGTCGTCGTCACCTGTGGTTGGGACAAGTTGTCGTCGTCACCTGTGGTTGGGATAAGTCGTCTTCGGCAACTGTTGTTGGGACAGGTCGTCGTCGTATCGTCTCCTGCAGCTCAGCATATCCCAGTTGTCTGGGCCACCTTCTAGTATATCTACTGTGGACAATTTGTACTATTACTCTCACTGTGGTCCATGAATATATGTATCAAGAATTATGAATGATTTCGATGGACTATCTTGTGCTGGAGAATTTCTTCTTTGTAATAAAGGACTCATTCACAGAACTAAATCAACTGACTGAGGATCACTAATTAGAGAACTATCGCGAGATGATAAAGTTGCTATGTATAGTGAGGACCTGCTTGCCCGGCAATCAAGATGTCAAGTATACTGTGGAGCTGGTAGTCTGTCAACCACGAGTATTCTCTGGCACTGTTGATCCTGCAAACATATGGTCTAGTATACTGTAAACTGATTCTCTGACTTTCACGTGGTCGTGTACAGTGTGGAGGTAATTGCCTCACAACAACGTTGGCATGTATTCTGTGGAGCTTATTATCATACAATCAAGTTTTCATGTATACTGTGCAGCTGGATGTCTGACAACCGCTCGATCATGTATATTATAGAGCTACGTAACTGACAATGTCAGGGTCATGTATACTACGGAAATAGTTGTCTGACATTCACGTGATCGTGTATACTATGTTGTTGGCTGTTTGCCAACCACGTGCGCATGTAAACTGTGGATCTGATTGTCTGACAACAACGTAGTCTTATATAGTGTGGAGGTAGTTAGCATCCAAGTGGTCATGTATACTGCGGAGCGGGTTGTCAGACAACCACGTGGTCATGTATACTATGAAGCTTGTTTTCTAGCATTCACGTGGTCATGTATACCGTGGAGCTGGTATTCTAGCATTCACGTGGTCATGTACTGTGGAGCTGGTATTCTAGCATCCACGTGGTCATGTATACTGTAGAGCTGGTATTCTAGCATCCATGTATACTGTGGAGCTGGTTTCTAGCATCCAGGTGTTGGCCAGGTGACCACAGCTAGCTCACCTAGCCCAAGTGTCGTGCCCGGTCGTAGTCTCAATTTTCACTACTCGTGTTCAGGTGTCTGATTGTTTCGTCCATGTACACCGTAGTGTCCACCAAATTTATTGTGGTGTCGTCGTGTTCAAGGGTAAATTTGATGTTTCCATGGACTGTGATCGTCCAAGCAAAGAAACCCCCTGGACGTGTGAGACCGGCTACCCTGACGCCAAAGATATTGTCTATATATCAATGGTACACTGCCGGGGAGGTCTCTCTGTTAGATCTGTCCCTTTCAAATACTACATGCGTAAAGATGTCAGCAATAGCTACTCTTCTGGACGCTCCTATGGCAGTGCCCTTCGTCTGTCTATAAGCCTTACAATGAAAATGGAGGAGGGTATCACATGGAGTATTGCATCCTCCAATAACTGTCTGTGAGGCGTCCTCCATACTCCTGCGTCTCGTAGTTGTTGTGTAATTCTGTATTTGTTTTCATCAAAAATGGTTGCTACTACTTTGGCTGCCTCTCTCTGTGGAATGCTCGGATTGAACGATACCAGACAAACAAATAGATAGAGACAGACTATTTAACACAGGGTAGATAAAGACAGATTATTTAACACAGGGGGGGGGGGGGCTCACACACTACGGGACATGGGTGGAAATTGAGTGCCCAAATTAGCCATAGAGACATTCGAAAAAAATTAAGTTCACAGTTTCCATACACACTTGATTCAATACACAGTTTGAAGTGTAGAAATGATAGAGCCCAATTGGCTCAGGAACCTGTACACCACCACCAATACATCCTAGCATCCCAGCAACACCAGAGGGGAGGGCAACACCGCCACTCTCCTCTGCATAAGTAAGTAAGTAATTATCAAAAGAAGGCACCAAACCGGGAAGGCTATGTAGCACCATCAAATACGCAAAATAATCAGAGGGCGCTAAATATCACCAAGGATGCCAATACGAGAACAAAAACGCATAAGGCGAACGATATCAAAAGTATCCGAGTCACCAAGAATTCTATCGAGGGACAGGTGACCGCGAGGGGCGGTCGGAAAGCAAGACACACGCTCGTCCTGGAAGTCAGGACATTCAAGAAGGATATGCACGACCGTAAGAGGGACAATGCAACTAGGACAGTAAGGAGCAGGGCGGCGCTCCATCAAGTGACCATGGGTTAAGCGAGTATGGCCAATACGCAACCTCGCCAGAGCTGTTTCCCACCGCCGGTTACGGTGGAAGGAGGACGGCCACGAGGAAACACAACATTTAAGAGTACGTAGCTTGTTACCAGTAACAGACAACCAAGAATCCTGCCAACGGGTAAGGACTGAGGAATGGATTACCGGGTAAAAGTCGGAATACGGAATGCCTTTACGAGAGATGGGACAAGAGCGGACAGCTTCCTTAGCGGCAGCATCCGCACGCTCATTTAAAGACACACCAATATGGCTGGGAACCCAACAAAACTCAACCGACTTAAATTTACTGTGAACGAGAAACAGCCAATGCTGGATCTCGACAACTACTGGATGAACCGGATTAAAGGACCCGAGAGCCATGAGGGCACTACGAGAGTCAACAACAACCACAAAGGAAGACTGACAACGAGAAAGCAGGAGACGAAGAGCATAGAGAATAGCATAAAGTTCCGCTGTAAAGATGCTAGTCTCCGGAGGCAAGCGACACATATAAGTGCGATCAGGAAAAACAACAGAGTAGCCAACACCGTCCGCTGACTTGGACCCATCGGTGAAGACAGAAACGGAGCGGGAGTGAGAAGAAAAGTGCTCGAGGAAAAGGCGTTTTAGAACCGTAGGAGGGGTAAAAGCTTTAGTGATACGGGTCAAGGAAGTACAAAACCGCGGAAGAGGGACCCTCCACGGGGGCAAAGAAGGAACAACACGAGGAGAAACATCAGAAATACGAACGGAGAGAGAATCCTGTAGGCGAGATAACCGGACAGAAAGAGGGAGGTGGTGAAGAGGAACAGGAACCGCAGGAGGGGTAAAAGTTAAAGCACGACAGAGGCGAGAGGAAGGATGTTGCAAGGACCGCGCAAGATAGCGAAGACAGTAGCGATCACGGCGGTCCTGGAGAGACAGGAAGCCGGTGTCAACATATAAGCTAAGGATGGGAGTCGAACGAAAGGCACCAGAACTGAGGCGCAACCCAGTATGGTGCAAAGCATCAAGACGGCGAAGAGTAGAAGGAGAAGCAGACGAGTAAGCAGGGCAACCATAATCGAGCTTAGACAGGACGAGAGAGGAATGTAAAGCAAGGAGAGTGCGCCTATCTGCCCCCCAAGAAGTATGGGACAAGAGCCGAAGGAGGGTAAGGGCCTTAGAGCACTCAACACGGAGGTAAGAGATATGGGGAGACCAAGACAAACGAGTGTCAAGGAATAACCCCAAAAGCTTCGCGGAATCTTTGTATTCAAGGGGATGACCATAAAGTGACAAAGAGGGACGAAGAACAACCCGTTTTCGCGTAAAAGTCATGGCACAAGTCTTAGAAGTAGAGAACTTGAAGCCATGACCTGTGGCCCAAGACGACATGGCATCAATTGCAAGTTGAAGCCGGCGTTGAAGGAGAGGCGAATCATCACCCTGACAACAAAGGGTAAGATCATCGACATAGAGAGCGGAGAAGACACCAGAAGGAAGAGAGGAAAGAAGACCATTGAGGGCAACAAGAAAAAGAGTAGTGCTCAGAACACCACCCTGGGGCACACCTTCGTATTGCTGAAAAGAGGGAGAGAGAGCGGTACCAAGGCGCACCCGAAAGGAACGACGAGAGAGGAAGCTGCGGAGAAAGAGAGGGAGATGACCACGAAGGCCAAAAGAATGAAGTTGAGATAGGATATGATAACGCCAAGTGGTGTAGTAAGCCTTTTCTAGGTCAAAAAGGACGGCAACAACGGAGGTCTTCGCAGCAAAAGCAGTACGAATATAGACCTCCAAGTTCACAAGGACATCTGTCGTGCTGCGGCACTTGCGGAAACCAAATTGAGAAGGAGAGAGAAGGTGATGGTGTTCCAGGAACCACATCAGACGAACGTTAACCATACGTTCAAAGAGTTTGCAGACACAACTTGTGAGAGCAATAGGGCGAAAGTCCTTAGGGGAAGTACCCAGAGACCCCGGTTTGCGAACAGGGAGGACAACGGCATCGAGCCAGTCCTCAGGGACTGACGACGACTCCCAGATCCGATTATACAGACTCAGTAAATACTGAGACGTGCTCGGAGGGAGATGGCGAAGCATCTCATAATGAATACCATCGGAGCCCGCCGCCGTAGAACCGCAGAGGGCCAGGGCAGAACGAAGTTCAGAGAGAGAGAAGGGATCATTTTAGGGAAGCTGAAGATGAGTGCAGAAATCTAAAGGACGAGACTTAAGGACAGGTTTACGAAGAAGGAAAGATTGGGGAAGATGAAGACCAGAGCTAACAGAAGAAAAGTGGGAACCCAGTTCGGAAGCGACCTGCAACGGGTCCGCCACAAGAGTATCATGGAGGTGAAGGACCGGTGAAACATCGGGAACGAACTTACCCGCTATCTTGCGGATACGCTTCCAGATCTGGGCCAGAGGGGTCTCGGACGTAATTGTTGAGACATAAGATGCCCAACATTCACGTTTAGCCGTACGGATGGCCCTACGGGCCACCGCACTCGCTTTCCGAAAGAAAAGGAAAGAATCGGTCGTCTGCATACGGCGGTGCCTCTTCCAGGCTGCACGCTTACAGCGGACAGCCCGAGCACAGTCCGCATTCCACCAGGGAACGCACTTCCGTGGACCCCGAGAGGAAGAGCGAGGAATAGAGCGGAGGGCAGCGTTGAAGACAGTGTCATGAAAAAGGAGGAGAGCGCGAGAGAGAGGCAGAAGGGAGAGGTCAGGGAGAGAAGCACTGAGGGTAAATAGGGTCCAGTCTGCCTTAGCAAACTGCCACCTAGGGAAAGAGAGGGAAGGGCGAAAAGAGAAAAAGGAAACAAGGATGGGGAAATGATCACTTCCATGGAGGTCATCAAGAACCTGCCACGTGAAATCTAAGTAAAGAGAAGAAGAGCAGAGAGAAAGATCAAGACAAGAAAGGGTGCGAGTCCGAGTGTCCAAATGAGTGGGCTCACCAGAATTCAGAAGAGACAGGGAAGAAGAGAGGAAAAACGGCTCAAGGAGGCGACCCCGGGTATTCGTCAGAACGTCACCCCAAAGAGAATGACGACAATTGAAGTCACCCAGCAGGAGCACAGGCTCCGGCAAGGAGTCCAGGAGGTGTTTCAAATCAGGAAGAGAGAGCGGGACACTCGGGGGGAGATAAATGGAACAAACTGTGTACCATTTCCCCACAAAGATACGAGCAGCAGAACAATGGAGAGGCGAAGGAAAAAGTAAAGGAACAAAGGGAACATCAGCCCTAATCAAGAGAGCAGAAGAATTAGAAGCCCCAGCAATGGCTGGGGGGGGGGGAGAGAAAGGAATAGCCACGAAAACGACCAGGACGAGCACCAAGCATTGGCTTCTGGAGACAGACACAAAGGGGCGAAAACCGCGAAATCAGAAGTTGGAGTTCGAGGAAATTGGCGTAATAACCTCGAACGTTCCATTGAAGAATGGACAACGACGAGAAGAGAAAGGACAAAAACAGAGAACAAGGAAGAAACAAAGGCGAAAGAGCAACAGAGCACGTTAAAGAATATCAGGGTCGGGATCAGGGTCAGCAAAGTCAGGGTTAGGGGGCATGGGTAAACTGAGCAAAGACGGAGGGAAGTAAACGGGAGAACAGATCAGAGGTGGGCGGGCAGGGTCTGGAGGAGGAGGAGGAAGAGGAGGAGACAACGGAGAGGAGCCGTCAAGGACAGCAGCAGGAGGAGGGGGAGTAGAAAGAGGGGAGCACACCCCAGCAAGAGCAGCAACCGAAAGGGAAGCAGGGGCCAAAGAAACCTCCATAGCAGGAACAGGGGGCACAAGCACTGAAACGGGAGGGGAAGGAGCAACAGAGCCAGGAGGAGGAGCTGAGGAAGAAAGCGAAGCCTTCTTACCCGCCGGGGAAGAGGAAGGAGAGGAGCCAGGCTTACGCTTCTGACTTAAAGAGACCGGTGTCCCAGCAACTACGTACCGGGCAACGGATTCCAGTGTCTCAACAGAAGAAGCCGAACGAGAGCACACACGACGGCCGTTAGGAGAGCGATGGACATCCGCCCGCACCGACAGGCGGTGGGGAGAGCCGATAGATGGAGGAAGAGGATGGGAAGGAGGATCGGAGGGGGACGAGGAAGAAGACACAGAAGACACGACAGACCGGGTAGAAGGAAGGGGAACCCCAGACAGAGGACCAGGAGGAGGATCCTTCGGGAGAGAACCCAAAGGAACAGAGGAGGGGGCAGTGGGCGCATCAGGGTCCAAGGCCCGGAAACGGTTGTGAGTCTGAGGAAGGCGGGAAGGACGATGAGAGGAAGAGCGCAACACGCGAGCATAAGAGATATTAGCATAAGGCGGGAGCCGGCGAACCTGGCGCCTCGCCTCAGGAAAAGATAAACGCTCCCGGTGCTTCAGGTTGAGGACGGCTGCCTCAAGCTTGTAATGGACACACGCACGGGAGAAGGTAGGATGGGCCTCACCGCAGTTGAGGCAACGAGCCTGGGGAGAAGTGCACTCCGACTTAGAGTGACCTTCGCCACCACACAAAGGACAGAGAGAGACAGTCCCGGAGCAGCGGAGGGCACCATGCCCAAACCTCCAGCACTTGTTGCAGAGCCGAGGAGAAGGAATGTACTCCTGGACAGAGCACCTGGCACCAGCAAGAATGACAGAGGGTGGAAGGGTCCTACCATCAAAGGTAATCTTCACAACCCGGAGGGGTTGACGGCGACTACCACGAGGGGGACGAGTAAACGTGTCCACCTGGAGAATAGAATGGCCCTGGGCAGCGAGGATATGTCGAATATCGTCGTGGCAGTCGCGCTGGTCCCGAACACCTGGAAATGGGAAGTTTGGGAGATGAAATACTTCAAGAGTCAGAGAGAGAGAAAGACCTGGGGGTTGATATCACGCCAGACCTGTCCCCTGAAGCTCATATAATGGCGATAACATCAGCGGCATATGCCAGGTTGGCTAACATAAGAACGGCCTTTAGAATCTTGTGTAAGGAATCTTTCAGGATATTATATACCACATATGTCAGACTTGGAGTATGCGGCTCTAACATGGAGTCCATATGTAGTCAAGCATAAGACTAAACTGGAAAAGGTTGAAAGGTTTGCCACCAGACTAGTACCCGAACTGAGGGGTATGAGCTACAAGTAGAGACTACGTGACTTAAACCTCACGTTCCTGGGAGACAGAAGAGTCAGAGGGGACATGATCACCACATACAAGATTCTCAAAGGAATTGATAGGGTAGATAAAGACAGACTATTTAACACAAGAGGCACATGCACTAGGGGACACAGGTGGAAATTGAGTGCCCAAATGAGCCATAGAGACGTAAGAATTTTCTCAGTGTCAGAGTAGAAGACAAATGGAATGCATTAGGAAGTGATGTGGTGGAGGCTGACTCCATACACAGCTTTAAGTGTAGATATGATAGAGTCCAATAGGCTCAGGAACCTGTACATTAGTTGATTGACCGTTGAGAGGCGGGACCAAAGAGCCAGAGCTCAACCCCCGCAAGCATAATTAGGTAAGTACAAACACACACACACACACAAATGTAAGCTAGCTAAGCAACTAAGCAAACGAGCGTAGAGAAACTAAAAAAATAACAGGACACTTGAGAGCAGAGAAAGGTACCAGAGAACCAGGAATGAATACGTCAGGGTGAGAAGAGAGGCAGAAGGGCAATATGAAAAAGACATAGCAAGCAAGGCTAAGACTCATCCTAAATTGCTGCACAGCCACACCAAGAGAAAGACAACAGTGAAGGAACTGGTAATGAAACTGAGGATAGGGACAGATAGATTCAGTACAAACGACAAAGAAGTGTGTGAGGAACTCAATAAGAAATTCAAGGAAGATTTCAGATTAGTGCGAGGAGAAGTTCCAGAGATAAGAGAAGGAATAGTTAACCAGGCACCACTAGAGGAATTTGAGATTACCAGTGGGGATGTAAGGAAGCTTTTGCTAGAGTTTTATGTGACAAAGACAATAGGCCCGGATGAAATATCGCCATGGATACTAAAGCAAGGAGCAGAGGCACTGTGCCTGCCACTCTCCATGGTGTATAACAAATCACTGATAACATGTGAACTACCAAAAATTTGGAAGACGGCAAAAGTAGTCCCGATATACAAGAAGAGGGATAAACAGGAGGCCCTGAACTACAGACCAGTGTCCCTAACTTGCATACCATGCAGTTTATTGGATAAAATTGTGCGAAAAAACCTAGTGAAACATCTGGAGCGAAGGAACTTTATTACACAACCACAAACATGGTTTTAGGGATGGCAAGTCCTGCCTCACAGGATTAATTGAATTCTACGATCAGACAGCAAGAATCAGGCATGAAAGAGAGGGATGGGCAGAATGCATATTTTTGGATTGCTAGAAAGCATTTGACACAGTATCACACCAGAGACTAGTGCGAAAGCTTGAGATGCAGGTAGGACTGAGAGGGAAGGTACTCCATTGGAAGAGGGAGTACCTAAGTAACAGAAGACAGCGAGTCACTGTGAGGGGTGAGGTCTCAGATTGGCGTGAAGTCAAAAGCAGGGTCCCACAGGGTTCTGTACTCGGACCTATCCTGGTTTCTGAAGTACGTAAATGATCTTCCATCGGGTATAGACTCATTACCCTCAATGTTTGCTTATGATGCCAAAATTATAAGGAGGAATTAAGACAGCATGAGGCTTCAAGAAGACCTGGACAGACTGATAGAATTGTCCAACAAATTGTTGTTAGAATTTACCAGAGCAAATGTAATGTCGAGAAGATAGTTGTATGGAGGAGGAGGTCAGATAGAAGGTATCATCTGGGAGATGAAATGCTTCTAGAGTCAGAGAGAGAGAGAGAGAGAAAGAGAGAGAGAGAGAGAGAGAGAGAGAGAGAGAGAGAGAGAGAGAGAGAGAGAGAGAGAGAGAGAGAGAGAGAGAGAGAGAGAGAGAGAGAGAGAGAGAGAGAGAGAGAAAGAGAGAGAGAGAGAGGAGAGAGAGAGAGAGAAAGGCTTGGGGGTTGATATCACGGCATACCTGTACACCGAAGCCCACATCAAGTAGGTAACCTCAGTAGCAAAGGCCTGGTTGGTGAACATCAGAAGAGCCTTTAGAAACTTGTGTAAGGAATCATTCAGAACCTTGTATACCACATATGTCAGACCAATCCTGGAGTATGCGGCTCCAGCATGGAGACCATAACTTGTTAAGCATAAAACTAAACTGGAAAAAGTTCAAAGGTTTTCCACCAGACTAGTACTCGAACTGAGGGGTATGAGCTACGAGAAGAGACTAGGGGAATTAAGTCTCACGCCGCTGAAAGACAGAAGAGTTGGGTGAACATGATCACCCCAGTCAAGATTCTCAAAGGAATTGATTGGGTAGATGACGACAGGTTATATAATAAAAGTGTCACACGAACACGGGGACACACGTGGAAATTGAGTGCCCAAATGAGCCACAGAGATATTAGAAAGAACTTTTTTTGTGTGTCAGAGTAGTTAACAGATGGAATGCATTAGAAAATGATGTGGTGGAGGCAGACTCAATACACAGTTTCAAGTGTAGATATGATGGAGCAAAATAGGCTCCGGAACCTTTACATCAGTTGATTGACAGCTGAGAGGCGGGACCAAAGAGCCAGAGCTCAACCCCTGCAAGCACAACTAGGTGAGTACAACTAGTTAGTACATAGTCATTAGTCGTCAATCGTGTTGAAGGATTGTGGGTTGGGAAGCTTCATAGTTTCTATTAACTTGGGAGGGTTGAACAGTCTACAAGCAGTGAAAAAAGTGTATATAAGTGAATGAATAACTGGTAAACTGACAGAAACCATAAGAAAGTGAAGAAAGAAAGTTGAAATAGTGTATTTGGAATTAAGTGTTGAACACATTGTGGAGTAGAGTAGTGGTGTGGCGAGTTGACCTCACACCGACCTCGACCTCACCTGCCCCTAGGGAGACCACACCTGGGAGAAGACATCCGGATACACTCACCTGTTGTGCCAGCAGACCGAGTAAGGTAATTGGGACCCCTGTTGGCTAAGGTAGTTTATTGCAATGACAATATCTGGAAGGGCGACCAGGTCAAGCAGCATCAGGGAGGAGGAGGAGGAGGAGGAGAGGTTTATAGAGAAAGTGATAGGGAAATGTGTTGAGAGGAGGAGTGATTGGTTAGAGGTTTTAATCCTTGGAATTAAAAGAGAGATATTTCAACAAATGCAGGATGAGAGTGAGAGACTGTTACGAACCCGGATCCAGCGTCCGAGCACGGAGCAGTAACGACCGCGCCATCTGTGGGTCAGCTCCCGAAACCCCCGCCAAACGGACGACGACACCTGGTGAGGACGGCGAATACCGGCCACAAGGGCCAGTTTCCAGTCCTGTGCAGATCACAACACAGCCGCTCCTGAC
Source organism: Procambarus clarkii (assembly GCF_040958095.1). Classification (NCBI taxonomy): domain Eukaryota; kingdom Metazoa; phylum Arthropoda; class Malacostraca; order Decapoda; family Cambaridae; genus Procambarus; species Procambarus clarkii. The sequence goes on from NC_091150.1 coordinate 14,201,896, forward strand.
CTCTGGTGAGGTGGTGCTCCGACGACAGCGCCATCTATGGACTGGATACGTCAGGTGTTTGTGCCTGAGCCCGTAAGTGAGGTGCCTTAGTGTGTCCCAGTTATTGATGACGTGTCTGCTTACAGAGTCGACCTGGGACTGCTGTGATGGAAATGGAGTCAGTCTACCCGAGGCAGCCAGTCTCCATACCTTGTACTTTGCTGCAGCCGTTGTGAAGTCGCCCCCCCGGAAGAACACTGTGGTGTGTTAGTCTGCCAGTGAAGTGGTGGTAAAAGGATTACCCGGGACCGACTGTTGGAGACTATCATCCACTGGGGTATTGAGGACAGGAGGGTGATTGGTGATATCACACGAGACTCCTGTCTAGGGTGTTTACCCTAATATCGTTCGTGGAGTGGCCTGACCAGCGTTGCGGGTCCGGAACCTGCCAGCAGACCGGCTGGATTTGTGGTTGACGGCCTCCACGGCGGTGCCCCCAGTGGACCTGTGTTTTATCTGACCTGTGGCCAGGGTAGGCTCGGCATTCTCAGAGGACACGTTGTGAGGCCACGAAGAAAGCACCGAGGACTCAGCACCTAGCTTCTGGATCCAGAGTCTTCAGCAGAAGACTATATTGTGAATGATCCCCTTGTATAGTGTTAATACCCCTTCCCCTGCGTATTCTTTTTATATATTTATTCGGTGATGGTAATTATAATATAAAGTTCTTAACTTTCTTTCCCTACTCCCTTTAAGTTACTTGCGTCACGGATCACATCCCTTGATAGCCACTACTGGCTTGGGAATGGATATATATCTTCCTCTAACATCAGAGTAAGGACCCCGTTGCGTCCCGAGAGGGCCGTAACAGAGACAAAAACAAGTGCTCAAGGACTAATTTCAGGGGAAAATCAGGAAGATGAGGAGAGAATGGGAAACCATGTATTCAATGCTTGACAAGGAGTTAGGCGCAGGAACCATTAATACGGATGGGGGGGGGGGGGATCGGATTAGTGGTGGATGGATTAGTGACTATGGAAGGGGCAGACAACAAATGGGTACAAGATAGTAAGGGTAGGCTAAGGAACTTGGAGGAGCAACTTCAGAAAATTATTCAAATATAAAACAATGCAGGAGACAACTAGAAAAAAACTGGGAATGATACGTATTCAGTACGGGATGCAACACTCAGTGGTCAGAACAAGCATGAAAGTGGATCGCAGTGGAGGCGGACACTTGTCACTCGTGGATTATGTGAAGCAAAGGCAACATCATCACATGAGAGGATACAGATTGAAAGGTTTGAACTAGGAGCAATATAGAGGTGTTTAAATGATGATATGGCAGAAAACGAGATTTAATTCACAAGCCGAATTAGGCCTGATAATGACAACTGTCTATATGTTGTCATTATCGACTACATATTAAAGCACAAGTATTTACCAAGGGTCAGCGAAGGTTATTATAATGTGATCATAAACAGATACATGACCAATGACGAACAACAAGAAATGAAGGCGAGAAAACTGATCTACAGTTGAGTAGTGTGAGAAACGGCTTAGCTGCGACAACGAACATTATTGGTAGAAGCTTAGTTATGACAATGACCTGTATGTGAAGAAGAAGAATTGTAACAACGAATGTATTTTTATCAGCTTAGTTATGACAATTAATAGAGTAGTTATAAGTGAACCTTATTCCCACAAGTAACAGAGAGAGAGAGAGAGAGAGGGGGGGGGGGGGGGAAATGTGCTGGAGGAAACTGGTTGGTAGAGAACCGATATGGAGAGAGTGAGGGTTGTGAGAGGGATTTTGGTGGGACTTTTGGTAGTTTATATTAAGTATTTTTTCTGTAAAACTTTGGGGGTCTTTGTGGCGTAGTGCATAGCAATCTCGTCTCTGAGTCAGAAGTTCCTGGGACGAGTCCTGGGAAGGGTGCCAGGATGCAAGGGTTTCATACTGATAGAGTTAACAACATCGTTGGTAACACTAACTCTTCATTCCTTGAGTGGTGCGGTGCTAGCATGAGGTACTCCACTCGGCGGAGACCTGAAGGGTACCAATGCGGCAGTTGCTACCGCCAGGGTCGAAGGTGTTCCCTGTCTCGGTTCGTACTGGAAATGGAACCCTCTCGGCGGAGACCTGAAGGTTCCACGATACAGTCACCGAGGCACACAAACACATCACACACGCATGCACGCAAAAACACACATTCACACAAACATACAACGGTGTTGTTAACTGCATCAATATGAAACTGTGGCAAGTGAGAAAGAGAGGGATGGAGAGAGGTTTGGAAGAGGGGGAGGGGAGGGAGGCGGGATTGGTTTTAGGTGCTTATTATAAGTATTTTTTGTTTAAACATCCGGGTACTGTGGGGTACTGGGTTAGGACTTTCAACTGGCAATCAGTAGGTCCTCAGGCTGAACCATGGGCATGGAAGAAGGACAAAAAGTGTTTCGTTCAGATACAGTAGGAACATTGCTGGTAACACTGCACTACATTCCTTGAGTGGTACAACGCTAACATGAGGTTCTCCACTCCCTGGTGGCTGGAAGGTACCCATGAGGCAGTTACTACTGGCTAATACGAAAGATTTAATTCTCTCGGTTGGAAGTGAACCTGGAACCCGTCCGGCGGAGACCTGATAGTCTCAGATAAAGTCACAGAGACACGTCCTAAAACATAATACTTAAATGCCAGCAAAAACACAACAAATTTAACACAACAGCTGCATCAGTTTTTAAACCATGTGCCTTAGATCGTTCCCACCTGAGTTAAAAGGTGGGTCCTTTTAGGGTCTTTACACCATTGTTGACATTAGACACAGACGCTTAATAAATGCGTTAACAATAACGACACGTACTGGAAACATTAATGACCTGTGTGTACCACAGTAGTGACGTGTGGCGTAGTTTTATCTCCTGTAATTACCTCGTGATCGTCACCTCGAACGATCATTATTTATTAGTGCTGCGTTATCGCTTTCTTGTGACAATTGTTTATTTGCGCTAACGACATTAGTGCTGTTAAACATATCTACCTTAAGAACGCGTGAACATGAACAGCCAGTCCATTGATGTCTGCTAACATCAGGAGCTTTATTGCCAATTTTGGTGTTCTCAAACAAGTTTTCAGGATGACTCATCGTGGTACCGATGTGGCTGTTGTGTTGGAAACATTTCTATATAACAGTATTCCTGAGGAATGTGCTAGGATTGCCCTTTATACCTCTTGGTTGCTTATAGACAGTCGTAACCAGGGATGCAGGCTTGCAACGTGTTTCAGTAAATCTGCACATGCCGAACCAATGGATGTGGTCATCGTTATTTAGCTGTAAATTATGTTCTTTATAATAGGAAAAAATCCCGGAATCTCAATAACGGAATATGGAACGTACAGACCTTAATGTTTGGGTGCTTCCCAAAACCACTTCCTGGTGGTTAATCTTAACTCCCCACTATTGTAACAAACCTGCCAGCACATTAAACATGTGGGCGACCTCATCTAGTATATCACACAGAGGGATTCTAATGAAATCTTAGTATTTATCTACCAACAAAACTTTGGTCACCCTCCCAACTCTTGTTACATGTTTTTTCCTTGACCTTAATAAAACTTATCTACATTTTGAGGATATTTAATTGCAGAACCCTGAGAAATGTTAATTCTTCTGCCTTCACTTTGCTGGCTATTCCGACAGCCAGTGTACTGGAACACACAAGCAGAAGACAATAGTTTTATGAAAAACTACGGAACACCCACAGCAGAGGATCTCAGAGACACCCAACTGGTGTTCAACTGAGACCCTAAGCCTCCCCTAGGGTGATACTTGTGTATTGAGGTATTAGGTGATCCACGCCCCAGTCATATAAACTGCTAATCACATACCTCTCCCAGTATTCAACCTCTCATTTAGCTAACTAACAACTGGGTACCTACTTACCGCTAGATGTCAGAGGTAATCGGTGACAGGAAATCTGCAAAACCATTTCTTACCTGAACATGATTCGAACCCGGTATTCCCGATTTTGAGTCGAGAACGAACCAACTGTACTACAGAAACTTTCTATATATGCTTAGTTGTTGCACTGAACAGTATGGGAACAAACTTAGTTGTGACAACTAACAGTATGAGAACAGACTTAGTTGTAACAACTAACAGTATGAGAACAGACTTAATTGTAACAACTAACAGTATGAGAACAGAGTTGTGACAACTAACAGTATGAGAACAGAGTTAGTTTTGGCAACTAACAGTATGAGAACAGACAGGTAGTTGTGACAACTAACAGTATTGGAAAAGACAGTGTGACGATAATCTCTTTCAAGAGAGATTGAGCCTGCTCTTCCCTTCTTAAAGTTACGTCAAGTTAACAAGTATAAGATGCTACATTCAAGATACACCACCGGTAGCACAAAACGTTTTGACCAGGAGGCAAAACGTACCCAAGAACTCCCCTACACCACACACCCTCCATGCCGGCTCGTCGTCAACCAGCAAACTACTCATCCCAGCCTGCCTGCTCCTGATTGGTGACTCGCTGACCGCGCACCTGCACACTGCACCTCAGCGCCATCTACATGAGTCGACGTCTGAGCCTGACCAGCTATCAACTTCAGAATATTCTTTGTGCTCTTAGAGTTGACATCTCTCTCTGGCATACTAAGCTCTCTGGCTTTCGTATACTAAGGGAGGTCTCAGCTAAAGCTGATATTCTCAGCACTATTTCCCCATTATAATATTTAATCTATTGTGTTTTTGCCTTTGTCTTTGTCATTTTATTGCACTAGTCATTTATCCGAGATTTGTCTTTATTTTCATTTATGTTTAAAGTAAATATATTAAAGTTTCATTGTTCATACTTTGTGTGTTACGTGTTCCTCCCTCTAATTTACCACAGACAACAGGCAAGCAGTCTATCTTTTTTTTGTAAGTGTGACCAGGCATTGACACCTGCCATTGGAGGACTGCCGAACATCTATACTCCAACACTTTCCCGTCACATTTAATGGGGGCCGGTCCGGGAGCTTCCCTCAGGTACTAGTACCAGAACGTCAATTTGTGGTAAGCGTACTTCGCTTTGCTAAAGTTGCTTTTCAATATTATCATTAATTTTTATATTTATATGGTGCTGTGTGTATTGTGCATTCCGAGAGTAGCATATGGTGAGTGTGGGATAACTTTGGATTACGTGGTGACTGGAGGCCTCAGTCATTCTCTTAATTGGTCATCTCTCCCTCCGTGTTATTACTCGTTTTTACCACCTTTTGTCCCTAGGATATTTCTCATATTATCAGCAGATCATCATTGTGGTACCCTAGTACTTTGGTTTGTCTTCGGGTCAAAGCACCCTATCTTCTGCAATCCGACCGAAGGAGGAAAAGAGGGCCATAGTTCCTCTAGCACGGACTACGTTGCTGAGTTGGGACCTCAGCAGCAGTTCTTGTCACCAGTTGACACTCGCACCCCTACACGTCGGTCAGAGATGATAATATTTACTTAGGTAGAGAATTAGCTTTCTTTTTACAGAGCACAAAGTTCCCTAATTCTGTAAGTATCTTATTCATTTAGTGGGAAACCCTTGCTTATGTCCTATAGAGACTCGGCAAGGTATGCCTACATTCTTGGACTACCTAATTCACTTTTGGAGCAATTAAATGTTTCATTTGTTTTAGAAACTCAGTTTCACTTATTTAGTAGGATTTTCTTGCCCTTATTCTCTTACATTGAGTACCGGGTACAAGATTTCCTGCGACTTTGATTGACTAATCAAATTTATTATAGGATTTACCATCCTATAATAAACTTTAATTGTTAAAGATTAAAATTCCACAGGATAGTTACCAGTTGCCACGTTATCCTGTTTCTGACATTTACCATATCACAACTATATTCGTTGTACATTTGTTTGCTATCTTTCACCATGTTTCGTCTCCAAGCTTTCCGTAACGATCCAGCAGGTGAAATAGGGACCTTATGTCGTGCCAAGAGGACTGAATTACAAACTCTTGCACATGAGTATCAACTAGATGTTCCCCATGGAGCCAACAAAAATTAATTACATAACTTAATCATGGATCACCTCTTATATGAAGGGAAAATTGACTCTGAAACTCACGAAACTTATTCTATTGCAGATAAACATGACTTGGCAACTATGAAACTCAAATTTGAACTCGCCAAGCTCGAAAGGGAGCAACAGCAAGCAGCTCTACAAATGAGGAAAGAAGAAGCTGCAATAAGGAAAGAAGAAGCTGCAATAAGGAAAGAAGAACAAGAATGAGAGGCCGCCTTGAGGAAAGAAGAACAAGAACGAGAGGCCGCCTTCAGGAAAGAAGAACAAGAAAGAGAAGCTGCAATCAGGAAAGAAGAGCAAGAACGAGAGGTGGCCTTAAAGGAACGTGAGATGGCCCTATTCAGAGAGCGTGGGCGAGTACAGCTTGAAGCAAAACAACGTCACCTGGAGATACAACGCGAGCATGACAAACGGCAAGCGGCTATGGCTATAGAATGTCGTCAACAAGAACTCACGTTGGAAACTACACACCACACTCAACGCCAACAAGCTACCGCAAGTCTTCCAGTAAGTTTCAATGTGTCCCATGCAAGTAAGTTAATGCCACCATTCGTTGAGACAGAGATTGATGTCTTTTTTACCACCTTTGAGAACCTAGCTAATCAACTTAGCCGGCCTGCTGATCAATGGTCTACCCTTCTCAGAGTGCATCTTACAGGTAGAGCTGCAGTTACTCTCAGTACCTTAGCGTCTGAGAATGACTACCAGACCCTGAAGCAAGCAGTTTTGGACGCCTACCTTCTCTCCACCGAAAGCTACAGACGAAAATTCCGTGACCATCTTAAGGCAAGTACCACCACCTTTCTAGAATTTGCCAATACAAAGAAAAGATATTTCATGAAATGGCTGGAAGCAGCACATGTCTCTACATTTGCAGAACTCATCAACCTCATGCTAGTTGAGGAATTCTTGAGACGTGTTCCCCCTTCCGTCCGTTTATATCTAGCAGATAAATAAGAAACCGACTACATCAAATGTGCGAAGTCGGCTGACACCTACAGCCTCATCCACCGGCTGACACCATCACCACCTTCCAGTAAGAAGTCTTGGTACAGTTACGATAAAGTGAGTACAGAGGAAGCGAGCTCACAATTGTATTGTAAGTATTGCAAACTCTATGGACATACCATAGATAGATGTGTGAAGGCTCAATACAAGAGCTCTGAATTTACTCAACCCAAACAGACTCCTCCTAAGTCTGGTAAGCCTGTGATGAATGTTGGTGTTCATGTTAATGATCTTTCTCTCTTCAGTAAACACCTGTATCCTGGAACTGTCTCTACCAACGGTACAGATTCGGAGGGACGTTTCAAATTGAAGATCTTGAGGGACACAGCGGCTCTTCAGTCCATTATGTTGAAATCGGCTATGTCTAACGTCACCTACACCGGGGAAACCGACCTTATCACTGACCTCACTGCTACCACTCTATATCCACTCGCCAGAGTCCACCTGGATTGTCCCTTTGTGACCGGTGAAGTTCAAGTCGCCATCAGGGAAAAGCCTTTTCCCATGCCTGGAGTGCAACTTCTCCTGGGCAACGACTTGGCAGAAGATCTGCAACCGTCCAACCTGATCATCACGGACAAACCCCAGGTGTGTACTTGTGTAATGGATAATCCCATCTTTGAATATGTTCCAGCAGAGGTTCAAGAAAGTGATAAAGTTTCTCCTCCGGTTTTGGTGACCACCCGTGCACAAGCTGCACGACCGCAACCAGCCGACTCTACTGTTACCGCTGTCCCTCAAGACCCTCAGAATCTACCTCCAAATCTTACCAAGTTGGAGTTCCGTAAGTTACAGAGGGAAGATCAATCATTAACACCATTATTCTTCCAGGCCGAGACTCAACCTGACAGTATCCCTGGGTTCTTCCTAGAGAATGAGTAGCTCTACCGCAGATACAGACCCAGCAAGCTGAAGGAGGATGACGATTGGGCCAATGTCGAACAACTAGTGATTCCCACCAGCATACGGCCCGATATTCTACACCTGGCCCACGGAGCTCTTTCTCACTATGGTTTCAACAAAACCTACCACGGAATCAGACAAGACTACTACTTGCCAGGTATGGTAAAAGACGTTAAAAAATACGTATAACAGTGTCATATATGTAAGATGGCAGGTAAACCTAACATCTCTATTCCCAGGCTCCACTAAAACCCATCCAGGTGCCTGCGGAACCTTTCCACAGACTCATCATAGACTGTGTTGGTTCTTTACCCTGGACCAGTTCTGGCAATGCATATATATTAACTATCATGTGTCCTACCACCAGATTCCCCATAGCAGTTCCAGTAAAGAACATTACGGCTGCTACTGTGGTGAAACACCTATTGAAGATCTTCACCCAGTATGGATTTCCAAGAGAGGTGCAAAGCGACTGTGGCACCAACTTCACCAGTGATCTTTTCAAGAAGACACTGGAGGAGTAAACATCACACAGGTACTGTCCAGCCCCTATCATCCTGCTTCACAGGGTTTTCTTGAACGTAGTCATCAGACTATTAAAGCACTCCTAAAGAAATTCTGCAATGACACCTTGAAGGACTGGGATAAACAACTTGATCTCGTTATGTGCATTTTCAGAAGTCTCCCCAATGAGTCTCTACGAGTATCTCCTTATGAGATGCTCTACGGACGTAAGTGCCGTACTCCTCTCAAAGCTTTTAAAGACTCTCTACGTGATGCCACCTTCAGTGACCCTCAGAATGTGCCCAAGTTTCTTCAAAACTTAAAACACATTCTAAAGAGTACGAAAATTTGCTAATGACAATCTATTGAAAGCCCAGGAGAGGATGAAGACTCATTTTGACCATAGCAGCAAATTAAGGAAATTTAAACCAGGAGACTTCGTGTTGGCATATTTTCCTATCCCAGGTTCTCCATTGCAAAACAAGTTTTCAGGACCCTACCGCATCAAGGAGTGCAGAAACAACAACAACTACGTTCATAAGACTCCAGATAGGCGGCGGAAAACCCAGCTGTGCCACGTCAACCTCCTGAAGCAGTATCAAGGTATTCCCCCCACTGTGTTGGTATCTGTCTCTACATTTAAAGGTCCGTACCTCCACAGTGAAACCTTCCCTGCTTCTCCCGAAAGCACTAACACTGAGTCGGTGCTTTCCAAATTGGAAATCCTACCTGATCTTCATCCCAATTTACAGGACTATAATAGTGCTCCTTTGCCATGTTCTAATCCTATTCTCGCCTCCCCAGATATCACAAAGCCTTTCATCCTCCATGTCGACGCCAGTGGTACCGGCATCGGGGGTGTCCTGATGCAACAACGAGGCGAGGAGATTCTGCCTCTTAGCTACTACAGCTATAAATTAAAACCACACCAGAGGAACTACATCACGATCGAAAAGGAGCTGCTATCAATCGTCCTGAACTTGCAGCACTTCGAACCGTACCTGCAAGGTACTCGGTCTATCACCATCTACTCGGACCACAATCCCCTACGCTTCCTGCAGCAAGCCCAATTCAACAACCAACGGCTTCTACGTTGGGCTTTATATCTGCAGAATTTCAACCTGGAGATCTTCTACATCAAGGGTTCTGACAACATCGTAGCAGACGCCCTCTCCAGAGTCTATGAGGTAGAGGCTGCTCCACCTACCACTCTACCTCCTGAAGATGTAACTTCAACCGGAACCGCAGGCTTCGGGGGAGAGTTGTGACGATAATCTCTTTCAAGAGAGATTGAGCCTGCTCTTCCCTACTTAAAGTTACGTCAAGTTAACAAGTATAAGATGCTACATTCAAGATACGTCACCGGTAGCACAAAACGTTTTGACCAGGAGGCAAAACGTACCCAAGAAACCCCCTACTCCACACACCCTCCATGCCGGCTTGTCGTCAACCAGCAAACTACCCATCCCAGCCTGTCTGCTCCTGATTGGTGACTCGCCGACCGCGCACCTGCACACTGCACCTCAGTGCCATCTACATGAGTCGACGTCTGAGCCTGACCAGCTATCAACTTCAGAATATTCTTTGTGCTCTTAGAGTTGACATCTCTCTCTGGCATACTAAGCTCTCTGGCTTTTGTATACTAAGGGAGGTCTCAGCTAAAGTCAATATTCTCAGCACCATTTCACCATTTGTAATATTTAATCTATTGTGTTTTTGCCTTTATCTTTGTCATTTTATTGCACTAGTCATTTACCCGAGATTTGTCTTTATTTTCATTTATGTTTAAAGTAAATATATTAAAGTTTCATTGTTCATACTTTGTGTTTTACGTGTTCCTCCCTCTAATTTACCACAGACAACAGGCAAGCAGTCTATCTTTTTTTTGTAAGTGTGACCAGGCATTGACACCTGCCATTGGAGGACTGCCGAACATCTATACTCCAACATTTTCCCGTCACAACAGGTAGTTGTGACAACTAACTGTATGAGAACAGACTGGTAGGTGTGACAACATTATGGGAACAAGCTTTGTTGTGACAGCTAACAATTTGAGAAAAGACAGGTAGTTGTGACAACTAACAGTATGAAAACAGACTTAGTTGTGACAGCTAACAGTAGGAGAACAGACAGGTAGTTGTGACAACTAACAGTATGAGAACAGACTTAGTTGTGACAACTAACAGTAAGACAACAGACAGGTAGTTGTGACAACTAACAGTATGAGAACACTTAGTTGTGATACCTAACAGTATGAGAACAGACAGGTAGTTGTGACAACTAACAGTATGAGTAAAAGCTTAAGGGGCCCAGGTGACTGTGCACCGAAATTTTCTCAAACACAATTATTTTTAGTAATATCTTCGTGGTTAGTAAGTAATTATCAAAAGAAGGCACCAAACTGGGAAGGTTATGTAGCACCATCAAATGTGCAGAATAATCAGAGGGCACTAAATATCACCAAGGATGCCAATACGGGAACAAAAACGCATAAGGCGAACGATATCAAAAGTATCTTGAGTCACCAAGAATTCTATTGAGAGAAAGGTGACTGTGAGGGGCGGTTGGAAAGCAAGACACACGCTCGTCCTGGAAGTCAGGACATTCAAGAAGGATATGCACGACCGTAAGAGGGACAATGCAATTAGGACAATAAGGAGCAGGGCGGCGCTCCATCAAGTGACCATGAGTTAAGCGAGTATGGTTAATACGCAACCTCGCCAGAGCCATTTCCCATCGCCGGTTACGGTGGTAGGAGGACGGCCACGAGGACACACAACATTTAAGAGTACGTAGTTTGTTACCAGGAACAGACGACCAGCAAGCCTGCCAACGGGTAAGGATGGAGGAATGGATAACCAGATAAATATCGGAATTAGGAATACCTTTACGAGAGATGGGACAAGAGCGGACAGCTTCCCTGGCGGCAGCATCCGCACGCTCATTCAAAGAGACACCAATATGGCTGGGAACCCAACAAAACTCAACAGACTTAAATTTACTGTGAACAAGAAACAGCCAATGCTGGATCTCGACAACTACTGGATGAACGGGATTAAAGGACCAGAGAGTCATGAGGGCACTACAAGAGTCAACAACAACTATAAAGAAAGATTGACAACGAGAAAGCAGGAGACGAAGAGCATAGAGAATAGCATAAATCTCCGCTGTGAAGATGCTAGTCTCCGGAGGTAAGCGACACATATAAGTGCGATCAGGAAAAACAACAGAGTAGCCAACACCATCTGCAGACTTAGACCTTTGGTGAAGACGGAAACGGAGCGGGAGCGAGAAGAAAAGTGCTCAAGAAAAAGGCATTTGAGAACCGTAGGAGGGGTAAAAGCTTTAGTAATGAAGGTCAAGGATGTACAGAACTGGGAAAGGGGGACTCTCCACGGGGGTAAAGAAGGAACAACACGAGGAGAAATATTAGAAATACGAACGGAAAGAGAATCCTGAAAGCAAGATAACCGGACAAAAAGAGGAATGTGATGAAGAGGAACAGGAACCGCAGGAGGGGTAAAAGTTAAAGCACGACAGAGGCGAGAGGAAGAAAGTTGCAAGGACTGCGCAAGATAGCGAAGACAGTAGCGATCACGTCGGTCCTGGAGAGACAGGAAGACAGTGTCAACATATAAGCCGAGGACGGGAGTCGAACGAAAGGCACCAGAACTGAGGTGCAACCCACTATGGTGCAAAGCATCAAGACGACGAAGAGTAGAAGGAGAAGCAGATGAGTAAGCAGGGCAACCATAATCGAGCTTAGACAGGACGAGAGAGGAATGTAAAGCAAGGAGAGTGCGCCTATCCACCCCCATGAAGTATGGGACAATACCCGAAGGAGGGCAAGGGCCTTAGAGCACTTAACACGGAGGTAAGAGATATGGGGAGACCAAGACAAACGAGTGTCAAAGAATAACCCCAAAAGCATTGCGGAATCTTTGTACTGAAGGGGATGACCATAAAGTGACAAAGAGGGACGAAGAATGACCCATTTCCGAATAAAAGTCATGGCACATGTCTTAGAAGTAGAGAACTTGAAGCCATGATCGGTGGCCCAAGACGACACGGCATCAATCTCAAGTTGAAGCCAGCGTTGAAGGAAAGGCGAATCATCACCCTGACAGCAAAGTGTAAGATCATCGACATAGAGAGCGGAGAAGATGCCTGAAGGAAGAGAGGAAAGAAGACCATTGAGGGCAACCAGAAAAAGAGTAGTGCTCAGAACACTACCCTGGGGCATACCTTCGTATTGCTGAAGAGGCAGAGAGAGCGGTACCAAGGCGCACCCGAAAGGAATGACGAGAGAGGAAGCTGCGGAGAAAGAGAGGGAGATGACCACGAGGCCAAAAGAATGAAGTTGAGATAGGATATGATAACGCCATGTGGTGTCGTAAGCCTTTTCCAGGTCAAAAAGGATGGCAACAACGGAGGTCTTCGCAGCAAAAGCAGTACGAATATAGACCTCCAAGTTCACCAGGACATCTGTTGTGCTGCGGCACTTGCGGAAACCAAATTAAGAAGGGGTGAGGAGGTGATGGTGTTCCAGGAACCACATCAGACGAACGTTAACCATACATTAAAAGAGTCTGCAGACACAACTTGTGAGAGCAATAGGGCGAAAGTCCTTAGGGGATGTTCCCAGAGACCCTGGTTTGCTAACAGGGAGGACAACGGCATCGAGCCAGTCCTCAGGGACTGACGACGACTCGCAGATCCGATTATACAGACTCAGTAAATGATGAGACGTGCACGGAGGGAGATGGCGAAGCATCTCATAATGAATGCCATCAGAGCCCGCTGCCGTAGAACCGCAGAGGGCCAGGGCAGAACGAAGTTCAGAGAGAGAGAAGAGATCGTTATAGGGAAGTCGAAGACGAGTGTAGAAATCGAAAGGACGAGATTCAAGAACAGGTTTACGAAGAAGGAAAGATTGGGGAAGATGAAGACTAGAGCTAACAGAAGAAAAGTGGGAACCCAGTTCGGTAGCGACCTGCAACGGGTCCGCCACAAGAGTACCACGGAGGTGAAGGACCGGTGAAACTTAGGGAACGAACTTACCCACTATCTTGCGGATACGCTTCCAGATCTGTGGCAGAGGAGTTTCGGACGTAATGGTGGAGGCATAAGAAGCCCAACATTCACGTTTGGCCATACGGATGGCCCTATGGGCCGCCGCACTCGCTTTCCGAAAGAAAAGAAAAGAATCGGCCGTCTGCCGACGGCGGTGTCTCTTCCAGGCTGCACACTTACAGCAGACAGCCCGAGCACAGTCTGCATTCCACCAGGGAACGCACTTCCGTGGCCCCCGAGAGGAAGAGCGAGGAATTGAGCGGAGGGCAGCGTCAATTCAGTGTCATGAAAAAGGAGGAGAGTGCGAGGAGAGGCAGAAGGGAGAGGTCAGAGAGAGCAGCACTGAGGGTAAAGAGGTTCCAATCCGCTTTAGCAAACTGCCACCTAGGGAAGGAGAGGGGAGGGCGAAAAGAGAAAAAGGAAACAAGGATGGGGAAATGATCACTACCATGGAGATCATCAAGAACCTGCAACGTGAAATCTAAGTAAAGAGAAGAAGAGCAAAGAGAAAGAGCAAGACAGGAAAGGGTGCGAGTCCGAGAGTCCAAATACGTGGTCTCACCAGAATTCAGAAGAAACAGGGAAGAAGAGAGGATAAACGGCTCAGGAAGGCGACCCCGGGTGGTCGTCAAAACATCGCCCTAAAGAGAATGACGACAATTGAAATCACCCAGCAGGAGCACAGCTCCGGCAAGGAGTCCAGTAGGTGTTTCAGATCAGGAAGAGAAAGCGGGACACTCGGGGGGAGATAAATGGAACAAACTGTGTACCATTTCCCCACAAAGATACGAGCAGCACAACAATGGAGAGGCGAAGGAAAAAGTAAGGGGTCCAAAGGAACATCAGAGCGAATCATGAGAGCAGAAGAATTAGGAGCCACAGCAACAGCTATGTGGGGGGGGGGGGAAGAGAAAGGAACAGCCATGAAAGCGACCAGGACGAGCACCAAGCATCGGCTCCTGGAGACAGACACAAAGGGGCAAAAATGTCGAAATCAGATGTTGGAGTTCGAGGAAATTGGCGTAATAACCTCAAACGTTCCATTGAAGAATAGACATCGATGAGAAGAGAAAGGACAACAACAGAGAACAAGGAAGAAACAAAGGCAAAAGAGCAACATAGCACGTTAAAGAATATCAGGGTCGGGATCAGGGTCAGCAAAGTCAGGGTTAGGGGGCATGGGTAAACTGAGCAAAGACGGAGGGAAGGAAGCGGGAGAACAGACCAGAGGTGGGCGGGCGGAGTCCGGAGGATTAGGAAGAGGAGGAAACAACGGAGAGGAGCAGTCAAGGACAGCAACAGGAAGAGGGGGAGTAGAAAGAGGGAAGCACACCTCAGTTAAGGGCAGCAACCGAGAGGGAAACAGGGGCCAAAGAAACCTCCATAGCAGGAACCGGTGGCGCAATTACTGAAATGGGCGGGGAAGGAGCAATAGAGCCAGTAGTACAGTAGTAGGAGTCGAGGAAGAAAGCGAAACCTTCTTACCCGCCGGGGAGGAGGAAGGAGAGGAGCCAGGCTTACGCTTCTGACTTAAAGAGACTGGTGTCCCAGCAACTACGTACCGGGCAACGGATTCCAGCGTCTCACCAGAAGCTGAACGAGAGCACACACGACGGCTGTTAGGAGAGCGATGGACATCAGCCCACACCGACAGGCGGCGGGGAGAGTCAATTGACGGAGGAGAAGGATGGGAAGAAGGATTGGAGGGAGACGAGGAAAAAGACACAGGAGACATGACAGACCAGGTAGAAAGAAGAGGAACCCCAGACAGAGGACCAGGAGGGCGACCCGTAGGAACAGAACTCAAAGGAACAGAAGACAGAGGAGGGGGCAGTGGGTGTATCAGGGTCCAAGGCCCGGAAACGGTTGTGAGTCTGAGGAAGGTGGGAAGGACGAGGAGAGGAGGAGCGCAACACGCGAGCATAAGAGACGTTAGCATAAGGCGGGAGCTGGCGAACCTGGCTCCTCGCCTCAGGAAAAGATAAACGCTCCCGGTGTTTCAAGTTGAGGACGGCTGCCTCAAGCTTGTAATGGACACACGCACGGGAGAAGGTAGGATAGGCCTCACCGCAGTTGAGGCAACGAGCCTGGTGAGAAGTGCACTCCGACTTAGAGTGACCTTCGCCCCCACACAAAGGACAGAGAGAGACAGTCCCAGAGCAGCGGAGGGCACCATGCCCAAACCTCCAGCACTTGTTACAGAGCCTAAGAGAAGGAATGTACTCCAGGACAGAGCACCTGGCACCAGCAAGAATGACAGGGGGTGGAAGGGTCCTACTATCAAAGGTAATCTTCACAACCTGAAGGGGTTGCCAGCGACGACTACGAGGGGGACGAGTTAACGTGTCCACCTGGAGGACAGAAACGCCCTGGGCCTCGAGGATATGCCGAATATCATCGTGGCAATCTTGCAGATTCCGAACACCGGTTGCAATATGGGGGCGGGAGGAGAATAGTGCCAACACTGGCATTCAACTGAGCGTTCTTTGAGACCCGAACAGGGGTCTCGCCAAGGCAGGAAAAGACAGCCAAGCGGGAAGTTGCATCCTGAGAAGAAGCAGCAACGACACGTGTACCGAGATGAGTGGGGTTGAAGGTAACAGAGGCATCCACAAAATCAACAAGATGTCGATGGAGGGAGAAATCGTCAGGAGGCGCAGAATCAAGAGAGAGGAGATCAAAGTATTTGGCCCACGAAGCAGGACCAAACAAGGCTTGATAGGCCTCAGAGTGGAAGGAATCGACCGAGTGCGGCCGTGTCGAGGACGGCGTTGAAAACCCCTAGAGAGAGAGGGGTAAAAGGCGCAGTCACAACTAGAGATTGAGCAGTGCCAGGGGACGACGTAGTCACCACTGGGGGCTTGGGGCTCGACCCATCCACAGAAGAGGGAGGAGAGTAGTCAGAGAGGCCAAAGGAGGAGCAACGTCGGGGTCCAATGCAGCGAAGGCTACAGAGCCTGTTGTTCCAACACGGACCAACTTGGGGGCTTGGTTGCCCACCTCACGAGCCTGAGAAGGTAAAGGAGGAACAGAATACAACATAGGTACGAAAAAGAAACATTCATTTCACGAATGTGACCCCACACCCACCATGGAGCCACAATTAGAGGCAGGACACCCAACAAGAAGCTATCGCCGATCTTGCCGGGGCCCCCTAGGGGTGCGTCGTGAGTATACGCCCCACAAACGCCACCTTAAGAACCGTCAGTCCGTCGAGATCGGGTTCAGTGACGAAAGGGGGAGTGACAATAAAAGGTTCCACTCGCTCTCGATGTTGGGTACTACAGTTCTACGGGTGCAAGAGTATGCCTCCTCAAGCACCCGGGCGTCAAAATAGAAGAAGTCCAAAGGAATAACCAAAACAAGCAAAAGGTCGACAGGAAACTACAAGCAGATAGGATAAGAGGGGGGAGAAAAACGAAACAGAAGGAAAATGAAAAGTTGTTCAGTACAATTTGAGAGGACAGCAGCAGGAGAACAAGGCCACAAAAGGACAGAGATTGTCCCAAGGAGCATCACACTCCGGCAGCCGCCCACCAAGCCCCCCTCACGGCATCAATGAGCTGAACGGGGAGGGGGGGGGGTATCTTCGTGGTAAATGCTCCAATTTTTCCTAATTTGATTTAAAGATTTCAAATTTGATGTCAAAATCTTAATACGTAACCAATTGTTATTTTATTCATTGTGGTCTCAGAATGGCATATAACCTTTATGTTTCTTGTAGCTAAATATTGTTTGAGAGTATAGTTTACTGTAAAACATTTGTCAATGTTGCCATCCAAATATGTGCAAAATTAATTCCCCCAAAAATTATAACTCCAAACGTTATGACTTTACGATTAAACGACAACAAGAACACCTTAGAACTATGAACATTCCACATAATATGTAAAAATGGTTAGAATTAGTCAGAATCTTAATTTTTGACAGTGTCTCAAAGCTGATAATTCTGTTCATTGAGAAAAAGTTTACGACAATGTATATAGTACTTCGAATTTATGACATATGTTGTAAGTTTTAATTAAGATAGCTTGGCATTCATACTCGAATATGAGAAAGTTGTAGGAAAATATGTTTTGAAATGAAGTCAAGGAAAAAAAAATATTGGGATACCTTAGGGATAACTGTAAAACTGGGCCTCTTAACTTTCTAACAATAGGTTAGACATATATATGAATGATATTGGGTGGTAAATAGGACCTGCCTCGAATGGGTAGCTGCAGTTACCTTCATTCTTATGTTCATCCTTCTGCAGTTTCCCCCATTCTTATGTTCTTATAACAAACATATTCCAATAACTTTATTGCCCATATATATAAGTGGGCCCTCATTTGGTCCTCATTCCTCAATACAACCTAAATAGACAAAGAGACTAGAATTTAAAATCTAACTAAATCGACCAACAAAATAAATAAAAGTCACAACTTCTGTCACCTGTGGCTGATTAACATGTTGACCAATTTCGGTCCAACTTCATAAGTTTAGTGCCAGATATGCATTCTCCAAGATGTAGAAGTCACAATAAAATCTGCATAAAAAAACAGAAAAAAAATCAAAATAAATAAAAAAAGTGGTTGTCAGCTTTCCGTACAATGGAGCATAAGACATATTGCCATTGGGCAATGTATTTATATGATATATCATAAAATACAACATAATAACATACTAACTCTTTATTATGTGTGAAATCTGGCCCTCCAGGTGGCACCAGCTGCATATTCACGTTGTAGACCCGCCTTACTTTTCTTCTTCGTGCGTCGGACTGTTACTTGCATCTCTTTATCCCTGAATGCCAGTAAATAGGAGGTGTTATCTTTATCAGTAAGAGTTGCCGCCCGTCGTGCACACATTTATTTAATCAAAATCGTAAATAATTAATTTCCTAACGTATTGAGATGAAATCTGCACGACTCTGATGCCAAATAACGAGAGATTTGCTGAAAAATTTTCCACTATTTTTCATATTTAGAAAAATCTCCTCTGTCACTTGTTTCACTTTTGATAATGAAACGAATGAGAACAAACTCAGCTCTGAAAACGACAAAAAATATTAAAACAAGCTTACTTTTGGCATTGAAAAATATGAGAAGAACTAGTTTGTAACAACGAATAGTATGAGACCAACTTGTCTGTGACAGCGATCAGCATTAGAACAAGTTTAATTGTAATATCAAACAGTATGAGAACAAGTTTGGTTGTAATAATCTTCCCAAACAAGCTTAATTTTGACACCGGAGAGAGAGAGAGAGAGAAAGAGCATAAATATTTGCAGGCAATTCAGCCTATGGCTATAATTCTTTAAACATCAACATAAATATACCTTCATAAACAACAATGATCAATCAATCACCCTATCAGTCCTAGAACACAGATGTATGTCTCTGCAGGTAATCCAGCCTACGGTTGTAACTATACTTTAGTGTATGTACTTCTTAGCACAAAAATGGTAATCAATCACTCACCCTTCCCTGCGTCTTGCACGCTAATGACAACCAAACACTCTACCAACTCCCTACAATTAGTCAACAAGAACTTCCCTTCCACATCTGGAAGTTCACTACCCTGACATCAGGTTCTTCCGGGTTTATCTACCAGGATCCGCTACAGCTCTTCCAGGCTGTTACACCATGAAATCTTCCTTAAGCAACAATGGTGCTTCACCACTGGCAGCTGGCGGCTGGCTCCTCAGTTGCCCTCCAGCGGTCTGAGTGGATGGACGTTGTCGGAAAATCCGACACCATTTAATAATATCATACAGACAGATAATAATTGCTGCTGTATTGTATAAACAAGTTACCCATAGAAAATGTAACTGTAGTGGAATTTCCGTCTATAGAAAACGGGATATCATCACCACACACTATTATATATTCACCACCTATTATGGTGGGAATTATTCTTAAATACATTAGTCTTTGGACTTTACCATCATAAAAACATCTCATATAAATTAACTTAATTATCAATATCAAAATAGAGTAAACGTGACCCTTCTATCACTTACTGTCATCTGGACAATGTAGGCCAGTAGCGTCAGTGGTGAGGGAGTGGTCAGCCATTGTTTATACTGAGACCAGAGGCGCACGGGAGCAATTCGGCTCCTGTTAATTTTACTTGGACGAAGTGTTATGGAAACCAAAGGTGTACCATCATCAACACACTGTCAACAAATTCAAGTTAAGTGTTCTACCGAAACCCATTTATCTATCATTAGTGGCCATTAATGTCAATGGATATAGGGTGGCCGGTTAGAGCATGAGATCGCCTCAAATTAAAGGTAATTAAGCCAGGTCTTTAAGGTTCCTTGTACAGTGTTTTCTCTGATATAGCTGTCATATAATAGGATTCTGGCTTCTTAGCTAGCGCCCTTTTGACAGGTCAAGACGAGGAAGCATGCTTTGTGCATCAGTTACCAGGGTGATGGAAGCTACCTCAAAGAGGGAAAATGTGGTGTCTACATCCTGGTTATACCTGTGGACTAAGGCCTGCTGTACAAATAAGATAAGGAACCTCTTCAATGTATGTAGTCTAATACTGTAGTTTGATTGGCTGCATATATATATAAATTCAATTAATATAAACCCCCCCTAATGTGTAGAGGATCGATTTGTGAGATTATGAGATTATTGCAGAAATACAGTCCACTTATCATTATACAAATTGCTATCGAAGTATATAAATTAACGTAAATATAAATTCATATAAATTAAATAAATATAAATCACACAGGTCGGTTCCCACAGACGTCGCTCTGCCCTCCAGGCTGTTCCTCCATCTTTGCTCTTATTTAAGGCCTTCTGCCTTAATAAAATATGCCAAACGTATCAATAAACCTTCGCTACGATCGCTGGGCACATGATCAACTATATGCAATCATTGTAAACTGGTAAAAATGTGCTTACCACAATAAGGTCTCCTGCAGGGCACGCTCTGACAAGGCGGCGACACTCAGGACGCCTCAGGCTACCCGAAGAACTGCTTTAACTGCCCCTCAACACCTTCTGCAGTTCCTGACTTGAGCTGACACGCCTCCTAACTTATTCCTCAGTTGAGACGTCTGTCCACTTCCTTCCTCTTGAAGGTATATCAAACAGGGGTTCTTATTCACCAGGGGTTCAAACGGAACACGCCCTCCCCTCACGATTTCTTCAGCTCAAGTGAGCTCAAGCTCCTCTCGAGCAAGCCTCACACCTCCAGCAAACTTACGGGCTCACAATAGCACGTGCTACTTGGAACTTATTCCGAGTAGCTGAATCTATAACAACAACAATCCAGCGAACTCTCCACATCTTATATCAAGTCATTTACTTATTTTCTTATTCACTGCCCACATTCTTAAATTATTTATCAAATCCAACCCATTATTTTACATATGAATCTTCATGTCTATATTTCTTTGGCCTCTTAGTCAGGTCAGGCCTGATAGAATAATTCTCAAAGGATGAAGACTCGTTTTTCAGCTACCTGGGATCATAACACAACACACTGGCAGAAGTCTCCAACAACACACTGGCAGAAGTCTCCAGAACAGACTTACAACAAGTTTAACAGACAGCCAGTACTTCGTAACACAGTTTGGCCATCCTGGGGAATGTCAGTCCAATCAACAATACTTCACTAAGTATTTCCAGACATCTCACTGTCTATACCGACTTCCCTTGTTCCCGCTGGAACACGTCTTGAGTGCAGGACTGTCCTGATTGAAATGATTCCTGTTGACCAAGATACTCTCCACATCTCTTATGTGGACAAAAATGTTATTAACATGACAGAAACTACACCGGGATCAACTACGACCTCAACCTTCCACCGGGGAACAGAAGATGTTTGTTGAGCCTCTCAACAGGCGGCGTTGTCATTGTCACATCTCCCTCAACAGATGGGGTCAATATCACCACACGTCCCCCCCCCCCCCGCTAAAAGAACTTGTTTTAATTTCTACCCAAAAATAAATAAAAATTAGAATGTTAGGTTCGTGTCAAGGCATCAGTTACCACATTCTGCATTCCTCTTATGTGTTCAATACACAGTTCTTACTGATGGAGGTGAAGTCTCCATCTGGTTAACTTGAGAGTCTTATAATGGAACTGTGCTAGAAATTTTAATAGTTTAAGGTCAGATCTGTCCAAAATTGGATGACCATTACTTGTCAAATAGACATCAAAATGCTGCACAGCGCTCACCAACCCCAGTGTTTCTTACTCTATAACTGAATAATTCCATTGACAATCATTCAATTTCTTAAAATAAAATGCCATAAGGTGTTCTATCCCCTTTCGTATCATTCTGTGGCAACATTGCCCCTATGCCATAGTCTGAAGCATCGACGGGTAATATGAATCTGTCATCGAAGTTATTGGACTTGAGAATGAGAGATGATATCAGTATGGATTTTAGACTCTCAAAAAGATAATTGAAAGTCCTTGGTCAACATGAACTTTGCTCTCTTCTTCAGGAGATATTCCATAGATGCACTTAAAGTAGCAGACATAGCGCCTCTACACAAGGGAGGGAGCAAAGCATTGGCAAAGAATTATAGACCAGTTGCACTAACATCGCACATCATAACAATATTTGAGAGAGTGATTAGGAGTCAGGTCATCAATTTCATGGAGACCAATGACCTTCACAACCCAGGCCAACATGGATTTCGAGCAGGAAGATCGTGCCTCTCACAGCTACTTGAGCACTACGACAAAGTCACTGAGGCATTAGAAGAAAAACAGAATGCTGATGTGATATACACGGACTTCGCAAAGGCTTTCGATAAATGTGACCATGGCGTGACAGCACACAAAATGAAGTCAATGGGAATAACCGGTAAAGTAGGACGCTGGATACTCAGTTTTCTGTCAAACAGGACTCAGCGAGTAACGGTCAACCATATAATATAGACCGTGATGCAACACTTACGTTTGGACCGTGGTGCAACACTCACGTTAAGACTGTGATGCAACACTTACGTTAAGACAGTGATGCAACACTCACGTTTGAACCGTGATGCAACACTCACGTTAGGACCGTGATGCAACACTCACGTTAGGACCGTGATGCAACACTCACGTTTGAACCGTGATGCAACACTCATGTTAGGACCGTGTTGCAACACTTACGTAAGGACCGTGATGCAACACTCACGTTAGGACCGTGTTGCAACACTCACGTTAGGACCGTGATGCAACACTCACGTTAGGATCGGGATGCAACACTCACAACTCACATTCCCATCAAGTGTTTAACGTTGTATTCTTGCGAGATTTTAATGTTTTATTGCTAATATGTAAATTTTATTGAAGTTAGTGATTGAATTAATCAACAAAAGGTGATAGAAAATATAACTAACAAGTGAATAAATAGATGAATAATAAAGATAATGAATAAATAAAATGTGACTGAAGAAACAAATTATATAAGATTGAACAGCTAATAAATAGGATAGGACTAATAATGAAGGTGTTTAACTAGTGAAATATAGGTGATTAAATATAAAAAAATTGGTGATTGCATAGTAAATGAGGCTTTAAAAATAGATAAAATCATATAAACAGATTCAATAAAGTTGCCATAACTGAGAAATTAAACGTGATTGAACATTGAAAAAGTGATTATATAGATGAAAATTGTGATTGAATTATTATAAATGAACTATTATTTATAAACTAAATGGAAAAAGAAAGATGCAAAGAGAGAGTTCGAACTGTGGGGAAAAATGATTTCCCATTGAATAATTAATAAAGGCGACTAAACATAAATATTCGTGATTAAATATCTAGAAAAGGGTGATTGGGTTAATAAATAAATGACGACAACAAATAAAGATGAAGTGATGAAAAGAGAAAATTTTAAACATATTTATTGATAAATAAAACGTGATTGAACATATAAAATGTGATTAAATAGATGAAGAATAGCACAGGATTAAAACTTAATTATTTCATTGTCAATATACGTTTTTTTTTTAATAACATTAGGTACATCTGCATTTGTGCAGCTACCCTGATCTATATGAAGTGGAGTACAGTGTGTGAAAAGGTCACTACGTGATGCTAAAAAATCCCAATCACACAGGATGGTTAGTCATACAGAGGCATATGATAGGCAGTCTGCACTGGCAGACTCCGGATGCATTTTGAGGATATCATCAACACAAGAGTGAGTAAGGTAACAGTGGTAATAAAAGTCCCCATCTTGCAGGATGGTTAGTCATACAGTAGCATGGACTGGCAAATTTTGGGTGCAATATGAGGATATCCTCAAGAATACGAGAGTGAATAAAGTAATTGCAACTCCAGGTACCTCATGCCAACTGGTCTGAAAGGTCTAATAACTGGGCATTCGGTATTCTAGTGTGGGAGATCAGCCGCAGTTATGCTCACAGAGTTTGCACCTGGAGTGCTCATGATTGGGAGATCCGTCAATTGTAGCCACTTGCCACAGGTAACGGTAACCCAACCTGATCCTTGCAACCACTGTGTCGCACAGTCTGATGGACGTTTTGTGCTGCCCATAGATATAGGTTTCAGATCTGAACAAATCATAGCTATTAATACTAGTACTTTCAGGTCTTTGGGAGTCAGTACTTTCTTTCCTATCAGACCTGAGTGTTTGGACCAATACAGTTTTGACTGTAGAGATGGGAATACCTAGATCTAATTCAACTTCATCTTTGTTGCACGCTAATTTGGCTGCAATGTCTCTCTCATTATGATGGGTTATATTCATGTGTGAAGGTATATAGTCAATATGTGGAAAAAAGGAAGGTCTGTGTACCGTGGAGTTCGAACTGGTGACCGCGTGAACACCGGGTCCGACCTCCCATTCAGGCCACGACGCTTCCTGCTTAATGAAGAACTCAGCAGTCATACATTCATCCACTTCATCATACGTCATCAATTGACATTTGAAGCAAGCGAAGAAAAATAAGGAAGGAAAAGAATTTTTGTGAGGAAGTGAGGTAAGGTAAGGAAACTATGAGGTGAAAGTACTAGGCCTGTATGATTATATAGCACTTTGAAGTGATATTAAGATCATCCGGAATATATAAGGACGGAATGTATGAATGGAAGCTATCACTTTGACCATCTGGGGATCGAACGCGGACTCTGCAAGAAGCGAGAGGAGGTATTGATCGGTATTGTTCGAGGTATTGTTAGATCCCCATTGGGGGATCGAACACAAACGTATTTTAGAAGCAGCACAGATCTAATAAATTTAAGCAAACTGAATTGTACACAATTGTTCTCACTAGTTCTTTATGGTATATGAATAAGGTTTTAAACTTGGTATTTATCCAATAAAATATAAAAAATTGCAAAGTCATAGATTTTGACATTGATGTACTCACCTAGATGTGCTCACTTAGATGTTCTTACACTAATCATCAATCTCTCATCTTGTTTAAAACATAAGTAATTATGATACTTTAAGCTGATTTTGTAATGTTCATGTTTGTTTTAGTATTTATCGCATGGTAGAAATTTCATTGAAAGATTAGAGAAAAAGGTATTATCAGTATATATGACGAATAGATTAGATTCAGATTTTTCTATTAGTTGGCATACACGAATGCATACATACATATTCTGAGTGTTGCAAGATTTAGGAATAGTATTTTGTGAGGGTTGCAACACTGGAATCAGATGTTGTGAGATTTGCAAAACACAAAAAAACATATTGGAAAACTCCTAACACGGAAATTATGTAATGTAATAAGTTATTCCAGACCGGTGCAACACTCATAATACGTTGGTGTTGTGTTGCAACACTCACAACACGTTATTACTGTTTCGCAATACAATATGACTAATAAATTACATAATATATAAAAGTTTCTAGAATTCGTAAATAAAATGTGATTGAATATTTAAAATTTAATTAAACAGATGAAAAATAGTTTTAGATTAAAACTAGAGTATTATCTGCGTAATATATGGAAAAAGGAAGCTCAAATGGCGTTCAGAGAGTTCGAACTGGTGACCGCGTGAACACCGGATACGACCTCCCAGTCTGGCCACGACCCTTCCTGCTTATAATGAAGAACTCATCACCCATACATTCCTCCACATCATCATCATACATCATCATGTGACATATAAGACATGATGAGAGAAAATGAGTGAGGAAAAAAATTCCCTGTGAGGAGGCGAGGTAAGGTAAGGTAATAGTGAGGTGAAAGTACTGCTCTAGTATAATTATAGCGCTTGTTAAGGATATTAGGATGAGCTGGGATATATAAGAACGGATTGAAGGAGCGGTGCCCAACCACTTCGACCATCGGGGATCGAACAAAAATATATTTTATATACAGCATAGATCTAAATAAATTAAAGCAAAATGAAGTGTATAAATTTCTCACCAATTATTCAAGATATATCAACAAAGTTTAGAACTTTGCATTTGTCTAATTAATAATTTTTTTGGATAGGTTGTTTATAAGTAAGATGTTCACCTTATGCGTTCACCTAGTGTATTCACCTAGACGTGTTCACCTAGTGTGTTCACCTAGACGTGTTCACCTAGACATGTTCACTTACATGTGTTCACCTAGTGTTCACCCTAATAATCATTGTTTCTTCTTGTTCAAAGGTAAAAATATTACTAAGACCTGAGGCTGATTTTGTACATTTCAAGTTGTTGTTTTTACAATGATAACATGATTGAAATTATCTCTATATAATTTGTTTTAGTAATGAACGAATGAGAGCAAATAAAGACAATATCAGCATATTTGATATATAGATCACATATTGATTTTTCTTATAGTTGGACTCAAACGTTGAAAGCCAGAAACACCAGATGGACAGACAATTGTTTTAAAAAGCATTTTAATTTATGTTTTAAATATTTTCCCTTCATCTACATTCAAAGAGAAACAAAATTACACAGATATAACACGAATGCATACACGTGTTGTGAGTGTTGCAACACAGAGGAATAATAACTTGTAAGTGTTGCAACACAAAAAGCATGATGAGAGTGTTTCAATACAGAAATGAGGTGTTTTGAGTGTTGCAGTACAAGAATTTGGTGAGTGTTGCTGCACGGGAATAACGTGTTGTGGTTGTAGGAAAACAAGAATGTTTTGTATTTAAATACGGACAAAATTTGCTGTGTATTGCTAAACACATTATTCCTGTGTTTCAACACTTTTACACACCTAAACACAACACACATGAGTTTACTCCCTGAGAGTTATTCTGCTAGGCCTGACCTAACTAAGAAGTCAAGGAGATATAGTCCTGAATATTTATATAATAAACACTCGGTTTAATTTGACGAGTAGTTTAAAAGTATGGGCAGTAAACAAGGATATAAATAAATGACTTGACATGGGATGTGGAGAATTTGCTGGAGGTGTGAGGCTCGCTTCAGGGGGGGGGGGGAAGCTTGACCTCAATTGAGCTGAAGAAATCATGAGGGGAACGCGTGCTCCGTTAAAGCTCCTGGTGGAGAAGAACCCCTGTTTGATATACCTTCAAGAAGACGGAAGTGGACGGACTTTTCGACAGTGGAATAAGTTTGTAGACGTGTCAGCTCAAGTCGTGGACTGCAGGAAGAGTGGTAAAGTAGTACTGAAGCATTTTTCGTTGGGCAGCTTATGAGTGCCCTGTCGAGTATCGGCCACGGAGCACCCTCGACTGAACAAATTCTGTGGTAAGCCCATTTTATCCAGTTGACAGTGATTGCCTGTAGTGGTCGTGTGCCAAGCTACCGTTAGCGAGTGTTTATTGATACATTGGCATATTGTATTGAAGCAGAAAGTTTAAATAAGAGAGTAAAGATGGAGGAACGTCTTGGAGGGCGGAGCGACGCATCCAACCTCTTCGCAGGCCCGTGGCTAACTGACTGAGGGCGGTGGGCTCACGGCGGCGGTATCTACCTCTAGACCCGGACGGGTGTGGGGAAGCATGGATTCGTCAGAATGGGGAAGTCCCCTCACAGCGTTCGGGAATCAGAGAGGTGTAGAGTGAAGATATTATGTTAGGTGAATATTTTAGTTATATGTTAGCAGGGAAATATTTTATTGGCGTGTCAATGGGTTGCAGGTTTGTCTGAGGAAGGAGTTGATGGGAGAACGTTGAGGCCAGAGAAGAAGTTACTGAGTGGAACGTCAATGGCTGTAGGAGTGGATGTTGAGCTCTGACAAAGAGCAGAGCCTCATAGTGAGGAGGTGGATCTCAAACTGTGGGAAGAGGAGCAGTGAAGTGACGATTTACATGTTTCTGTGGAATCAGTGGTGGAGTACCACTGGCATCCGAGGAAAACTTCGTGGTACAGCAGCCTGGAAGATTTGTAGAGTATTCTGGTAGATAATCGTAGAAGAACCTGGAGACGTTCAGGGCAGTGAGCCTCTGATTGTAGAGAAGAGGTTCCTAGTGATTACATACAGAGACTTGATAGAGTGTTTGAGTGTCATTAGCGTGCATGATTCAGTTGGAGGTGAGTGATTGAACGTTTGTAGCAAGGAATATTTATAACAATGTTTATAGTGTTGCAGCCATAGGCTGGATTTCCCTGTGTATATTTATATATTTTCTAGAGCTGATGGTGACTTATGGTATTGCAAGATTAAACTCACTTGGTGAGGTTGGTAGTATAAATGGTGAGCCTGGAGTTGGGCTACCACTTGATATAAGCAGCTGATACAGTGGTAGTGGATTGCAACCTGACCATAATAGCAAAGAGTGTTGGAATCATTATTGTATCGTGAGTGTGTTGTATATATTCTCTGTATATAAAATGTTTATAACCAGCAGGTGTTTGCCCCTTGGTCTAGTGAGGCTTCCCAGAAGGTCGAAGAGAGAGAGAGAGAGAGAGAGAGAGAGAGAGAGAGAGAGAGAGAGAGAGAGAGAGAGAGAGAGAGAGAGAGAGAGAGAGAGAGAGAGAGAGAGAGCGAGAGACAGAGACAGAGAGCGAGAGAGAGAGAGAGAGAGAGAGAGAGAGAGAGAGAGAGAGAGAGAGAGAGAGAGAGAGAGAGAGAGAGAGAGAGAGAGAGAGAGAGAGAGAGAGAGAGAGAGAGAGAGAGAGAGAGAGAGAGAGAGAGAGAGAGAGAGAGAGAGAGAGAGAGAGAGAGAGAGAGGGAGAGGGAGAGAGAGAGAGAGAGAGAGACAGAGACAGAGAGAGAGAGAGAGAGAGAGAGAGAGAGAGAGAGAGAGAGAGAGAGAGAGAGAGAGAGAGAGAGAGAGAGAGAGAGAGAGAGAGAGAGAGAGAGAGAGAGAGAGAGAGAGAGAGAGAGAGAGAGAGAGAGAGAGAGAGAGAGAGAGAGAGAGAGAGAGAGAGAGAGAGAGAGAGAGAGCACCACAACTGTGGACTGGGTGGTACAGAATTACAATTCAAAGAAAGGGAAATTGATGAGGTCATACTATATTAGGAGACAGTGGGGAGTCACAGTGAATCGAATTGGGTGTGTGCACGTGACAACGAGGCCAGTGTTGGAGCTGCACCCCCCTAAATGTGTGACGCTGAACCCCTCTCCAAGAGCAGGAAGCTTACAGGGTGATCTCATGATCAAAGTATAAGCACTCTACGGGTTTTGGTTGGTTGTACGGAAGGGACGTACGCACCTGCCTACAACAACTTAATAATATTTGGGGGTAGTCCGGGAGGGACACACTCGACCGATCAACCACACAATAATATTGGGGGCCTGTGTCCGGGAGAGTGAATTGACACCCTGTCCGAGATTGGATTGGTACACCCTTTGTGAAAATGAAAAGGTTGCACCAGGAAACAGTTGAAACAGATAGCGGAAAGATGTAGCATCAGGGTGAATGAATCTAAAGTAGCTGGGATAAAGGATGAAATCCTGAGGCAGATGAGAGCCAAGAGTGAAGTGGCAGAACAAGGAGCCCAGAAAGGTGCTGAAAGTGGAAAGGAGGATGATGGGCAGGATGAAGTGAGATCCCAGGGATCGAGTAGGAGCAGTAAGATTAGCCGCAGTAGCAGGAGTAGCCGGAATAGGAGCTTGGAAAGATTGCAGCTGGAGCTCCAGATGCAGCGTAAGGAGAGACAGTTCCAACTGGAAAGGTTGAAGTTAGAACATCAGATGAAAGATAAACATGAGAAAGAAAAGGAGAAAACCAGACTGGAGATAGAAAAAGAGAAAACCAGACTGGAGGTAGAAAAAGAGAAAACCAGACTGGAGGTAGAAAAAGAGAAGACCAGAATAAAGAACTGGAGTTAGAGCGGGAAAAAGAAAAAGAAAAAGACCAAGTCGAAAGGGAAAAAGATAGGACAAAACAAATGCAGATAGAAGCCAATAGAACCTTGGCTGAACAAATGATTGAACATGGGTTGCCAGATACACCAACCGTGTATCACACTCACCTAGACAATAGGGTTAGGGGAAAAGGTCATTCACCTGTTAGTACCCGAAGAGGCAGAGAGCTTCTTCGAGCATTTTGAAAAAGTAGCCAGAATCAAGAAGTGGCCACAGTAGGGATGGGCCCAACTGGTTCAGTTGAGATTGACCGGTGCTGACAGAGAGGCATACACTCAACTAACACTGATGCAACACTCACGTCAGGACCGTGATGCAACACTCACGTTAGGATCATGAAGCAACACTCACGTTAGGACCGTGAAGCAACACTCACGTTACGACCTTGAAGCAACCCTCACATTAGGACCGTGATGCAACACTTACGTTAGGACCGTGATGCAACACTCATGTTAGGACGGTGATGCAACACTCACGTTAGGACGGTGATGCAACACTCACGTTAGGACGGTGATGCAACACTCACGTTAGGACCGTGATGCAACACTCACAACTTAAATTCCCATCAAGTGTTTAACATTGTATTCTTGACAGATAATTATGTTTTTTGCTAATATGTAAATTTTATGAAAGTTGGTGATTGAATAAATCAACAAAAGGTGATAGAAAATAAAATTAACAAGTGATTAAAAAGATGAATAAAAAATGAATGAATGAAAAACTTGACTGAATAAACAAATTATATATGTCTGACCAGCAAATAAATAGTGACTAAAGTGAGAAATATAGGTGATAAAATATATGAAAACGGGAGTTTGCATTGGTAAATGATGTTTGAATGATCCGATGAAATATTATAAATAGATATATTAAAGTTGCTGAAATTGACAAATAAAACATGATTGAACATTTAAAATGTGATGAAAAAGATGAAAATTGCGATTGAATATTAAAACTGAAGTATTATTTAACTAAATGAATAAATGAAGAGACGATGAACAAGGTCGAACTGGTGACCGCGTGAACACTGGGTCGAACCTCTCTGTCTGAACACAACGTTTGCTGTTTAAAGAAAAACTCAGCTGTCATACATTCATTCACTTCATCATACATTTTTAAGTGAAAATTGACGCCAGAGAAGTAAAAATCTGTGAGGAAAAAATATTTTCTTCATTGAAGTCTTGAGTTAATACAATCTTTATGATAGATGAATTACATGTTTTAACTAAATTATGTAATATTTATTATAGTTTCTACGGTAATTATGGTATAATATTATAGTAACTATAAAAATGCCTTAACTGTTACTATAATATTATAGTAACAGTTAAGGCATTATGGTAATTTTTACGGTAAATACAAGAATATTCCTTTATATACACATTGGAAGTATGAACATTCCTGTAAATATGTTACAGGATTCATAACATAATTGATTATATTTTATATCGATGCTAGAGAGGAATTAAGTAATCCAGAATGAGATCCTAGCTATGCACGAAAATCTACTTATACACAAAAACTAAATGTTCAGACTTAACATGAATGCATTCACACAAGTTGAGAGCTTTGCAACCATCGGAACAGCGTGTTGTGAACGTTTCAATAAAAGAATTAGTTGTTGTGAGTGTTGCAACACATGAATGATGTGATACTGTGGCAACACAGAAGTGTTGTGTGTGTTGACACACAAGACTATCATATTTGTTCTGAATGTTGCAACAAATATTACTATAGCGTGAGTGATGCATCACGTTATTTATGTGTTGCAATGATGCACTCACCACGTATTATCCTTGTATTGCAATGTTCAACTCTCACAACATAATATCCCTGTGTTGCATCCCTCAAACCACATTATTTCTGTGTTGCAACTCTCGCAACACGTTATTCCTGTCCGTAAACACGCAACATACACAAGACGTTATTCCTGTCCTCTGCACCTTTTACAGGAAGTTCTTCTTGCATTACACCGTCGCAACACTCACAACACATTATTACTGTGTTTCAGCGTTCATAACACTTTATTTCTGCGTTTGATTATTCACAAAACTTTTGTTCTGTGGTGCAACACTCACAACATGCCACTCCTGAGTTGCAACACGCACAACTGGTTATTAGTGGTGCAACTCTCACAACACGCCAATCTTGTGTTGCAATGATGTAACACAACACTCCCAATCTATTATTTATGCATGCAACACTTGCAGAACGTTATTTCTGTGTTGCACTACTCACAAAATGGCATTTATGTTTTGTAACTCTCACAACATGTTATTCCTTCGTTGCATCGCTGCATCACTCACAACATGTTATTCCTTTGTTGCATCGCTGCATCACTCACAACATGTTATTGCTGTGTTGCATCGCTGCATCACTCACAACATGTTATTCCTTCGTTGCATCGCTGCATCACTCACAACATGTTATTGCTGTGTTGCAACACTCATAAGACGTTAGCAACGTGATGCAACACTCCACTCGTTTTCTCACCAAGCGTTAAACGTTGTGTTATTGCACGATTTAAATTGTTCATTGCTAATATGTAAATTTCTAGTGATTGAAAAGATAGATAAAATGTGATGGATATATGGATAAGTTATAAATAGATCAAAAGAAAACATTAAATAAACAACTAAAACGGGAGAAAATAAATAAATTATATGCAAATGAATAGTTATTAAAGATGATTACATGTATAAATACAAGTGATTAAGTATCAAATAAATGTGAATGGATTAATAAAGACATGATGATTAAAGAAATAATTAAAATGTGATAAATAAATATGTAAAATGTGCTGGAATAGATCTATAAAGTGATTAAATATTAAAGGGGATTAAACAGATGAAAAAGTAGGACTCAATAATTCTAATTATTATTTGGGTGTATATATAGAAAAGGAATTGCCTGCGACACTGTCGAACTGGTGACCACGTCAACACCGGGTCCGACCACCCAGTCTGACCACGACGCTTCCTGCTTAATGAAGAACTCATCAGTCATACATTCATCCACTTCATCATACATCTTCAACTGACAATTCAGGCGTGTGAAGGAGAAAGTCGGGAAGGAAAATTAATCTTTATGAGAAGAGGATGTAAGATAAGGAAATGATGAGATGAAAGCGCCAGGCTAGTATGAATATATAACACTTGGAAGGGACATTAGGATGGGCTAGGATGTGAGGACGGAGTGAAGGAACGGTGCTCAACCACTTGGACCATCGGGGATCGAACACTGACCCTGCAAGAAGCGAAAGTATGAGTGGAAAAACAGTTTATGGCAGTTAAAATGTTATTGATTACATAAGTTTATTTACCCAAGAGAAGAAAGAGTCGTGAATAAAAACCTAACTTTAGGTAAAACTTGTGATATTCATAACCAAAAATAAACACAGACTTAACACGAATGTACACACACACACATTAAAACACACGCAGTGTCTACTCACATATTTGTGCTTGCGGGGGTTGAGCTTTGTCTCTTTGGTCCCGCCTCTCAACTGTCAATCAACTGGTGTACAGATTCCTAAGCCTACTGGGCTCTATCATATCTACATTTGAAACCGTGTATGGAGTCAGCCTCCACCACATCACTTCCTAGTGCATTCCATTTACTAACTACTCTGACACTGAAAAAATTCTTTCTAATGTCTCTGTGGTTCATTTGGGTGCTAAGTTTCTTCCCGTGTCCCCTTGTCCGTGTTCCACCCGTGCTGAAGAGTTTGTCTTTGTTCACCCTGTCAATTCCCCTGAGAAATTTGTAGATGGTTATCATGTCTCCCCTTTCTCTTCTGTTTTCCAGGGACGTAAGGTTCAGCTCCTTCAGCCTTTCCTCGTAGCTCATGCCTCTTAAATCCGGGTCAAGTCTGGAGGCATACCGCTGAATCTTCTCTAACTTTGTCTTGTGTTTAACTAGATATGGACTCCAGGCAGGAGCTGCATAGTCTGACATAAGTGGTATACAAGGTCCTGAATGATTCCTTACACAAGTTTCTAAAGGCAGTTCTTATGTTGGCCAACCTAGCATATGTCGCTGATGATATCCTTTTGATTTGAGTCTCTGGGGATAGGTTCCGTGTGATATCAACCCCCAGATCTTTGTCTCTATTTGTCTCTTGCAGGATTTCACCTCCCAGATGGTACCTCTGTTCAGCCTTCTGCTCCCTTCGCCTAATTTCATTACTTTACACTTTCCTGAGTTGAACTTTAGCAGCCACTTTCTAGATAATTCCTCCAGTTTTTCCAGATCATCCTGTTGTCTCTGTCTATATTCGTCTGTCTTAATTCTTCTCATAATTTTTGTATCATCAGCAAACATTGAGACGAATGAGACTATACCCTCTGGAAGATCAAACAGGTCTCCTGTTTCCAGTGACCTGTTATACACCATAGAGAGTGGCACACTTAGTGCCTCTGCACCTTCTTTTAGTATCCACGGTGAGAATCTGTCAGGCCCAACAGCCTTTCTCACATTCAGCGCCAACAGATTCCTATTGACCTCATCACTGGTGAGGTAAAATTCCTCCAAGGTTCTTTTCTCTAGTGTCGTAAGGTTCAGTTCCTGCAGACGCTCTTCATATCACATCCCTCGTAATTCTGGGACAAGCCTCGTCGCAAACCTCTGAACCTTCTCCAGTTTCTTTATGTGTTTCTTCAGGTGGGGGCTCCATGATGGCGCGGCATACTCTAAGACGGGTCTCACGTAGGCAGTGTAAAGCGCCCTAAAAGCCTCCTCATTTAGGTTTCTGAATGAAGTTCTAATTTTCGCCAGTGGAGAGTACGCTGCTGTCGTTATCCTATTTATATGTGCCTCAGGAGTTAGATTAGGTGTCACATCCACTCCCAGGTCTCTTTCTCGAATCGTTACAGGTAGGCTGTTCCCCTTCATTGTGTACTGTCCCTTTGGTCTCCTATCACCTGATCCCATTTCCATAACTTTACATTTACTGGTGTTAAACTCCAGTAGCCATTTCCCTGACCATCTCTGCAACCTGTTTAAGTCCTCTTGGAGGATCCTACAATCCTCGTCTGTCACAACTCTTCTCATTAATTTTGCGTCATCCGCAAACATTGACATGTATGATTCTACTCCTGTAAACATATCATTTACGTAAATTAGAAAGAGGATTGGTCCCAGCACCGATCCTTAAGGTACTCCACTTGTTACTGTTCGCCAGTCCGACTTCTCGCCCCTTACCATTACCCTCTGGCTCCTTCCTGTTAGGTAGTTCTTCACCCATACTAGGGCCTTTCCGCTTACTCCTGCCTGCCTCTCAAGTTTGTATACCAGTCTCATGTGCGGTACTGTATCAAAGGCCTTTTGGCAGTCAAGAAATATGCAGTCTGCCCAGCCTTCTCTGTCCTGCCTTATCCTTGTTACTTTATCACAGAATTCTAAAAGGTTTGTTAGGCATGATTTCCCTGTCCAGAACCCATGTTGGTGCTTGTTTACAAACCCAATGCTCTCCAGGTGCTCAACAAGTCTTAGGCTAATTATTCTTTCAAGTATTTTGCAGGGGATGCTTGTCAGTGATACGGGTCTGTAGTTAAGTGCCTCCTCACTATCACCTTTCTTGAAATTCGGTACGACATTTGCCTCCTTCCAGCTACTGGGCAATTCTCCTGACATAAGTGACTCATTAAAGATCATTGCCAGCGGCACGCTGAGAGCCTGCGCTGCCTCTTTAAGTATCCACGGTGATACTTTGTCTGGTCCAACAGCTTTATTTGCATCCAGTGTTGTCAACTGTTTCATTACCTCCTCTGCTGTCACCTCTATATCTAGTCTTTCATCTAGGGTAATCGTTTCTAACAATGGGAGCTGCTCAGGTTCGGTTGTGAACACTCCATGGAAATTTGCATTCAGTACCTCGCAGATTTGCTTGTCGCTTTCTGTATATGCCCCTTCTGTTTTCCTCAGTCTTGTCACTTGGTCATTTACCGACATCTTCCTTCTTATATGGCTATGTAGTAATTTAGGTTGCTTTTTCGCTTTGACTGCAATATCATTCTCATAATGTCTTTCCGATACTCGTCTTATGTTAATGTAATCATTCCTAGCTCTGTTACATCTAATCCTGTTGTCCTCTGTCCTTTGTTTTATGTACTTCCTCCACTCCCTCCTGCTTCTCACCTTTGCTTCCTGACACTGTCTATTAAACCATGGGTTATTATATTCCCTCCTGCTTTTTTCCTTTATTGTTGGAATAAATCTCTCTTCAGCCTCCTTGCATTTCAATATAACTTGGTTCATCATACCTTGCACTGTTTTTCCTCTAAGTTCTTCCTCCCACTGCACTTCTCCCAGGTAGTCCCTTATCCTTCTGTAGTGTCCTTTTCTGTAATCAAGTCTCTTTTCCCGGACCTCTTGTCCTTTGGTCACAATTTTAAGCTCCATCATGTAGTCAAAGACTAGGACACAATGGTCACTGGCTGCTAGTGGTATTTCATGTTCCAACTGCACGATGTCTTCTACATTCTGGGTGAAAATGAGATATAATAGGCAGGGCGTATCCCCTCCTCTTTCCCTAGTATCTTCCTTCACATGCTGTGTTAGGAAATTCCTGTCAATAACGTCTACCAGCTTCGCTCCCCAGGTCTGCTCCCCGCCATGGGGATTCCTCGTTTCCCAATCTATCTCTCCATGATTTAGGTCTCCCATGACCAGCAGCTTCGCTCTCATTCTATGCGCTATAGTTGCTGCCCTCTGCAGTTCATCTATTCATGTCTTGTTGCTGTCCTCGTACTCCACTGTCAGAGTTCCCTGTATGAAGCTCGTGCTTTCATTGGTACCTGGATTTTCCAGCTCATCAAACTTCCATTTCCGCTTTATTAGGAGTGCCACTCCTCCTCCCTGTCTCTGTGTCCTTTCTTTTCTTATCACCTGGTACCCCTCTGGAAAGATTGCATCCAAGAGCATGCCATTTATTTTAGTTTCCACTATTGCCACTATGTCTGGGTCTGCCTCACTAACTCTTTCTTTTATCTCTTCTGCTCTATTGGCTACCCCATCAGCATTGGTGTACCAAACCTTGAGACTCTTCTTGGAAACTCGGGTGTCAGAGTTCCCCCTTTTGCCGGGGGTCTGGGGGGGCTGGGGGGTGTCTGGGGGGCGAATGACAACATGTGAGTCATAAACACTCACCCAACACGTTACTGTAACCAACATGTGAGTCATAAACACTCATAAACATAAAACTGGAGATCAAATCAGTATGGATGTGACTATGGAACATTATTAAGTCTAGGACACGGCGTTGCCTAGATAATAGTCTTTTGGTCAACTAAAGTTTCTCATAACTTTGATGTAAATTATCTGTCCATGTGCACGTGTACCATCCTAGCAGTCTTCACCTTGTTGTGTTAACAGATTCAAGAAATAATTTTTGTAGCCTATACTATTCCTGGTGCCTTCTTTTCGTCTCACCTATGTTTAGATCTTTGCATTGGTCAGTGTTAAAGGAAAGTGACCATCTGTCCGACCACTGCTTGAGCACAACTAGATCTCATACTCTCCCTCAAACGTCTTCGTTTCTAAATCGCAGCAATTATGCAAAATTCCCAAATAACGATACTTAAGACTATCTTCTGACAGTTAGATGACATATGTCACAATCTGAATGACCCCAAATGAACTCACGGGGGAAAACTACTTGCGTTTTTTAATACTTGCAACTGTTCGCCGTTGATTTCTCTTTATTCAGCATTACCCTCTGTTTTCAACCAATGATATGTTCTCTCCTCCACACCAGCACTCTTTTAGTTATGAAATCCTGATCTTCAATTTTGGAATGAGGAATTACTAAATGGAACTGTGTTCCACGTTTGTTGATTATCAATGCAAATACCGGCAACTAACCCTTCTTTCCCTAGTTTTATAATTGTTATCTAAACATAACGCTTTTAAACTCGTAGGGCATTATCTGCCTTAAAATAATCCATGCTGATATTTTAAGAGAAATCCAAATTTTTTAAGTGTTCCAGGAGACGTTTCCTTGCAAGCTTCTCTAGCGCCTAACTGAGAATGGTGGATAATGAAGTTACTGTGTAGTTTAGTGGCTCCTGTGTCCTTTCATTCTGGCATATTGGCACTACATTGGTTGTCTTCCATTCCTTTGGCAACTCCTTCTTTAGTGAAGCGCTGAAGTGTTAATAGTCTCAGTCCGCAGCTACATCTTTCAGTCCCCACAAATGCCATTTGTTGTTTACAGTGTACTAATCTATTTGTACTAACCTATTTGAGCCTGCAGAATCGAGCTATAGCTTTTGTACCGCGTTTTCTAGCCTTTGGCTGTTTAATTAATGCAATGAATCCTAAACTATTTCTTTATTATCCCTTCATTTAAAATTATGAAAGGAGTTAGCGAATATGTATAAAATGTAAGTGATTAATTTTACAGTATAATTAACTTGCTCGGGAAGGAAAATATTGAGGGCCTGTCCGGGAGTTGAACCCGGGACCTCCTGCACCCAAAGCAGGAATCATACCACTAGACCAACAGGCCGTGGATATTTGAGTTTAGTTACGTTATTTAAATCGCCTTTTTAGAATGAAATATGCCAATTGAAATTACCAGAGCTTGTCCGGGATTCGAATCCGGGATGCGAGTATTTAAAGCAAGCGATGTTTTTCTTGAGCAAAGCATAATTTTCAACCTGCGATCAATCAACTGGTAAACATCACACACTTCCTTGTCGTTTGTAGGGAATCTACCTCTATTTAATTACGTGTTCCAACTCTGTTGTTTTTCTCCTGATGTGGCTGTGCAGCTATTTAGGTTGACTCTTTGCCTTGCTTGCTAAGTCATTTTCATATTGTCCTGCCTCTCTTCTCTCCATGACGTATTAATTTTTGGCACTCTGGTATTTTTCTCTGCTCACAAGTGTCCTGATATTTCTATAGTTTCTCCGCACCCCTTGTATATTGTTGTTTTGCTAGTTTATATCACATCTCTGATGTAAACATGGGATTCTCATCTGCATTTCGTTTCTTTCCTTTCGGGCCTGGGCAAACTTGTCTGCTGCCTCCTTACACTTCTGGGTGATGTAGTCCATCATCTTGCCCCGTCTTTCCCCTGAACTTTCCCATGTTATATCTGTTAGGATTTTTTTTTATCTCCTCATAATTTCCCTTTCGGAATGCCAGCCTTTTGTTTTCAGGTCACTTCCTTGAGTACATTAACCCTTCTTCGACCAAATACTTAAACGTGATTACACTGAGGTCGCTCATTCCTACTGAGGCCTCGAAACCGATTTCTCATAAGGCGGAGTCGTTCAGAGTGAAGACTAGGTCGAGTCTCGCTGATTATCTTTTCCTCTCATTCTTGTGGGTCCCCTGACATGTTGGGTTAAAACGTTTTGTCGCCATCTCCAATAGTTTAGATCTCCATGTTTCCTCACCTCCGTGTGGTTCTTTGTTCTCCCAGTCTATCCTTCCGTGATTGAAGTCCCCCATGATGAGTAGATGGGATCGGTTTCTACAGACAACAGTGGCTGCCATCTCAGTTATAGTGTTGACTCCCATAATGTTTCTGTCATACTCTTGCCTGGGTCTTCTGTCATTTAGTGGTGGGTTATATATCACCGCTACTACTACTCCTGGTCCTCCCATCGTCATGGTGCCTGTAATGTAGTCTCTGGAGTGTGTGTGTGTGTGTGCTCACCTAATTGTTCTCGCCTAATTGTGCTTGCGGGAGTTGAGATCTGGCTCTTTGGTCCCGCCTCTCAATGGTCAATCTCCAACACATATTTGAACAATCTTCTCTCGTACATACAGCAATGAAGCGCGTCAATGACTGGGCAAGTACAACTCAAACCGAACTTGCAGGCATATACCTTGCCACTGAATTTTTAAAAGACAAAGGCAGTGGACTTATATACTGTGACTCGCAGAGTGCACTCCTGGCATTGAACGCACATAGTAGTGACACCCAGAAAATAGTCAGTGATATTCGAATGAATGTTTTAGCTGCCAAAGAAAACAGATTTGAGATTAAATTCCTATGGATACCATCACATGTTGGCATCTCAAGGCATGACACTGTTGATATGCTTGCTAAGTCAGCTTGCAGAAAACCAGTGGTAGA
The DNA here is from genome assembly GCF_040958095.1 of Procambarus clarkii. NCBI lineage: Eukaryota > Metazoa > Arthropoda > Malacostraca > Decapoda > Cambaridae > Procambarus > Procambarus clarkii. Next base: position 14,241,752 of record NC_091150.1, read on the forward strand.
AATTGATATGGGTGTTTCATTAGCAGTGACAAAGAGAATACTTAAACAAATATCTAATGAAAATCTCACCGACCTAACAAATTCTCAAAGACCTGAAAGTTGTAGCATTAAATATTATGATAGATATCGTGAGGAGACATTCACATATGGGACTAATAGAACAAGAACCCGGCAATGTGATGTTATAGTGGCCAGAATACGCCTGGGATATAGACGTATCTGGCAGCTTTCTCAAAACCCAAATGTCGAGTACACAATGTGTCAACTTTGTGAAAGAGAAAACATGCACTCTCTTGAACATTATATTGTAGAATGTCCCATACTGACTGACTTTCGCCCTCCTGGGCTAAGGTATGCTGAACTCTGTAGTTACTATATGAGTACTGGAACACTTGATGATATATTGGACTTGTATCCAAAATTGACCATGTAATGTGTCAATCATACAATGTATGTATGTGATGTAACTATATAACCTGAGCTTGTAAAAGCACCTTCATCACCTTCAGTGATTAAGTGCTTAATTGCACACTAGTTTCTTTATCAGCTACCTCACCCTGTCAGGGTAAATGAGACAAATGTATGTGAATGCATGTATGTGTGTATATATGTATGTGTATGTGTGTGTGTGTGTATGTATATGTATGGGTATAAAGCAAATATGGAAGCTGATCAGAATTACATTTCACCTTTGTGAATGTACATTAATGACACTATGTAAAAGACACATCTAATACTTTATGTAGGGCGTACGTAAATCTGTGTATCTTTGTATTTACGTATGTAGGTTAGCTTAGCATTTTAAAAGCACCGAATCACCTTCTGTGGTTGAGTGTTCAATAAACCCTTGAACTGTATGTTTAACACTTCTCTAACCCTGCCCATGGAGGACAGAAGAAAATGTATATATGCTGGTTAGCATTGTAAATGTGTGGCCACGTCTGTGGTAGAAAATAATAAAAAAAAAAAAAAAATAAAAAAAAAAAAAAAAAAAAAAAAAAAAAAAAAAAATAAAAAAAAAAAAAAAAAAAAAAAAAAAAAAAAATGGTCAATCAACTAATGTACAGGTTCCTCGGCCTACTGGACTCTATCATATCTACACTTAAAGCTGTGTATGGAGTCAGCCTCCACCACATCACTTCCTAATGCATTCCATTTGTCTACTACTCTCACAATGAATATTCTTTCTAACGTCTCTATGGGTCATTTGGGCACTCAGTTTCCACCTGTGTCCCGTAGTGCGTGTGCCCCTTGTGATAAAAAGTCTGTCTTTATCTACCCTATCAATTCCTCTGAGAATCTTGTATGTGGGGGTCATATCCCCTCTAACTCTTCTGTCTCTCAGTGACGTGAGGTTTAATTCCCGTAGTCTCTCCTCGTAGCTCATAACCCTCAGTTCGGGTACTAGTCTGGTAGCAAACCTTTGAACCTTTTCCAGTTTAGTCTTATGCTTGACTAGATATGGACTCCATGCAGGGGCCTCATACTCCTTGATTGGTCTGATATATGTGGTATATAATGTTCTGAAAGATTCCTTACACAATTTTGTAAAGGCCGTTCTTATGTTAGCCAACCTAGCATATGTCGCTGATATTAATCCCAGGTCTTTCTCTCTCTGACTCTGGAAGTATTTCATCTTCCAAATGATACCTTGTATCTGGTCTCCTGCTCCCTACACTTATCTTCATTACATTACATTTGCTTGGGTTAAACTCTAACAACCATTTGTTCGATCATTCCTGCAGTTTGTCCAAATCTTCTTGAAGCCTCAAGCTGTCCTCCTTTGTCTTATTCCTTCTCATAATTTTGGCTTGCAGGGTGGAGCATCGTCAGCAAACATTGAGAGGAATAAGTCTATACCCTCCGGGTGATCATTTACGTATATCAAAAACAGGTTAGGTCCGAGTACAGAGCCCTGTGGGATTCGACTGGTGACTTCACGCCAATCTGAGGTCTCATCCCTCACTGTAACTCTCTGCTTCCTATTGCTTAGGAACTCCCTTATACACAGCCTGTTACTCCTGCCTGTCTATCCAGCATATGTACCAGCCTCTTATGGGGTACTGTGTCAAAGGCTTTCCGACAGTCCAAGCAAATGCAGTCCGCCCTGCTTTCCTTTTCTTACCTGGTTGTAGAATTATTAAGGAGGCATAACTTTAAAAAATGCAATGAATGAAAACTGGTTCGATTTCAATCAAACGTCTTTGACTAGCTGTATATAAAAAGGGCTTCAACTGGTCCGAGTCTCAGCATCGTAGCCTCAACAGGAAGGAAGAAAACAATATTTAATAATGTGTCAAAATTTTTTCAAAATAATAAGAAATTAACATCAAACACAAGTGACAACTGAAATCATGTCTATGACTCTCAGCTATCAGAATAGCATATAATAACACATATAATAATTAGTTTTATCCAAAAAAATGTAAAAAAATTTATTTTTTCAATTTTTTTACAATTTGCATGAAACGTGTACACCTGACTGCACGTAAGCCTATCTGTAAGGGTGCCAATTTTGGAGGAAATTGGTTGATGTCAACCTCAGCCACAGGTTGCAACACCTTTGACTTCATTACTTTTCAAGTTACATAAAAGTGACTTTACTCTTTTATTTTGAATTATATTTACATGAAACTTACATGTTGCATGTAGATTTTGTGTCTACAATTTGTTAAACCTCTTTTTTTCTTAAGTTCATTTATTGATTTTATAAATAGTTATAAACATGATATATTTGCATAATTTTGTTGGGAACTTTGACTTATTGAATCAGAAAAACTAAACATTTGAAATCATTCAATTGATTTCATTTGAAAGTTGTGGTTCTAGTGTATTTTTGAAAATATGTAAAATTCGTTGAGATTTTTACAATTTTTTACCTAACTTTCTAATTAGGCTGAGATACTGAAACTTGACGTAGTTGCAGCCCTTTTCATTTACAACTATTCCACAAAGTTTGGTTGACATGGATCAACTTTTAATATTCTAAGTTACGCAACCTGACGCCTGGCAGCTGAATGGACAGCGCTTCGGATTCGAAGTCCTGAGATTCTGGGTTCGATCCCCAGTGGAGGCGAATACCAAAAGGCGAAAAGTTTGTTTCGCCTTGAAGCCCCTGTTACCAAGCAGTAAATAGGTACCTGTGAGTTAGACAGCTGCTACGGGCTGCTTCCTGGGGGATGTGTAACAAAAAAGAGGCCTGGTCGAGGACCGGGCCGCGGGGACGCTAATCCCCGAAATCTTCTCAAGATAACCCTTATGCCAGTAAGGCAAGATTTACCCTCCCTGAATCCATGTTGCCAGTTTGTAACGAAGTCCCTTCTCTTCAGATGTGTTACTAGGTTTTTTCTCACGATCTTCTCCATCACCTTGCATGGTATACAAGTTAAGGACACTGGCTTGTAGCTCAGTGCCTCTTGTCTGTCACCCTTTTTGTATACTGGGACTATATTATCCGTCTTCCATATTTCTGGTATGTCTCCTGTCTCCGGTGAGCTACTATACACTATGGAGAGTGACAAGCAAAATGCCTCTAAGCACTCTTTCAATACCCATGATGAGGTTCCGTCTGGACCAACAGCCTTTCTCACATCCAGATCCAACAGGTATCTCTTGACCTCATCTCTTGTAATTTCTAACCCTGCCAAGACCGCCTGGTTTACTGCCACCTCTCTTAGCCCAGTGACCTCACTTCGTTCCTGGAACCTCTTGTTGCGTTCTTTACACATCTCCTTCTTATTCTCTGTATACCTGTCCTCATTCATTCTAAGTTTCATCGCCAGTTATTTCACTGTTGTTTTCCTTCTGGTATCACTGTGCAGCAACTTTGGTTCGGTCTGGACTTTGTTTGCTATATCATTTTCATAATTTTTATCTACTCTTCTCACACTAACATACTCATTCCTGGTTCTCTGGTATCTCTCTCTGCTTTCTGGTGTTCTGTTATTTCGGAAGTTCCTCCACGCACATTTGTTCAGTTCCTTTGCTTCCATACATGCCCTACTAAGTCATGAATTCTTCTTTTGCTTCTCGGAATTTCCTTTTTTTGGCCGGGATAAACCTGTTTACTGCCTCCTGATACTTTTGGGTGACATAGTCCATCATGTCTTGTACAGACTTAGCTCCGAGTTCTGTGTCCCATGGTATATCCTTCAGGAAACTTCTTGTGTCCTCATGAATCTCTTTTCGACACACCAGCCTTTTGTTTCATAGTTCTTTTTTGGGGGAGATAAATCCTAGCTCTACCAGGTATTCAAAGATCAATACACTATGATCATTCATTTCCAAGGGTGCTTCCAACTTAACTTTAATTATATCCCACTCATTTAAGGGTAAATATCAGATCAAGCATGGCTGGTTCAACTTCCCCTCTCATTTTTGTCGGTCCCTTGATGTGTTGGCTTGGAAAGTTTTTTGTTGCCACGTCCAGCAGCTTAGCTCTCTATGTGTCTGGTCCTCCATGTGGGTCTCGGTTCTCCCAATCTATCTTCCTGTGGTTGAAGTCTTCCATGATTTATAGTCCAGATCCATTCCTGTTAGAGACAGAAGTTGATCTCACTGTTATGTTAATGGTGGCCATGGTGTTTCTATCATATTCCTGTCTGGGTCGTCTGTCATTTGGTGGGGGTTATATATGACTATAACTATAATTTTTTGTCCTCCAGTTGCTATGGTACCTGTTATGTAGTCACTGAAACCTTCACAGAGCTGAATAACCGTCTCTCCAAACCTCCAGCCTTTTCTTACCAGCAGGGCTACACCACCACCTCCTTCTCCTTCTCTCTCTTTCCTCGCAACACGGTAGTACTGTGGAAACACTGCATTTGTTATTGCTTTCGTTAGCTTTGTTTTTGTGAGAGCTATTATGTCTGGATTTTCATCTTGTGCTCATTCTCCACGCTCACTTGTTGTATTTGTAATCTCATCTGTGTTAGTGTACATTACCTTGAGACTCACTTTCTTCTGTTCCTTCTCATGTCCCTTTCGTTGTGTGCATTCTGTTGATGGGGAAGCTGTTCCATAGGTATGAGGATTTGTGAGATGGAGGGCGTCTATGGGGTGAGGGGTGGAGGGATGGTTGGCTGAGCATTTGAGTGGAGGCAGAGATGGTTCGGGGTAGGGGCGAGGAGGTCTATGCAGAGGAGGGTGGTAGAGTGGCCCTCCCTTCTTGTGTTACTTGGGTTCTGGTTGTAGGTTCCCTATTAATCTCAAAGGATGTTACGTTGGGGGCTGCAATTTCCTGGTTTTCTCCTCTCACCTTGTGCTGCTTCCTTGCTTCTGCTGCCTAGGTGCTTCTCCCTGCCATGTTTGTCCACTTTGGTCTGTTAAAATTTCTCTGGTGATGGTCTGGTTGTGAAAGAGATTATATGTTCCTTGATGGCGCCCCTGTTGTTTATTCATTGTTAATCGCCTGGAAAGAGACGTTGTTGTTGTCTTGCCTATATACTGAGTTCTTTGAGGCTTACAGTCCCCAAGTGCGCATTGAAAGGCATAGACGACGTTGGTCTCTTTGAAGGCGTTCTGCTTGGTATCTGGAGAGTTTTTCATGAGTTGGTTGGCCGTTTTTTGTTTTGTTTTATAATACATTGTCAATTGTATTTTCAGATTTTTGTCTGTAGGGATATCGTTCCTATCAACAATATCTTTCAGGACCCTTTACTCTGTTTTATGAGCCGTCGAAAAGAAGTTCCTGTAAAATAGTCTAATAGGGGGGTACAAGTGTTGTGTTGTATGACTCTTCAGAGGTTGCATGGTGTTTCACCTTTCTATTTTTGATGTCTTCAACGAAACCTTTAGAGAAGCCGTTGTTGACTAGGACCTGCCTTACCCTACAGAGTTTTTCATGGACTTGCTTCCAATCTGAGCTGTGGCTGAGAGCACGGTCGATGTAAGCGTTGACAACACTCCTCTTGTACCTGTCTGGGCAGTCACTATTGGCATTGAGGCACATTCCTAGGTTGATTTCGTTAGTGTAGACTGCAGCGTGGAAGCCTCCGCTCTTTTCTGTGACTGTTACATCCCATTATTCTCCATCACGTAAGTGAATCTTAACACAGAATTCCGCTCAAATGCCTCCATCAACTGCTGCAGAAATCTGGCATCAGGTACCTGCGTAAAAATGTCGTCAACATACTTGCAGTATATGGCGGGTTTCAAGCCCATGTCAACTAAGACCCTCTGCTTGATGGTGCCCATGAAGAAGTTCGTAAACAGAACACCTAGGGGAGAACCCATGGCGACCCATCTACTTGCCTATACATGTGCCCATCTGAGCTCGAGAAGGGTGCCTCTTTAGTGCAGGATTGAAGTAGTTTCCTCAGTGTGTTTTCTTGCATGTCAGGAGGAGTGCAAGCTTGATCACGATACACTCTGTCTGCTATCATCCCAATTGTTTCGTCCACCGGCACATTGGTAAATAGTGACTCGACATCCAACGAGGCTCATATCCCTGTGGCCTGCGCTCCCCGTAGTAGGTCAACTAATTCCTTGGGAGACTTCAGGCTGAAATCACAAGGTACGTAAGGAGTCAGCAATGTAATAGGCATTATATATATATATATATATATATATATATATATATATATATATATATATATATATATATATATATATATATATATATATATATATATATATATATATATATATATATATATATATATATATATATATACATACATATATATATATATATATATATATATATATATATATATATATACATATATATATATATATATATATATATATATATATATATATATATATATATATATATATATATATATATATATATATATATATATATATATATATATATATATATATATATTTTAGTGAGGTGGATGGGGTGAGGTGGCATTAATAGGGTATTAATTTCATCAACATAAGACAGAACAAAAGGTGGCATTAATAGGGTATTAATTTCATCAACACAAGACAGAACAAGAGGTGGCATTAATAGGGTATTAATTTCATCAACACAAGACAGAACACGAAACAATGGGTATTGAATAGAAGTGTTTGTAGAAAGCCTATTGGTCCATATTTCTTGATGCTTCTATATTGGAGCGGAGTCTTGAGGTGGGTAGAATATAGTTGTGCATTAATTAGCTGTTGATTGCTGGTGTTGACTTCTTGATGTGTAGTGCCTCGCAAACGTCAAGCCGCCTGCTATCGCTGTATCTATCGATGATTTCTGTGTTGTTTACTAGGATTTCTCTGGCGATGGTTTGGTTGTGGGAAGAGATTATATGGTCCTTAATGGAGCCCTGTTGCTTATGCATCGTTAAACGCCTAGAAAGAGATGTTGTTTTCTTGCCTATATACTGGGTTTTTTGGAGCTTACAGTCCCCAAGAGGGCATTTGAAGGCATAGACGACGTTAGTCTCTTTTAAAGCGTTCTGTTTTGTGTCTGGAGTGTTTCTCATGAGTAGGCTTAATAGGGTATTAATTTCATCAACACAAGACAGAACACGAAACAATGGGTATTGAATAGAAGTGTTTGTAGAAAGCCTATTGGTCCATATTTCTTGATGCTTCTATATTGGAGCGGAGTCTTGAGGTGGGTAGAATATTGTTGTGCATTAATTGGCTGTTGATTGCTGGTGTTGACTTCTTGATGTGTAGTGCCTCGCAAACGTCAAGCCGCCTGCTATCGCTGTATCTATCGATGATTTCTGTGTTGTTTACTAGGATTTCTCTGGCGATGGTTTGGTTGTGGGAAGAGATTATATGTTCCTTAATGGAGCCCTGTTGCTTATGCATCGTTAAACGCCTAGAAAGAGATGTTGTTGTCTTGCCTATATACTGGGTTTTTTGGAGCTTACAGTCCCCACGAGGGCATTTGAAGGCATAGATTAGGGTATTAATTTCATCAACACAAGACAGAACACGAAACAATGGGTATTGAATAGAAGTTTTTGTAGAAAGCCTATTGGTCCATATTTCTTGATGCTTCTATATTGGAGCGGAGTCTTGATGTGGGTAGAATATAGTTGTGCATTAATTGGCTGTTGATTGCTGGTGTTGACTTCTTGATGTGTAGTGCCTCGCAAACGTCAAGCCGCCTGCTATCGCTGTATCTATCGATGATTTCTCTGTTGTTTTACTAGGATTTCTCTGGCGATGGTTTGGTTGTGGGAAGAGATTATATGTTCCTTAATGGAGCCCTGTTGCTTATGCATCGTTAAACGCCTAGAAAGAGATGTTGTTTTCTTGCCTATATACTGGGTTTTTTGGAGCTTACAGTCCCCAAGAGGGCATTTGAAGTCATAGACGACGTTAGTCTCTTTTAAAGCGTTCTGTTTTGTGTCTGGAGTGTTTCTCATGAGTAGGCTTAATAGGGTATTAATTTCATCAACACAAGACAGAACACGAAACAATGGGTATTGAATAGAAGTGTTTGTAGAAAGCCTATTGGTCCATATTTCTTGATGCTTCTATATTGGAGCGGAGTCTTGAGGTGGGTAGAATATAGTTGTGCATTAATTGGCTGTTGATTGCTGGTGTTGACTTCTTGATGTGTAGTGCCTCGCAAACGTCAAGCCGCCTGCTATCGCTGTATCTATCGATGATTTCTGTGTTGTTTACTAGGATTTCTCTGGCGATGGTTTGGTTGTGGGAAGAGATTATATGTTCCTTAATGGAGCCCTGTTGCTTATGCATCGTTAAACGCCTAGAAAGAGATGTTGTTGTCTTGCCTATATACTGGGTTTTTTGGAGCTTACAGTCCCCACGAGGGCATTTGAAGGCATAGATTAGGGTATTAATTTCATCAACACAAGACAGAACACGAAACAATGGGTATTGAATAGAAGTTTTTGTAGAAAGCCTATTGGTCCATATTTCTTGATGCTTCTATATTGGAGCGGAGTCTTGAGGTGGGTAGAATATAGTTGTGCATTAATTGGCTGTTGATTGCTGGTGTTGACTTCTTGATGTGTAGTGCCTCGCAAACGTCAAGCCGCCTGCTATCGCTGTATCTATCGATGATTTCTCTGTTGTTTTACTAGGATTTCTCTGGCGATGGTTTGGTTGTGGGAAGAGATTATATGTTCCTTAATGGAGCCCTGTTGCTTATGCATCGTTAAACGCCTAGAAAGAGATGTTGTTGTCTTGCCTATATACTGGGTTTTTTGGAGCTTACAGTCCCCACGAGGGCATTTGAAGGCATAGATTAGGGTATTAATTTCATCAACACAAGACAGAACACGAAACAATGGGTATTGAATAGAAGTTTTTGTAGAAAGCCTATTGGTCCATATTTCTTGATGCTTCTATATTGGAGCGGAGTCTTGAGGTGGGTAGAATATAGTTGTGCATTAATTGGCTGTTGATTGCTGGTGTTGACTTCTTGATGTGTAGTGCCTCGCAAACGTCAAGCCGCCTGCTATCGCTGTATCTATCGATGATTTCTCTGTTGTTTTACTAGGATTTCTAGGCGATGGTTTGGTTGTGGGAAGAGATTATATGTTCCTTAAAGGAGCCCTGTTGCTTATGCATCGTTAAACGCCTAGAAAGAGATGTTGTTGTCTTGCCTATATACTGGGTTTTTTGGAGCTTACAGTCCCCAAGAGGGCATTTGAAGTCATAGACGACGTTAGTCTCTTTTAAAGCGTTCTGTTTTGTGTCTGGAGTGTTTCTCATGAGTAGGCTTAATAGGGTATTAATTTCATCAACACAAGACAGAACACGAAACAATATGTATTGAATAGAAGTGTTTGTAGAAAGCCTATTGGTCCATATTTCTTGATGCTTCTATATTGGAGCGGAGTCTTGAGGTGGGTAGAATATAGTTGTGCATTAATTGGCTGTTGATTGTATCGCTGTATCTATCGATGATTTCTGTGTTGTTTACTAGGATTTCTCTGGCGATGGTTTGGTTGTGGGAAGAGATTATATGGTCCTTAATGGAGCCCTGTTGCTTATGCATCGTTAAACGCCTAGAAAGAGATGTTGTTTTCTTGCCTATATACTGGGTTTTTTGGAGCTTACAGTCCCCAAGAGGGCATTTGAAGGCATAGACGACGTTAGTCTCTTTTAAAGCGTTCTGTTTTGTGTCTGGAGTGTTTCTCATGAGTAGGCTTAATAGGGTATTAATTTCATCAACACAAGACAGAACACGAAACAATATGTATTGAATAGAAGTGTTTGTAGAAAGCCTATTGGTCCATATTTCTTGATGCTTCTATATTGGAGCGGAGTCTTGAGGTGGGTAGAATATAGTTGTGCATTAATTGGCTGTTGATTGCTGGTGTTGACTTCTTGATGTGTAGTGCCTCGCAAACGTCAAGCCGCCTGCTATCGCTGTATCTATCGATGATTTCTGTGTTGTTTACTAGGATTTCTCTGGCGATGGTTTGGTTGTGGGAAGAGATTATATGGTCCTTAATGGAGCCCTGTTGCTTATGCATCGTTAAACGCCTAGAAAGAGATGTTGTTTTCTTGCCTATATACTGGGTTTTTTGGAGCTTACAGTCCCCAAGAGGGCATTTGAAGGCATAGACGACGTTAGTCTCTTTTAAAGCGTTCTGTTTTGTGTCTGGAGTGTTTCTCATGAGTAGGCTTAATAGGGTATTAATTTCATCAACACAAGACAGAACACGAAACAATGGGTATTGAATAGAAGTGTTTGTAGAAAGCCTATTGGTCCATATTTCTTGATGCTTCTATATTGGAGCGGAGTCTTGAGGTGGGTAGAATATAGTTGTGCATTAATTGGCTGTTGATTGCTGGTGTTGACTTCTTGATGTGTAGTGCCTCGCAAACGTCAAGCCGCCTGCTATCGCTGTATCTATCGATGATTTCTGTGTTGTTTACTAGGATTTCTCTGGCGATGGTTTGGTTGTGGGAAGAGATTATATGTTCCTTAATGGAGCCCTGTTGCTTATGCATCGTTAAACGCCTAGAAAGAGATGTTGTTGTCTTGCCTATATACTGGTTTTTTTGGAGCTTACAGTCCCCACGAGGGCATTTGAAGGCATAGATTAGGGTATTAATTTCATCAACACAAGACAGAACACGAAACAATGGGTATTGAATAGAAGTTTTTGTAGAAAGCCTATTGGTCCATATTTCTTGATGCTTCTATATTGGAGCGGAGTCTTGAGGTGGGTAGAATATAGTTGTGCATTAATTGGCTGTTGATTGCTGGTGTTGACTTCTTGATGTGTAGTGCCTCGCAAACGTCAAGCCGCCTGCTATCGCTGTATCTATCGATGATTTCTCTGTTGTTTTACTAGGATTTCTCTGGCGATGGTTTGGTTGTGGGAAGAGATTATATGTTCCTTAATGGAGCCCTGTTGCTTATGCATCGTTAAACGCCTAGAAAGAGATGTTGTTTTCTTGCCTATATACTGGGTTTTTTGGAGCTTACAGTCCCCAAGAGGGCATTTGAAGTCATAGACGACGTTAGTCTCTTTTAAAGCGTTCTGTTTTGTGTCTGGAGTGTTTCTCATGAGTAGGCTTAATAGGGTATTAATTTCATCAACACAAGACAGAACACGAAACAATGGGTATTGAATAGAAGTGTTTGTAGAAAGCCTATTGGTCCATATTTCTTGATGCTTCTATATTGGAGCGGAGTCTTGAGGTGGGTAGAATATAGTTGTGCATTAATTGGCTGTTGATTGCTGGTGTTGACTTCTTGATGTGTAGTGCCTCGCAAACGTCAAGCCGCCTGCTATCGCTGTATCTATCGATGATTTCTGTGTTGTTTACTAGGATTTCTCTGGCGATGGTTTGGTTGTGGGAAGAGATTATATGGTCCTTAATGGAGCCCTGTTGCTTATGCATCGTTAAACGCCTAGAAAGAGATGTTGTTTTCTTGCCTATATACTGGGTTTTTTGGAGCTTACAGTCCCCAAGAGGGCATTTGAAGGCATAGACGACGTTAGTCTCTTTTAAAGCGTTCTGTTTTGTGTCTGGAGTGTTTCTCATGAGTAGGCTTAATAGGGTATTAATTTCATCAACACAAGACAGAACACGAAACAATATGTATTGAATAGAAGTGTTTGTAGAAAGCCTATTGGTCCATATTTCTTGATGCTTCTATATTGGAGCGGAGTCTTGAGGTGGGTAGAATATAGTTGTGCATTAATTGGCTGTTGATTGCTGGTGTTGACTTCTTGATGTGTAGTGCCTCGCAAACGTCAAGCCGCCTGCTATCGCTGTATCTATCGATGATTTCTGTGTTGTTTACTAGGATTTCTCTGGCGATGGTTTGGTTGTGGGAAGAGATTATATGTTCCTTAATGGAGCCCTGTTGCTTATGCATCGTTAAACGCCTAGAAAGAGATGTTGTTGTCTTGCCTATATACTGGGTTTTTTGGAGCTTACAGTCCCCAAGAGGGCATTTGAAGGCATTGATGAAATTAGGGTATTAATTTCATCAACACAAGACAGAACACGAAACAATGGGTATTGAATAGAAGTGTTTGTAGAAATCCTATTGGTCCATATTTCTTGATGCTTCTATATTGGAGCGGAGTCTTGAGGTGGGTAGAATATAGTTGTGCATTAATTGGCTGTTGATTGCTGGTGTTGACTTCTTGATGTGTAGTGTCTCGCAAACGTCAAGCCGCCTGCTATCGCTGTATCTATCGATGATTTCTGTGTTGTTTACTAGGATTTCTCTGCCGATGGTTTGTTTGTGGGAAGAGATTATATGTTCCTTAATGGAGCCCTGTTGCTTATGCATCGTTAAACGCCTAGAAAGAGATGTTGTTGTCTTGCCAATATACTGCTTTTTGGAGCTTACATTCCCCAAGAGGGCATTTGAAGGCATAGACTTATATATATATATATATATATATATATATATATATATATTTATATATATATATATATATATATATATATATATATATATATATATATATATATATATATATATATTTTAGTGAGGTGGATGGGGTGAGGTGGCATTAATAGGGTATTAATTTCATCAACATAAGACAGAACAAAAGGTGGCATTAATAGGGTATTAATTTCATCAACACAAGACAGAACAAGAGGTGGCATTAATAGGGTATTAATTTCATCAACACAAGACAGAACACGAAACAATGGGTATTGAATAGAAGTGTTTGTAGAAAGCCTATTGGTCCATATTTCTTGATGCTTCTATATTGGAGCGGAGTCTTGAGGTGGGTAGAATATAGTTGTGCATTAATTAGCTGTTGATTGCTGGTGTTGACTTCTTGATGTGTAGTGCCTCGCAAACGTCAAGCCGCCTGCTATCGCTGTATCTATCGATGATTTCAGTGTTGTTTACTAGGATTTCTCTGGCGATGGTTTGGTTGTGGGAAGAGATTATATGGTCCTTAATGGAGCCCTGTTGCTTATGCATCGTTAAACGCCTAGAAAGAGATGTTGTTTTCTTGCCTATATACTGGGTTTTTTGGAGCTTACAGTCCCCAAGAGGGCATTTGAAGGCATAGACGACGTTAGTCTCTTTTAAAGCGTTCTGTTTTGTGTCTGGAGTGTTTCTCATGAGTAGGCTTAATAGGGTATTAATTTCATCAACACAAGACAGAACACGAAACAATGGGTATTGAATAGAAGTGTTTGTAGAAAGCCTATTGGTCCATATTTCTTGATGCTTCTATATTGGAGCGGAGTCTTGAGGTGGGTAGAATATTGTTGTGCATTAATTGGCTGTTGATTGCTGGTGTTGACTTCTTGATGTGTAGTGCCTCGCAAACGTCAAGCCGCCTGCTATCGCTGTATCTATCGATGATTTCTGTGTTGTTTACTAGGATTTCTCTGGCGATGGTTTGGTTGTGGGAAGAGATTATATGTTCCTTAATGGAGCCCTGTTGCTTATGCATCGTTAAACGCCTAGAAAGAGATGTTGTTGTCTTGCCTATATACTGGGTTTTTTGGAGCTTACAGTCCCCACGAGGGCATTTGAAGGCATAGATTAGGGTATTAATTTCATCAACACAAGACAGAACACGAAACAATGGGTATTGAATAGAAGTTTTTGTAGAAAGCCTATTGGTCCATATTTCTTGATGCTTCTATATTGGAGCGGAGTCTTGATGTGGGTAGAATATAGTTGTGCATTAATTGGCTGTTGATTGCTGGTGTTGACTTCTTGATGTGTAGTGCCTCGCAAACGTCAAGCCGCCTGCTATCGCTGTATCTATCGATGATTTCTCTGTTGTTTTACTAGGATTTCTCTGGCGATGGTTTGGTTGTGGGAAGAGATTATATGTTCCTTAATGGAGCCCTGTTGCTTATGCATCGTTAAACGCCTAGAAAGAGATGTTGTTTTCTTGCCTATATACTGGGTTTTTTGGAGCTTACAGTCCCCAAGAGGGCATTTGAAGTCATAGACGACGTTAGTCTCTTTTAAAGCGTTCTGTTTTGTGTCTGGAGTGTTTCTCATGAGTAGGCTTAATAGGGTATTAATTTCATCAACACAAGACAGAACACGAAACAATGGGTATTGAATAGAAGTGTTTGTAGAAAGCCTATTGGTCCATATTTCTTGATGCTTCTATATTGGAGCGGAGTCTTGAGGTGGGTAGAATATAGTTGTGCATTAATTGGCTGTTGATTGCTGGTGTTGACTTCTTGATGTGTAGTGCCTCGCAAACGTCAAGCCGCCTGCTATCGCTGTATCTATCGATGATTTCTGTGTTGTTTACTAGGATTTCTCTGGCGATGGTTTGGTTGTGGGAAGAGATTATATGTTCCTTAATGGAGCCCTGTTGCTTATGCATCGTTAAACGCCTAGAAAGAGATGTTGTTGTCTTGCCTATATACTGGGTTTTTTGGAGCTTACAGTCCCCACGAGGGCATTTGAAGGCATAGATTAGGGTATTAATTTCATCAACACAAGACAGAACACGAAACAATGGGTATTGAATAGAAGTTTTTGTAGAAAGCCTATTGGTCCATATTTCTTGATGCTTCTATATTGGAGCGGAGTCTTGAGGTGGGTAGAATATAGTTGTGCATTAATTGGCTGTTGATTGCTGGTGTTGACTTCTTGATGTGTAGTGCCTCGCAAACGTCAAGCCGCCTGCTATCGCTGTATCTATCGATGATTTCTCTGTTGTTTTACTAGGATTTCTCTGGCGATGGTTTGGTTGTGGGAAGAGATTATATGTTCCTTAATGGAGCCCTGTTGCTTATGCATCGTTAAACGCCTAGAAAGAGATGTTGTTGTCTTGCCTATATACTGGGTTTTTTGGAGCTTACAGTCCCCACGAGGGCATTTGAAGGCATAGATTAGGGTATTAATTTCATCAACACAAGACAGAACACGAAACAATGGGTATTGAATAGAAGTTTTTGTAGAAAGCCTATTGGTCCATATTTCTTGATGCTTCTATATTGGAGCGGAGTCTTGAGGTGGGTAGAATATAGTTGTGCATTAATTGGCTGTTGATTGCTGGTGTTGACTTCTTGATGTGTAGTGCCTCGCAAACGTCAAGCCGCCTGCTATCGCTGTATCTATCGATGATTTCTCTGTTGTTTTACTAGGATTTCTAGGCGATGGTTTGGTTGTGGGAAGAGATTATATGTTCCTTAAAGGAGCCCTGTTGCTTATGCATCGTTAAACGCCTAGAAAGAGATGTTGTTGTCTTGCCTATATACTGGGTTTTTTGGAGCTTACAGTCCCCAAGAGGGCATTTGAAGTCATAGACGACGTTAGTCTCTTTTAAAGCGTTCTGTTTTGTGTCTGGAGTGTTTCTCATGAGTAGGCTTAATAGGGTATTAATTTCATCAACACAAGACAGAACACGAAACAATATGTATTGAATAGAAGTGTTTGTAGAAAGCCTATTGGTCCATATTTCTTGATGCTTCTATATTGGAGCGGAGTCTTGAGGTGGGTAGAATATAGTTGTGCATTAATTGGCTGTTGATTGTATCGCTGTATCTATCGATGATTTCTGTGTTGTTTACTAGGATTTCTCTGGCGATGGTTTGGTTGTGGGAAGAGATTATATGGTCCTTAATGGAGCCCTGTTGCTTATGCATCGTTAAACGCCTAGAAAGAGATGTTGTTTTCTTGCCTATATACTGGGTTTTTTGGAGCTTACAGTCCCCAAGAGGGCATTTGAAGGCATAGACGACGTTAGTCTCTTTTAAAGCGTTCTGTTTTGTGTCTGGAGTGTTTCTCATGAGTAGGCTTAATAGGGTATTAATTTCATCAACACAAGACAGAACACGAAACAATATGTATTGAATAGAAGTGTTTGTAGAAAGCCTATTGGTCCATATTTCTTGATGCTTCTATATTGGAGCGGAGTCTTGAGGTGGGTAGAATATAGTTGTGCATTAATTGGCTGTTGATTGCTGGTGTTGACTTCTTGATGTGTAGTGCCTCGCAAACGTCAAGCCGCCTGCTATCGCTGTATCTATCGATGATTTCTGTGTTGTTTACTAGGATTTCTCTGGCGATGGTTTGGTTGTGGGAAGAGATTATATGGTCCTTAATGGAGCCCTGTTGCTTATGCATCGTTAAACGCCTAGAAAGAGATGTTGTTTTCTTGCCTATATACTGGGTTTTTTGGAGCTTACAGTCCCCAAGAGGGCATTTGAAGGCATAGACGACGTTAGTCTCTTTTAAAGCGTTCTGTTTTGTGTCTGGAGTGTTTCTCATGAGTAGGCTTAATAGGGTATTAATTTCATCAACACAAGACAGAACACGAAACAATGGGTATTGAATAGAAGTGTTTGTAGAAAGCCTATTGGTCCATATTTCTTGATGCTTCTATATTGGAGCGGAGTCTTGAGGTGGGTAGAATATAGTTGTGCATTAATTGGCTGTTGATTGCTGGTGTTGACTTCTTGATGTGTAGTGCCTCGCAAACGTCAAGCCGCCTGCTATCGCTGTATCTATCGATGATTTCTGTGTTGTTTACTAGGATTTCTCTGGCGATGGTTTGGTTGTGGGAAGAGATTATATGTTCCTTAATGGAGCCCTGTTGCTTATGCATCGTTAAACGCCTAGAAAGAGATGTTGTTGTCTTGCCTATATACTGGTTTTTTTGGAGCTTACAGTCCCCACGAGGGCATTTGAAGGCATAGATTAGGGTATTAATTTCATCAACACAAGACAGAACACGAAACAATGGGTATTGAATAGAAGTTTTTGTAGAAAGCCTATTGGTCCATATTTCTTGATGCTTCTATATTGGAGCGGAGTCTTGAGGTGGGTAGAATATAGTTGTGCATTAATTGGCTGTTGATTGCTGGTGTTGACTTCTTGATGTGTAGTGCCTCGCAAACGTCAAGCCGCCTGCTATCGCTGTATCTATCGATGATTTCTCTGTTGTTTTACTAGGATTTCTCTGGCGATGGTTTGGTTGTGGGAAGAGATTATATGTTCCTTAATGGAGCCCTGTTGCTTATGCATCGTTAAACGCCTAGAAAGAGATGTTGTTTTCTTGCCTATATACTGGGTTTTTTGGAGCTTACAGTCCCCAAGAGGGCATTTGAAGTCATAGACGACGTTAGTCTCTTTTAAAGCGTTCTGTTTTGTGTCTGGAGTGTTTCTCATGAGTAGGCTTAATAGGGTATTAATTTCATCAACACAAGACAGAACACGAAACAATGGGTATTGAATAGAAGTGTTTGTAGAAAGCCTATTGGTCCATATTTCTTGATGCTTCTATATTGGAGCGGAGTCTTGAGGTGGGTAGAATATAGTTGTGCATTAATTGGCTGTTGATTGCTGGTGTTGACTTCTTGATGTGTAGTGCCTCGCAAACGTCAAGCCGCCTGCTATCGCTGTATCTATCGATGATTTCTGTGTTGTTTACTAGGATTTCTCTGGCGATGGTTTGGTTGTGGGAAGAGATTATATGGTCCTTAATGGAGCCCTGTTGCTTATGCATCGTTAAACGCCTAGAAAGAGATGTTGTTTTCTTGCCTATATACTGGGTTTTTTGGAGCTTACAGTCCCCAAGAGGGCATTTGAAGGCATAGACGACGTTAGTCTCTTTTAAAGCGTTCTGTTTTGTGTCTGGAGTGTTTCTCATGAGTAGGCTTAATAGGGTATTAATTTCATCAACACAAGACAGAACACGAAACAATATGTATTGAATAGAAGTGTTTGTAGAAAGCCTATTGGTCCATATTTCTTGATGCTTCTATATTGGAGCGGAGTCTTGAGGTGGGTAGAATATAGTTGTGCATTAATTGGCTGTTGATTGCTGGTGTTGACTTCTTGATGTGTAGTGCCTCGCAAACGTCAAGCCGCCTGCTATCGCTGTATCTATCGATGATTTCTGTGTTGTTTACTAGGATTTCTCTGGCGATGGTTTGGTTGTGGGAAGAGATTATATGTTCCTTAATGGAGCCCTGTTGCTTATGCATCGTTAAACGCCTAGAAAGAGATGTTGTTGTCTTGCCTATATACTGGGTTTTTTGGAGCTTACAGTCCCCAAGAGGGCATTTGAAGGCATTGATGAAATTAGGGTATTAATTTCATCAACACAAGACAGAACACGAAACAATGGGTATTGAATAGAAGTGTTTGTAGAAATCCTATTGGTCCATATTTCTTGATGCTTCTATATTGGAGCGGAGTCTTGAGGTGGGTAGAATATAGTTGTGCATTAATTGGCTGTTGATTGCTGGTGTTGACTTCTTGATGTGTAGTGTCTCGCAAACGTCAAGCCGCCTGCTATCGCTGTATCTATCGATGATTTCTGTGTTGTTTACTAGGATTTCTCTGCCGATGGTTTGTTTGTGGGAAGAGATTATATGTTCCTTAATGGAGCCCTGTTGCTTATGCATCGTTAAACGCCTAGAAAGAGATGTTGTTGTCTTGCCAATATACTGCTTTTTGGAGCTTACATTCCCCAAGAGGGCATTTGAAGGCATAGACTTATATATATATATATATATATATATATATATATATATATATATATATTTATATATATATATATATATATATATATATATATATATATATATATATATATATGTATATATATATATACATATATATATATATATATATATATATATATATATATATATATAAATATATATATATATATATATATATATATATATATATATATATACATATATATATATATATATATATGTATATATATATATATATACATATATATATATATATATATATATATATATATATATATATATATATACATATATATATTGTACCTAGTAGCCAGAACGTCGTACTCGGCCTGCTATGTAAGGCCCGATTTGCCTAATAAGCTAAGTTTTCCCGAATTATTATATTTTCTCTAATTTTTTTCTTATGAAATGATAAAGCTACCCATTTCATTATGTATGAGGTCATTTTTTTTTATTGGAGTTATAATTAACGTAGATATATGACCGAACCTAACCTAACCTATCTTTATAGGTTAGGTTAGGTTAGGTAGCCGAAAAAGTTAGGTTAGGTTAGGTTAGGTAGGTTAGGTAGTCGAAAAACAATTAGTTCATGAAAACTCGGCTTATTAGGCAAATCGGGCATTGCATAGTAGGCTGAGAAGTGCGTTCTGGCTACTAGGTACGACATATATATATATATATATATGTCGTACCTAGTAGCCAGAACTCAGTTCTCAGCCTACTATGCAAGGCCCGATTTGCCTAATAAGCCAAGTTTTCATGAATTAATGTTTTTTCGTCTACCTAACCTACCTAACCTAACCTAACCTAGCTTTT
Organism: Procambarus clarkii; assembly: GCF_040958095.1. NCBI lineage: Eukaryota > Metazoa > Arthropoda > Malacostraca > Decapoda > Cambaridae > Procambarus > Procambarus clarkii. The sequence continues at coordinate 14,261,432 of NC_091150.1, forward strand.
TTTGGCTACCTAACCTAACCTTACCTATAAAGATAGGTTAGGTTAGGTTGGGTAGGGTTGGTTAGGTTCGGTCATATATCTACGTTAATTTTAACTCCAATAAAAAAAAATTGACCTCATACATAGTGAAAAGGGCAGCTTTATCATTTCATGAGAAAAAAATTATAGCAAATATATTAATTCAGGAAAACTTGGCTTATTAGGCAAATAGGGCCTTGCATAGTAGGCTGAGAAGTGAGTTCTGGCTACTAGGTACGACATATATATATATATATATATATATATATATATATATATATATATATATATATATATATATATATATATATATATATATATATATATATATATATATATATATATGTCGTACCTAGTAGCCAGAACTCACTTCTCAGCCTACTATTCAAGGCCCGATTTGCCTAATAAGCCAAGTTTTCCTGAATTTATATATTTACTATAATTTTTTTCTTATGAAATGATAAAGCAACCCTTTTCTCTATGTATGAGGTCAATTTTTTTTTATTGGAGTTAAAATTAACGTAGATATATGACCGAACCTAACCAACCCTACCTAACCTAACCTAACCTATATTTATAGGTAAGGTTAGGTTAGGTAGACAAAAAAAGCTAGGTTAGGTTAGGTTAGGTAGGTTAGGTAGACGAAAAAACATTAATTCATGAAAACTTGGCTTATTAGGCAAATCGGGCCTTGAATAGTAGGCTGAGAAGTGCGTTCTGGCTACTAGGTACGACATATATATATATATATATATATATATTTATATATATATATATATATATATATATATATATATATATATATATATATATATATATATATAAATATATATATATATATTTATATATATATATATATATATATATATATATATATATATATATATATATATATATATATATATATATATATATATGTCGTACCTAGTAGCCAGAACACACTTCTCAGCCTACTATGCAAGGCCCGATTTGCCTAATAAGCCAAGTTTTCATGAATTAATTGTTTTTCGACTACCTAACCTACCTAACCTAACCTAACCTAACTTTTTCGGTTACCTAACCGAACCTAACCTATAAAGATAGGTTAGGTTAGGTTAGGTAGGGTTGGTTAGGTTTGGTCATATATCTACGTTAATATTAACTCCAATATAAAAAAATTGACCTCATACATAATGAAATGGGTAGCTTTATCATTTCATAAGAAAAAAAATTGAGAAAATATATTAATTCAGGAAAACTTGGCTTATTAGGCAAATCAGGCCTTGCAAAGTAGGCTGAGAAGTGCGTTCTGGCTACTAGGTACGACATATATATATATATGTATATATATATATATATATATATATATATATATATATATATATATATATATATATATATATATATATATATATATATATATATATATATATGTCGTACCTAGTAGCCAGAACGCACTTTTCAGCCTACTATGCAAGGCCCGATTTGCCCAATAAGCCAGGTTTTCATGAATTAATTGTTTTTCGACTACCTAACCTACCTAACCTAACCTAACCTATAAAGATAGGTTAGGTTAGGTTAGGTAGGGTTGGTTAGGTTCGGTCATATATCTACGTTAATTCTAACTCCAATAAAAAAAAAATGACCTCATACATAATGAAATGGGTAGCTTTATCATTTCATATGAAAAAAATTATAGAAAATATATTAATTCAGGAAAACTTGGCTTATTAGGCAAATTTGGCCTTGCATAGTAGGCTGAGAAGTGCGTTCTGGCTACTAGGTACGACATATATATATATATATATATATATATATATATATATATATATATATATATATATATATATATATATATATATATATATATATATATATATATATATATATATATATATATATATAAGGCACAACTCTCCTAAACACGAGAGTGAAGTATAGAACTTTAGAACACTTTCCCACCAGGAGACTCGAACCCTAGCCAGCACAGAAGCCTTCCAGCAACTGGCATAACAGGTACGCCTTAACCCGCTCCTCCACCAGCTCAGACCCTTAAGAGCACTAGAGCAAGTGAGGGGTCATTTAGACGTTAATTTCATCAAGTCCCTGTTAATATGGGAAGACACAGTGTCTATGCTTAAGGCACAACTCTCCTAAACACGAGAGTGAAGTATAGAACTTTAGAACACTTTCCCACCAGGAGACTCGAACCCTAGCCAGCACAGAAGCCTTCCAGCAACTGGCATAACAGGTACGCCTTAACCCGCTCCTCCACCAGCTCAGACCCTTAAGAGCACTAGAGCAAGTGAGGGGTCATTTAGACGTTAATTTCATCAAGTCCCTGTTAATATGGGAAGACACAGTGTCTATGCTTAAGGCACAACTCTCCTAAACACGAGAGTGAAGTATAGAACTTTAGAACACTTTCCCACCAGGAGACTCGAACCCTAGCCAGCACAGAAGCCTTCCAGCAACTGGCATAACAGGTACGCCTTAACCCGCTCCTCCACCAGCTCAGACCCTTAAGAGCACTAGAGCAAGTGAGGGGTCATTTAGACGTTAATTTCATCAAGTCCCTGTTAATATGGGAAGACACAGTGTCTATGCTTAAGGCACAACTCTCCTAAACACGAGAGTGAAGTATAGAACTTTAGAACACTTTCCCACCAGGAGACTCGAACCCTAGCCAGCACAGAAGCCTTCCAGCAACTGGCATAACAGGTACGCCTTAACCCGCTCCTCCACCAGCTCAGACCCTTAAGAGCACTAGAGCAAGTGAGGGGTCATTTAGACGTTAATTTCATCAAGTCCCTGTTAATATGGGAAGACACAGTGTCTATGCTTAAGGCACAACTCTCCTAAACACGAGAGTGAAGTATAGAACTTTAGAACACTTTCCCACCAGGAGACTCCACCGCTGGTGGAGGAGCGGGTTAAGGCGTACCTGTTATGCCAGTTGCTGGAAGGCTTCTGTGCTGGCTAGGGTTCGAGTTCTAAAGTTCTATACTTCACTCTCGTGTTTAGGAGAGTTGTGCCTTAAGCATAGACACTGTGTCTTAATTTTAACTCCAATAATTTTAACTCCAATAATTTTAACTCCAATAAAAAAAAATTTACCTCATACATAATGAAATGGTAGCTTTATCATTTCATAAGAAAATAATTTGAGGAAATATATTAATTCAGGAAAACTTGGCTTATTAGGCAAATTGGGCCTTGCATAGTAGTCCAAAAAGTGCGTTCTGGCTACTAGGTACGATATATATATATATATATATATATATATATATATATATATATATATATATATATATATATATATATATATATATGTCGTACCTAGTAGCCAGAACTCACTTCTCAGCCTACTATTCAAGGCCCGATTTGCCTAATAAGCCAAGTTTTCCTGAATTAATATATTTACTATAATTTTTTTCTTATGAAATGATAAAGCAACCCTTTTCTCTATGTATGAGGTCAATTTTTTTTTATTGGAGTTAAAATTAACGTAGATATATGACCGAACCTAACCAACCCTACCTAACCTAACCTAACCTATATTTATAGGTAAGGTTAGGTTAGGTAGACAAAAAAAGCTAGGTTAGGTTAGGTTAGGTAGGTTAGGTAGACGAAAAAACATTAATTCATGAAAACTTGGCTTATTAGGCAAATCGGGCCTTGAATAGTAGGCTGAGAAGTGCGTTCTGGCTACTAGGTACGACATATATATATATATATATATATATTTATATATATATATATATATATATATATATATATATATATATAAATATATATATATATATATTTATATATATATATATATATATATATATATATATATATATATATATATATATATATATATATATATATATATATGTCGTACCTAGTAGCCAGAACACACTTCTCAGCCTACTATGCAAGGCCCGATTTGCCTAATAAGCCAAGTTTTCATGAATTAATTGTTTTTCGACTACCTAACCTACCTAACCTAACCTAACCTAACTTTTTCGGTTACCTAACCGAACCTAACCTATAAAGATAGGTTAGGTTAGGTTAGGTAGGGTTGGTTAGGTTTGGTCATATATCTACGTTAATATTAACTCCAATATAAAAAAATTGACCTCATACATAATGAAATGGGTAGCTTTATCATTTCATAAGAAAAAAAATTGAGAAAATATATTAATTCAGGAAAACTTGGCTTATTAGGCAAATCAGGCCTTGCAAAGTAGGCTGAGAAGTGCGTTCTGGCTACTAGGTACGACATATATATATATATATATATATATATATATATATATATATATATATATATATATATATATATATATATATATATATATATATATATATGTCGTACCTAGTAGCCAGAACGCACTTTTCAGCCTACTATGCAAGGCCCGATTTGCCCAATAAGCCAGGTTTTCATGAATTAATTGTTTTTCGACTACCTAACCTACCTAACCTAACCTAACCTATAAAGATAGGTTAGGTTAGGTTAGGTAGGGTTGGTTAGGTTCGGTCATATATCTACGTTAATTCTAACTCCAATAAAAAAAAAATGACCTCATACATAATGAAATGAGTAGCTTTATCATTTCATATGAAAAAAATTATAGAAAATATATTAATTCAGGAAAACTTGGCTTATTAGGCAAATTTGGCCTTGCATAGTAGGCTGAGAAGTGCGTTCTGGCTACTAGGTACGACATATATATATATATATATATATATATATATATATATATATATATATATATATATATATATATATATATAAGGCACAACTCTCCTAAACACGAGAGTGAAGTATAGAACTTTAGAACACTTTCCCACCAGGAGACTCGAACCCTAGCCAGCACAGAAGCCTTCCAGCAACTGGCATAACAGGTACGCCTTAACCCGCTCCTCCACCAGCTCAGACCCTTAAGAGCACTAGAGCAAGTGAGGGGTCATTTAGACGTTAATTTCATCAAGTCCCTGTTAATATGGGAAGACACAGTGTCTATGCTTAAGGCACAACTCTCCTAAACACGAGAGTGAAGTATAGAACTTTAGAACACTTTCCCACCAGGAGACTCGAACCCTAGCCAGCACAGAAGCCTTCCAGCAACTGGCATAACAGGTACGCCTTAACCCGCTCCTCCACCAGCTCAGACCCTTAAGAGCACTAGAGCAAGTGAGGGGTCATTTAGACGTTAATTTCATCAAGTCCCTGTTAATATGGGAAGACACAGTGTCTATGCTTAAGGCACAACTCTCCTAAACACGAGAGTGAAGTATAGAACTTTAGAACACTTTCCCACCAGGAGACTCGAACCCTAGCCAGCACAGAAGCCTTCCAGCAACTGGCATAACAGGTACGCCTTAACCCGCTCCTCCACCAGCTCAGACCCTTAAGAGCACTAGAGCAAGTGAGGGGTCATTTAGACGTTAATTTCATCAAGTCCCTGTTAATATGGGAAGACACAGTGTCTATGCTTAAGGCACAACTCTCCTAAACACGAGAGTGAAGTATAGAACTTTAGAACACTTTCCCACCAGGAGACTCGAACCCTAGCCAGCACAGAAGCCTTCCAGCAACTGGCATAACAGGTACGCCTTAACCCGCTCCTCCACCAGCTCAGACCCTTAAGAGCACTAGAGCAAGTGAGGGGTCATTTAGACGTTAATTTCATCAAGTCCCTGTTAATATGGGAAGACACAGTGTCTATGCTTAAGGCACAACTCTCCTAAACACGAGAGTGAAGTATAGAACTTTAGAACACTTTCCCACCAGGAGACTCCACCGCTGGTGGAGGAGCGGGTTAAGGCGTACCTGTTATGCCAGTTGCTGGAAGGCTTCTGTGCTGGCTAGGGTTCGAGTTCTAAAGTTCTATACTTCACTCTCGTGTTTAGGAGAGTTGTGCCTTAAGCATAGACACTGTGTCTTAATTTTAACTCCAATAATTTTAACTCCAATAATTTTAACTCCAATAAAAAAAAAATTACCTCATACATAATGAAATGGTAGCTTTATCATTTCATAAGAAAATAATTTGAGGAAATATATTAATTCAGGAAAACTTGGCTTATTAGGCAAATTGGGCCTTGCATAGTAGTCCAAAAAGTGCGTTCTGGCTACTAGGTACGATATATATATATATATATATATATATATATATATATGTCGTACCTAGTAGCCAGAACTCACTTCTCAGCCTACTATTCAAGGCCCGATTTGCCTAATAAGCCAAGTTTTCCTGAATTAATATATTTACTATAATTTTTTTCTTATGAAATGATAAAGCAACCCTTTTCTCTATGTATGAGGTCAATTTTTTTTTATTGGAGTTAAAATTAACGTAGATATATGACCGAACCTAACCAACCCTACCTAACCTAACCTAACCTATATTTATAGGTAAGGTTAGGTTAGGTAGCCAAAAAAAGCTAGGTTAGGTTATGTTAGGTAGGTTAGGTAGACGAAAAAACATTAATTCATGAAAACTTGGCTTATTAGGCAAATCGGGCCTTGAATAGTAGGCTGAGAAGTGCGTTCTGGCTATTAGGTACGACATATATATATATATATATATATATATATATATATATATATATATATATATATATATATATATATATATATATATATATATATATATATATATATATATATATATATATGTCGTACCTAGTAGCCAGAACGCACTTCTCAGCCTACTATGCATGGCCCAATTTGCCTAATAAGCCAAGTTTTCCTGAAGTAATATATTTTCTCTAATTTTTTTCTTATGAAATGATAAAGCTACCCATTTCATTCTATATGAGGTCAATTTTTTTTTATTGGAGTTAAAATTAACGTAGATATATGACCGAACCTAACCAACCCTACCTTACCTAACATATCCTATCTTTATAGGTTAGGTTAAGTTAGGTAGCCGAAAAAGTTAGGTTAGGTAAAGTTAGGTAGGTTAGGTAGTCGAAAAACAAATAATTCATGAAAACTTGGCTTATTAGGCAAATCGGGCCTTGTATAGTAGGCTGAGAAGTGCGTTCTGGGTACTAGGTACGACATATATATATATATATATATATATATATATATATATATATATATATATATATATATATATATATATATATATATAAATATATATATATATATATTTATATATATATATATATATATATATATATATATATATATATATATATATATATATATATATATATATATAAATATATATATATATATATATATATATATATATATATATATATATATATATATATATATATATATATATATATATATATATATATATATATATATATATATATATATATGTATTATTAAATATGACCGAAAAAGTAAGATTAATAATTCTAACACGAATTTTCTCTATCTTTCTTACGTTTCTTTTCACTGTTGATGGTAATTCAAAGATCAATTCTCCAAAATTCATTTTTATTTCTAGTCTGACGCGACACTTGAGCGCGTTTCGTAAATCTTATTACATTTTCAAAGCCTTTAGTTTACAAACACACAACTGAAACTGAATAGAGCTTACACATCTTCGAGTTTATATCTACATTTGGGTGAGGTGGATGAGGTAAAAACAAACTTTCAACAATGGGTATTGAATGGGTATTAAATTCAAACACAAGACAGAACACGAAACAATGGGTATTGAATGGGTATTAAATTCAAACACAAGACAGAACACGAAACAATAGGTATTGAATGGAAGTAATTGTAGAAAGCCTATTGGTCCATATTTCTTGATGCTTCTATATTGGAGCGGAGTTTTGAAGTGGGTAGAATATAGCTGTGCATTAATTGGCTGTTGATTGCTGGTGTTGACTTCTTGATGTGTAGTGCCTCGCAGACGTCAAGCCGCCTGCTATCGCTGTATCTATCGATGATTTCAGTGTTGTTTGCTAAGATTTCTCTGGTGATGGTTTGCTTGTGGGAAGAGATTATATGTTCCTTAATGGTGCCCTGTTGCTTATGCATCGTTAAACGCCTGGAAAGAGATGTTGTCTTGCCTATATACTGGGTTTTTTGAGGCTTACTGTCCCCAAGAGGGCATTTGAAGGCATAGACGACGTTGGTCTCTTTTAAAGCGTTCTGCTTTGTGTCTGGAGAGTTTCTCATGAGTAGGCTGGCCGTTTTTCTGGTTTTATAGTAAATCGTCAGTTGTATCTTCTGATTTTTGTCTGTAGGGATAACGTTTCTACTGACAATATCTTTCAGGACCCTTTCCTCCGTTTTATTGGCTGTGGAAAAGAAGTTCCTGTAAAATAGTCTAATAGGGGGTATAGGTGTTGTGTTAGTTGTCTCTTCAGAGGTTGCATGGCATTTCACTTTCCTTCTTATGATGTCTTCCACGAAACCATTGGAGAAGCCGTTGTTGACTACGACCTGCCTTACCCTACAGAGTTCTTCATCGACTTGCTTCCATTCTGAGCTGTGGCTGAGGGCACGGTCGACATAAGCGTTAACAACACTCCTCTTGTACCTGTCCGGGCAGTCACTGTTGGCATTCAGGCACATTCCTATGTTTGTTTCCTTAGTGTAGACTGCAGTGTGGAAAACTCCGCTCCTTTCCATGACTGTTACATCTAGAAAGGGCAGCTTCCCATCCTTCTCCATCTCGTAAGTGAAACGCAACACAGAATTCTGCTCAAATGCCTCCTTCAGCTCCTGCAGATGTCTGACATCAGGTACCTGTGTAAAAATGTCGTCAACATACCTGCAGTATATGGCCGGTTTCAAGTTCATGTCGACTAAGACTTTTTGCTCGATGGTACCCATGTAGAAGTTTGCAAACAGGACACCTAGGGAAGAACCCATGGCGACCCCATCTACTTGCTTATACATGTGTCCATCCGGGCTCAAGAATAGTGCCTCATTAGTACAAGCTTGGAGTAGTTTCCTTAGACTGTTTTCTGGTATGTCAAGAGGAGTACAGGCCGGATCACGGTACACTCTGTCGGCTATCATCCCGATTGTTTCATCCACAGGTACGTTGGTAAACAGAGATTCTACGTCCAACGATGCTCTTATCCCTGTGGCCCGTGTTCCCCAAGTCAACAAGCAAGTCAACAAATTCCTTTGGAGACTTCAGGCTGAAGGCGCAAGGGACATAAGGAGTCAGCAAGCCGTTGAGTTGTTTCGCCAGTCTGTACGTGGGTGTGGTTATCTGGCTGATGATTGGCCGAAGTGGGTTTCCAGGCTTGTGTGTCTTGACATTTCCATACGCATATCCAGGTTTATATTCCCTAATAACCTTTGGCAGGTGGAGTCCAGATTTCTTGGCGTTCACAGTTTCGATCAATTTGTTGACCATTTATGAGGAAAATATGGAGGAGTGTACTTCTGCCACAGTCGACCAACTTAATATTTTTCATCAACCGGCGAGAATATTTGTAGCTGGATTCAGCAATTCTGGGAAAACTAGTCTGGTGGTAAATTTATGTGTTAAATACCACGGGAAATTCTCAAAAATTATAGTGTCAACTGCAAATAATACTGAACATTGTTACAGTGCCCTCTCCTATTTCTTTCGTTTGCCGGCTTAAAGAGTCATATCAGCTCTCCCTACTGATTCTCTGAGGTTCAGGGAATCTATTGATATATGTGGCGACCAGACCGGCTGCCAGTTAAGGGAAAGAAGTTATATTATAAGTTGTAAATAAAGGAAAATTGGCGCCCTGTTATAAAATGAAACAGTATCCCCTACGGCAGATATGACCTTGTGGAAGGGACACTATGCCGATCGCGGATTGGCCGACGTAGGTCGCGGGCGACAAATCAGGGCCCGCCATGACGTCACCGAGTGCCCCGGGCGGCGCCAACGTCAGAGTTGTACTGACCGTGGAAGCGACAGGACGCGCCTCGGTCTGCTCTCAGGGATTGGAGGCTCTGCAAGCCTTGTTCAGTGGATTGAGCTGGCTGTCGCAGCCATCACAGTTATTGGAGACCCTGCGCTTCTGGGAAGCAAAAGAGGAACCAAGTTCAGTGAGCAGAGAAGTGCCCAAACTTGGAAAATAGTCGGCGACGACGCTGGGCGGCGCCGCTGGCTGGACGTTGAGGTCTGGAAGGTGGGCGAGCAAGCTAGCTGTGACTGGGGTCACATCCACTGAGAATCTTGGAAGGACGACACCGTGCCTAGGACAAGGAGCGACGCCCTGTGGGAGAGGCGAGTGTGGGGAAAAATAGTGATTAGCTCAGCGCCCATCGATGAACCAGGATTGGGGCAGCTGAATCTCAGGGATTGGAACGGCGACGACGCGAAGGCTTCACGACACCTGAGGACCTGTGGAACGCCCTGGATCGTCGAGGATCGACCCAAGGAAGCGTGGGAACCTCACACCATCGAGGGACAGGCGTCGTGAGCCAGGAGTGTAAGGTAGATCATTTTTCCCTCCCATTACCCCTTGTATGAGTAGGCTAGTTAGGCCACAATATTTACTTGTGTATGTGGCAGCAAGACTTTATTACTTTAATAGTAGAATAGGCTGCAAGGCAGCTTGTGTCCAGGACTGTCAGAGAGGACAGTGTGTATGGATGGCAGGACAGTGAAGAAGAGGTGCCGACGTGGTGAAGAGGCCCTCCTGTGAGAGTGTGAGACTCCTGTCTTCCTGCCCAGTAGAAGGAGTGTTGGATGGTCGTGGAAGAAGAGGCTGACGATCTCCAGGCTCATTATCCATATTCCATATTCATGTATTACTTGTGATTGTGTGTGTGCGTTCATGTAATTTGCATCAGTAAATCCACACATTTTATTACTGTGTTTGAGTGTGCCTCCATTTTATGATAATTCTCTATGAGCATACATTTCTGGCTACAAACGATATATAATACACCCACTGAACTGCATTGCTGGGGTGCAGATATAATAACCCAGCTGGCGACCTTGCTAAGAGGAAGATAGAGAAGACAGGCGGGAAAGGAGTTCCTGCAACCTTTTTTTGTCTGGCAGGCAAGACTCAGGGAGGTTATGGTTATAGGTAAGCCTGAGTCTTCCTTCACTCCCCCACGGGTCTAGGCCGGAACTGTTAACAGCAGTTTCCCCGTGTTTGACTGAAGGGCTTCCAGGGTGAATCAGTGGCACCCCTTTGTGGTGGAAGCAAAGACCTGCGGAGGTGGGCATTGTTGGTCCTATCTTGTGTGACCAAGGAGACTCCGGTGAATCCAGGGAGTCGGAGGGGCTGAGTATTTGGGCCTTTGAGCCCCTAGCAGCCGAGTGTTAGCAGAGCCCCGGACCGCCCACCCCCACGTGACAAGAGAACTGGCGACCTTGCCAGGATTCGAACCCCAGTAGCCAAGAACTGGGAACCTCGCCAGGAAGCGTGGATCAAGCTACAGTGTGGACCAAATTTCAAGACAAGTGTTGCCAGGGTACTAATACAGTGTGGCCAGTGAATTCGGTGGTACTGTTACTCAACCGGCTAAGGGACTGAAACGGTGAAATTAGTGCCTACTAACTTGTCTGTGCCGTCGTGTATGCTTGATGATATAGAGATGGAGGAAGACAAAGTAAAGAAATTTATTGACACAAGGGACGAGAGAATTTTGGAGGAGTGTACCAAGGCCCAGCTCCAACAAGTGGCAAACCACTTTGGGATCAGGTTGAGGACGACTAAGGTAGCAGAGCGAAGGATAGAGATCATGGCACAGCTCACAGCTCGAGAGGAAGCGACGGGAGAGGAGCCATCTCAAGAGGAGCCGTCCCGAGGAGAGCCATCGCAAGGTGAACCGTCCCGACTAGGGCCTCCCCAAGCGCCTACCAGTGTGGAGAGAATTCACAGTGAACATGGGAGCAGTGGAAGGTCCAGCTGTAGTAAGAGGAGCCTGCAACTGGAAATAATGAAGATGCAACTGGAAGCCCAGCTGCGACGAGAGGAGAGAGAAGCGCAAATGCAGCGAGAGGAACGTGCGGCTGAGCTGCAGCGAGAGGAACGTGCGGCTGAGCTGCAGCGAGAGGAGCGAGAAGCTCGGCTGCAGCGGGAAGAAGGAGAGAGACAACTGCGACTGGAGGAGATAAGGGCAAAGAAAGAAGTCGAATTGCGTCGCGTTGAACGTGGTCTGCCCTCACTACCTGCACGGCGGGATGACCTCAAGGTAAGGGAACGTGACTTACCTACGTTCGAACCACAAGAAGCTGAGGCGTTCTTCGAACACTTTGAACGGATAGCAACTCTGAAGGAGTGGCCGGAAGATGATTGGGCTGCTCTGGTCCAGGGCAGGTTCACTGGTGAGGCCCGGGAAGCCTATAACATGCTGGACCTAGAGGAGTGTACTAGTTATGACGCGATTAAGAATGCGGTTCTCCACTCATTCCGGCTGACTCCGGAGATGTACCGGAAGCGGTTCAGAGAGTGTACAAGAGCGTCGGGAAAGACTTACGCCGAGACCGCCCGGGATATGGAACGGAAATTCCTACGATGGTTGAAGGCGGAGGAAGCGGAGTCGGTGGATGATGTTAAACGACTGATAGTGATGGAGAAGTTCATGTCGGTGCTCCATCCTGAGTTGCGAGTAAGGGTGAGAGAAGCAGGTATTAAGGACCTGAAGGCTGCAGCGGACCGAGCCGACATGCTGGAGGAGGCACTACATCTCAGGTGGGAGGGGCCACCCAGACCCTCGCCTTACCCCAGGTCGGGAGGGAACCTTAGGAGTTCAGGAGGAGCGAGGACGAATGGGGACTCTCCCAAGAGTAGTGTGCCCGATGAAGTAACGTGGTTCAAGAGCTCAAGAGACGCGGGGAGGAAGCCCCAAGCGGTGAGCAGTGGACCTAACTCGGGAGCAAGTGCTGCAGTCCCGGACACGACGACAAGGAGTCCAAGGAGGACCCAGGGGACGTCTGCAAGTGGTACCGCCAGAGTGACTAGCGAGTGGCCGCCCAGGGGAGGCAGCCGATGCTACAACTGTGGTGTGAGAGGACATTATGCCCGCGAGTGTGAGGAGCACCAAAGGAATGTAGGATTAATGTTGGAAGAGGAGAGAGTGTTTGTTCACACCCCATATTATGGTGGACCCAACGTGAATGGTTGGGAAATGAAGTTGGGTGAACATCCCTTCGTTTTCGGGGCCAACGTGAAGTTTGGAAAGTCAGACCCAGTGGAGGTGGCCGTTCTTCGAGATACGGGTGCTGACATAAGTATGGTGACCAGGAGTATTCTCCCCAAGGAATTTAATGATTCACCTGTGGGAGTGGTGAGGATACGCAGTGTGGGGGAGGAATACAGGTTGCCACTTCACGAAGTACAGCTGATTGCCGACTGCGGAGTCGAGAAAGCTATAGTAGCTGTAGCCCCTAAGTTACCCCTAGAGCATGTACAGATGGTGCTGGGTAATGACCTCGGAGGAGGCAGGATACAACCCGATTGGGCCAGGAGTGCCTATGTTTCAAGCAGCGGTACAACCCTGCCAGGTGAGGTATCAGTCGCTCCAAATAATAGTGAGGAAGCCGACTTCGCCAGGGGAAACGTCGCCAGAGACGACGACAACGAGGGCGAGAGTGCAGAGAGGTCGTCGGAGGTTGTGGAAAACCCCGACGGGGACCTCCGACTAAGCCTGATGATGTGTGTGGAGGAGTGGCGAGGAGCAGCTGTACAAACGCCTGGGGCGGTGAAGAGGCTGCAGACCGCACTCCCTCCATACAGAAACGTGAATAAAGTAAGCTCAGTGGATGAGCGAACGGCAGCGAGGGGCAGAGTGGAGGAGCCACGACGCAGTGCACCCTATGCCGGCCAGATGAATAGTGGTAGGTGCAAGATGAACCACCGTAGTGAGGTGAGCCACAGGGAGGTGGATGAGCCCAACCACGAACCGAAGAAGACGTCTGCAGGGAAGAGGATCTCATGGAGGAGTGAAGATGTTCGTCGGGAACGAAGGAGCGAGTGGTATAGAAAAGGCAATACGAAGAAAGCAGAGAATAGGTACACCCAGGGTAGGCGCCAGCCTAACCAGAGGGGCATTGGGCCATCGCAAAAGCCTAGTGTGGAAGAGAGGAAGCTGCTGGATGGAGTACAGGTTACAAGTGCCACTGTGAGGAGACAACGCACCTACGGGAGAAGAGGAACCGAGAAGAGAGAAGATTGGCGAAGAGGAGATCATGAGAGGAAACATGGAGTACCTGTAGGACGCAGTGGAAATGCAAGACTATCTCGGAATGCACGACGCGGTGGAGGCGCCGCATGCACTGAATCTTACAGTGGTAACGAGCCGTGGGAGTACACTTGTAGCCACGGAGAGAGGATTTCTTGTAGGTGTTCAGGGAACACCCATCACACCCGGTACTATGCGAGGTGGAGATACAATGAGGCAAGTGACTGGCAAGGTGGTACGAGCCACGTCACCAACTGGAGGAGTGACACTTCAGGAACGGAGGGAGCAAGAGTATAGATGGCCCTCTTGAGTGCTGCTCTTCCGATATGACTCTTATTTTAAGGGGAGGGGTATGTTACAGTGCCCTCTCCTATTTCTTTCGTTTGCCGGCTTAAAGAGTCATATCAGCTCTCCCTACTGATTCTCTGAGGTTCAGGGAATCTATTGATATATGTGGCGACCAGACCGGCTGCCAGTTAAGGGAAAGAAGTTATATTATAAGTTGTAAATAAAGGAAAATTGGCGCCCTGTTATAAAATGAAACAGTATCCCCTACGGCAGATATGACCTTGTGGAAGGGACACTATGCCGATCGCGGATTGGCCGACGTAGGTCGCGGGCGACAAATCAGGGCCCGCCATGACGTCACCGAGTGCCCCGGGCGGCGCCAACGTCAGAGTTGTACTGACCGTGGAAGCGACAGGACGCGCCTCGGTCTGCTCTCAGGGATTGGAGGCTCTGCAAGCCTTGTTCAGTGGATTGAGCTGGCTGTCGCAGCCATCACAGTTATTGGAGACCCTGCGCTTCTGGGAAGCAAAAGAGGAACCAAGTTCAGTGAGCAGAGAAGTGCCCAAACTTGGAAAATAGTCGGCGACGACGCTGGGCGGCGCCGCTGGCTGGACGTTGAGGTCTGGAAGGTGGGCGAGCAAGCTAGCTGTGACTGGGGTCACATCCACTGAGAATCTTGGAAGGACGACACCGTGCCTAGGACAAGGAGCGACGCCCTGTGGGAGAGGCGAGTGTGGGGAAAAATAGTGATTAGCTCAGCGCCCATCGATGAACCAGGATTGGGGCAGCTGAATCTCAGGGATTGGAACGGCGACGACGCGAAGGCTTCACGACACCTGAGGACCTGTGGAACGCCCTGGATCGTCGAGGATCGACCCAAGGAAGCGTGGGAACCTCACACCATCGAGGGACAGGCGTCGTGAGCCAGGAGTGTAAGGTAGATCATTTTTCCCTCCCATTACCCCTTGTATGAGTAGGCTAGTTAGGCCACAATATTTACTTGTGTATGTGGCAGCAAGACTTTATTACTTTAATAGTAGAATAGGCTGCAAGGCAGCTTGTGTCCAGGACTGTCAGAGAGGACAGTGTGTATGTATGGCAGGACAGTGAAGAAGAGGTGCCGACGTGGTGAAGAGGCCCTCCTGTGAGAGTGTGAGACTCCTGTCTTCCTGCCCAGTAGAAGGAGTGTTGGATGGTCGTGGAAGAAGAGGCTGACGATCTCCAGGCTCATTATCCATATTCCATATTCATGTATTACTTGTGATTGTGTGTGTGCGTTCATGTAATTTGCATCAGTAAATCCACACATTTTATTACTGTGTTTGAGTGTGCCTCCATTTTATGATAATTCTCTATGAGCATACATTTCTGGCTACAAACGATATATAATACACCCACTGAACTGCATTGCTGGGGTGCAGATATAATAACCCAGCTGGCGACCTTGCTAAGAGGAAGATAGAGAAGACAGGCGGGAAAGGAGTTCCTGCAACCTTTTTTTGTCTGGCAGGCAGGACTCAGGGAGGTTATGGTTATAGGTAAGCCTGAGTCTTCCTTCACTCCCCCACGGGTCTAGGCCGGAACTGTTAACAGCAGTTTCCCCGTGTTTGACTGAAGGGCTTCCAGGGTGAATCAGTGGCACCCCTTTGTGGTGGAAGCAAAGACCTGCGGAGGTGGGCATTGTTGGTCCTATCTTGTGTGACCAAGGAGACTCCGGTGAATCCAGGGAGTCGGAGGGGCTGAGTATTTGGGCCTTTGAGCCCCTAGCAGCCGAGTGTTAGCAGAGCCCCGGACCGCCCACCCCCACGTGACAACATCCTCTTTCAAACTACCTCATTTTGCGAAACAAGTTTGCACTCTCCCAAGGACTGATTAACCCTTTAGAGTATACGAATCCTTTTTCAAATGAGTCAGTTTTGTATTTAATTGATGACTGTTACGAACCAGAATTCCTCGCCCGAGCACGGAGCAGTGAAGTCCACGCCATCTGTGAGTCCGCTCCCGAAAACCCCACAACATGGACAACACCACCTAGTGGTGACAGGATATGCCGGCAATAGGCACTGGATTCCTGTCCTAGTCGACTCGTGAAGTAGCCGCTGCTGACCTCTGGTGAGGTGACGCTTAGACAGTGAACGCCATCTATGGAGCGAAGAGGTGGACGTTTGTGTCTAAGCTAGTAAGTGAAGTTTCCTAGTGGTCCCATGTAGTGTCCCAGTACTGATGATGTGTCTGCTTTCACAGAGTCAATCTAGGATGGCTGTGATAAACTGTGAATCAGTCTTCCCAAGGCAGCCTAGGTTTCTTCACCAGTCTGCTTTGTAGAAGCTGTGACCCACCCCCGGACGAACTCTGCTGAGTGTGTACTTGCCTGCCTGAGGAGTGGCAGCGACGGGAATCGCCGTATCTGGGGCTGGCTGGTGGAAGAGACTACCCACTGCGGTGCCGACCGAGGAGAGTGACCAGCGAGTCACACGAGGCTCCTGCCTAGAGTTCGCAATTCTAGTATTAGTCGTGGAGTGGCCTAACAGCGCGGCTGATTGGTACCTGCCAGCTACAGGCTGGTCTGTGGTTGTAGGCCATGTAAGTTGTAGAAAATAGAATATTTTTCTAATAAAAGATATAATCCTATAAAAAACCTTTAATCACTATAAATTATTTCCCCCATCTCTTTCCAGAACACTTCCAATGAGAGTGAGGAGGAAACTCAACCAAAAGGCGTCCACCCAACTCACCCCCCACCCCCAAGAGAGGGAGGAGGGGTCAAGACCTTCCCCCACTGATCACTGACGAAGAGACGTCAGAATTCTACTCAGATGAGGACGGGGGGGGGGGAGGGGGCCGAGGAATAAGGGGGGAGGTGGAGGGGGCCGAGGAATAAGGGGGGGGGGGTGGAAGGGTGCCGAGGAATAAGGGGGGTGTAGTGCTGTAGTATTTAAACGTGATAGCTAGAGTAAGTGAAATATGGCAGGAGCCCACTGTAGACTACAATTATTAACATAATTAACTCATTTTGTTGTTTTTACCTAATAAAGCATTTAATAAATTATTTGATGATTTTTTTTTCCCTTGGGGGAGATTTTTAATTTAATACTCCTTAAATACTCCTATATAACCCTCACCAGGAACAAGGTAGGGGGTGGGGGTAGTGCTGTAGTATTTAAATGTGATAGCTAGAGTAAGTGAAATATGGCAGGAGCTCACTGAAGACTACAATTATTAACATAATTAACTTTTTTTGTGGTTTTTACCTAATAAAGTATTTAATAAATTATGGGATTTTTTTTAACCCTTGGGGGTAGTGTTTAATTAAAGGCGATAGCTGTTGTAAGTGAAATATTGTGGGGGCTCACCGTAGACTACAATTAATAACTGCCACTTCTGAGGTGGGTCTATCTGTCAGCACCGGCTCTGAATCCATTGTTTGATAAGTGGGACTATCTGGCACACCGCCTCTGATTCCATTGTTTTATAAGAGGGTCTATCTGGCACGAAATCCACTATTTGTATGTGTGTGTGTGTGTGTGTGTGTGTGTTTATGTGAGTGTGTGTGTGTGTGTGTACTCACCTAATTGTGCTTGCGTGGGTTGAGCTTTGGCTCTTTGGTCCCGCCTCTCAACCATCAATCAACTGGTGTACAGATTCCTGAGCCTACTGGGCTCTATCATATCTACATTTGAAACTGTGTATGGAGTCAGCCTCCACCACATCACTTCCTAGTGCATTCCATTTATTAACTACTCTGACATTGAAAAAATTCTTTCTAATATCTCTGTGGCTCATTTGGGCGCTCAGTTTCCACCTGTGTCCCTTTGTGCGTGTGCCCCTTGTGTTAAATAGCCTGTCTTTATCTACCCTATATATTCCCTTCAGAATCTTGAATGTAGTGATCATGTCCCCCCTAACTCTTCTGTCTTCCAGCGAAGTGAGGTTGAATTCCCGCAGTCTCTCCTCGTAGCTCATACCTCTCAGCTCGGGTACTAGTCTGGTGGCAAATCTTTGAACCTTTTCCAGTTTAGTCTTATCCTTGACTAGATATGGACACCATGCTGGGGCTGCATACTCCAGAATTGGCCTGACATATGTGGTATACAAAGTTCTGAATGATTCTTTACACAAATTTTTGAATGCCGTTCGTATGTTGGCCAGCCTGGCATATGCCGTTGATGTTATCCTCTTGATATGTGCCGCAGGAGACAGGTCTGGTGTGATATCAACTCCCAAGTCTTTTTCTTTCTCTGACTCCTGAAGGATTTCCTCTCCCAGATGATACCTTGTATTTGGCCTCCTGCTCCCTACACCTATCTTCATTACATTACATTTGGTTGGGTTGAACTCAAACAACAACTTGTTCGACCATTCCTTCAGTTTGTCTAGGTCTTCTTGAAGCCTCAAACAGTCCTCTTCTGTCTTAATCCTTCTCATAATTTTGGCATCATCCGCAAACATTGAGAGAAATGAATTTATACCCTCCGGGAGATCATTTACATATATCAGAAACAAGATAGGACCGAGTACAGAGCCCTGTGGGACTCCACTGGTGACTTCACGCCAATCGGAGGTCTCACCCCTCACCGTAACTCTCTGCTTCCTATTGCTTAGGTACTCCCTTATCCACTAGAGAACCTTACCAGCTACACCTGCCTGTCTCTCCAGCTTATGTACCAGCCTCTTATGCGGTGCTGTGTCAAAGGCTTTCCGACAATCCAAGAAAATGCAGTCCGCCCAGCCCTCTCTTTCTTGCTTAATCTGTGTCACCTGGCCATAGAATTCTATTAAGCCTGTCAGGCAAGATTTACCCTCCCTGAACCCATGTTGTCGATTTGTCACGAAGTCCCTTCTCTCCAGATGTGCTACCAGGTTTTTCTCACGATCTTCTCCATCACCTTGCATGGTATACAAGTCAAGGATACTGGCCTGTAGTTCAGTGCCTCTTGCCTGTCGCCCTTTTTGTATATTGGGACCACATTCGCCATCTTCCATATTTCTGGTAGGTCTCCCGTCTCCAGTGACCTACTATACACTAAGGAGAGTGGCAAGCAAATTGCCTCTGCACACTCTTTCAGTACCAATGGCGAGATCCCGTCTGGACCAACAGCCTTTCTAACATCCAGATCCAGCAGGTGTCTCTTGACCTCCTCTCTCGTAATTTAAAACTCTTCCAATGCCGCCTGGTTTACGTCCCTTTCTCCTAGCACAGTGACTTCACCTTGTTTTGTTGTGAAGACCTCTTGGAACCTCTTGTTGAGTTCATCATACACCTCTTTGTCATTCTCTGTATACTTATCCTCGCCTGTTCTAAGTTTCACTACCTGTTCATTCACTGTTGTTTTCCTTCTGATGTGACTGTGGAGTAGCTTTGGTTCGGTCTTGGCTTTGTTTGCTATATCTTTTTCATAACTTTACTCTGCTTCTCTTCTCACCCTGACATACTCATTCCTGGTTCTCTGGTATCTCTCTCTGCTTTCTGGTGTTCTGTTATTCCGGAAGTTCCTCCATGCCCTTTTGTTCAGTTTTTTTGCTTCCATACATGCCCTATTATACCATGGATTCTTCTTTTGTTTCTCGGATTTTTCCTTTTGGGCCGGGATGAATCTGCTTACTGCCTCCTGACTCTTTTGGGTGACATAGTCCATCATATCTTGTACAGACTTAGCTCTGAGGACTGTGTCCCAAGGTATTTCCCTTAGGAACTTTCTCATCTCCTCATAATTTCCCTTTCGGTATGCCAGCCTTTTGTTTCCTAGTTCTTTTTCAGGAGGGATAATTCCGAGCTCTACCAGGTACTCAAAGTTCAATACACTGTGATCACTCATTCCCAAGGGTGCTTCCATCTTGACTTCCCTTATATCCCACTCATTTAGGGTAAATATCAGATCAAGCATTGCTGGTTCATCCTCTCCTCTCATTTTTATTAGATCCCTGATGTTCTGACTTAGAAAGTTTCTTGTTGCCACGTCCAGCAGCTTAGCTCTCCATGTTTCTGGTCCTCCATGCGGGTCTCTGTTCTCCCAATCTATCTTCCCATGGTTGAAGTCTCCCATGATTAGTAGTCCAGATCCATTCCTGCTAGCAACAGAAGCTGCTCTCTCTATTATGTTAATGGTGGCCATATTGTTTCTATCATATTCCTGTCTGGGTCTTCTGTCATTTGGTGGTGGATTATATATGACTACGACTATAATTTTTTGCCCTCCAGTTGTTATTGTTCCTATTATGTAGTCACTGAAACCTTTACATCCCTGAACAACCAACTCCTCAAAATCCCAGCCTTTTCTTACCAGCATAGCTACACCACCACCACCTCTTCCTTCTCTCTATTTCCTCATAACATAATAGTCCTGTGGGAACACTGCATTTGTTATTGTTTTCGTCAGCTTTGTTTCTGTGAGAGCTATTATGCCTGGGGTTTCCTCTAGTACCCATTCTCCAAGTTCATTTGCCTTATTTGTAATACCATCTATGTTAGTGTACATTGCCTTGAGGCTCACTTTCTTCTTTCCCTTCTCAAATCTCCTCCTTGGAGGGGCCACGAAAGCCTGGTGGATAGCGCGCAGGACTCGTAATTCTGTGGCTCGGGTTCGATTCCCGCACGAGGCAGAAACAAATGGGCAAAGTTTCTTTCACCCTGAATGCCCCTGTTACCTAGCAGTAAATAGGTACTCGGGAGTTAGTCAGTTGTCACGGGCTGCTTCCTGGGGGTGGAGGCCTGGTCGAGAACCGGGCCGCGGGGACACTAAAAAGCCCCGAAATCATCTCAAGATGACCTCAAGATTGGTGAATGTTCTGCTGGTGGAGGAAGCTGTGTCATGGGTGTGAAGGTTTGTGAGGTGGATGCCAGGGTTGCAGAGGATACTGGGATGAGGGGTGGGGGTCAAGTGAAGGGGGAAGGACAGGGAGGGTATGGGGTGAACGGGGCGGGAGGACAGGAAGGAAAGGGGGGTTTTCTATGCAGAGGAGGGTGGTGGGGTTGCCCTCCCCGCTCGTGTTACTGGGTAGATGGTTGTGGGTTCCCCCCTCGCCTCTGGGGGTGATGTGTTGGGAGCTGTGGTTTCCTGGTTTTCCCCTCTCGCCCTGCGCTTCTTCTTTGCTTCTGCCGCCATGGCCCTCTCCTCCTTCGTCATGTCCCTCTGGAGGAATACTTTTTTGAATTCTCCCACATGTTGCAGGTGGCTTTTCTTTGTTAGAATCGTGTCCTTTGTGTTCTCGTTTGAAAACACTATCTCTAACACACGGTCTCGGTCTTTTTTGTACCAGCCTAACCTGAAAACCTTCTCAATGCTATGCTCAGCCCCTTCCATGTCTAGTGCCTTCAGTATTTCATTCACTGCCGCTTTGTCCTTATCATTCCACTCTTTCCTATTAGAGCCTTCCTGCTCTTTAATACCTACAGCTACCACTGCTGTGTGTGTTTGTGTGTGTGTGTGTGTGTGTGTGTGTGTGTGTGTGTGTGTGTGTGTGTGTGTGTGTGTGTGTGTGTGTGTGTGTGTGTGTGTGTGTGTGTGTGTGTGTGTGTGTGTGTGTGTGTGTGTGTGTGTGTGTGTGTGTGTGTTTGTGTGTATGTGTGTGTGTGTGTGTGTGTGTGTGTGACTCTAGTGAAAATTGTTATTTACTTTAATTCTCTCCTTAACTTGAAGTATTTTTTTCATTTCTTTACTGACTTGTTCAGTAGATGGTAAAGTTGTTTTCTTCTTTGTTGTTTCTATTTTCCATACATCCATTCTCTCCTGTGAGCAAGTGTAGTTCCTCCCGCTTGCTGGTGAAGCCTCTTGGTAGCAACTGTAACGTCTGTGGGCAAGTGTAAACTCTTTGTCAGTAAGTGTAAACTCTTTGTCAGTAAGTGTAAACTCTTTGTAAGTAAGTGTAAACTCTTTGTAAGTAAGTGTAAACTCTTTGTTAGTAAGTGTAAACTCTTTGTTAGTAAGTGTAAACTCTTTGTTAGTATGTGTAAACTCTTTGTTGGTAAGTGTAAACTCTTTGTTAGTATGTGTAAACTCTTTGTTAGTAAGTGTAAACTCTTTGTTAGTAAGTAAACTATTTGTTAGCATGTGTAAACTTTTTGTTAGTTAATGTAAACTATTTGTTAGTAAGTGTAAGCTCTTTGTTAGTAAATGTAAGCTCTTTGTTAGTAAATGTAAGCTCTTTGTTAGTAAATGTAAATTCTTTGTTAGTAAATATAAACTCCTTGTTAGTATGTGTAAACTCTTTGTTAGTAAGTGTAAACTCCTTGTTAGTAAGTGTAAACTATTTGTTTGTAAATATAAATTCTTTGTTAGTAAGAGTAAACTCTTTGTTAGTATGGATAAACTCTTTATTAGTAAGAGTAAACTCTTAGTAAGTGTACCCCGTCATGTGAGCTAGTGTAACCCAGTTTATAGTAAAGCTCTTCTTGTCAGCCAGCGTAATTTTCTGTTAGTGAAAATAGCTCCAGGTTAGCCAGTCTAACTCCTTGTAAGAACGTTAATCATCATGATAGAAAGTATATTGTAATGTGAGCAACATCATTTCTATGAGTTCACAGGTACTCATAGAGACTCAGAAACACTGAAACATTCGAAGACGCACTCTCAGGTACTCTTGCAAAGACAATCCGAAATACACTCATAAATATCACTCACAGAAATACTCACATAGACGGTCAAAGAAGCACTCAGAGGCACTTATAGAAACATTCACACAACGTCACAAAAAGGTACTGATTTACATTCATTGCATTCATGCAAGAAAATTCTTGCATGAAAATAGGTATTCAAAGAGACTATCACAGAGGTACTTAAAGAGGCTCTCACAGAGGTACTCAAAGAGGCTCTCAAAGAGGCTCTCACAGAGGTACTAAAAGAGGCTCTCTCAGAGGTACTCAAAGAGATACTGACATTGGAACTCATGAAGGAGTGAGTGAGACACTCAGAGAGACAATCAGAGATACTAGGAGACACTCAAAGAGAAAGTCACAGAGACAATCACAGAGACACTCACAAATAAACTCACAGAAACACTAAAAGACACTCACGTAGGAACTCGCATATATTCTTTCACAGGTAATCATAAAGGCACTCACAGAGACACTCACGGAAATACTCACAAAGTTACCAAGATGCTTACAGAGACACATAAGGTTTTACAGTCACTTACAAAGGCTCACAGAGACACTCTCACGAAGACACTCACAAAGGTATTCACAGAGACACACATAAAGACACCCTGACTGACACAGATACACCCACAGATACACCCACATAGACACTGAGTGGTTTACAACGCGACAAAAGAACTTACAAAGACTCTCTCTGAGACACATAAAGAAAAAAATGACACTCACAGAGACACAGGAACACTCACAGAGACATAGGGACACTCACAGAGACACAGGGACACTCACAGAGGCACAATGACACTCACAGAGACATAAGGACACTCACAGAGACACAGGGACACTCACAGAGGCACAGGGACACTCACAGAGACACAGGGACACTCACAGAGGCACAGGGACACTCACATAGGCACAGGGACACTCACAGAGGCACAGGGACATTCACAGAGACACAAGGACACTCGCACAGACACAGGGACCCTCACAGCGACAGTGACACTCACAGATGGTACGGGACACTCATAGAGGCACAGGGACACTCACAGAGACACAGTGACACTCACAGAGGCACAGGGACACTCACAGAGGCACAGGGACACTCACAGAGACACAGGGACATTCACAGAGGCACAGGGACACTCACAGAGACACAGGGACACTCACAGAGGCACAAGGACACTCACAGAGGCACAAGGACACTCGCACAGACACAGGGACCCTCACAGCGACAGTGACACTCACAGATGGTACGGGACACTCACAGAGGCACAGGGACACTCACAGACACTGGGACACTCACACAGACACTGGGAAACTCACAGAGACACTGAGACACTTACTGACACGGGGACACTCACAGACACACTAAACACTCACAGAGAGATTTTAAAAGACACTTACTGAGGCACTCACAAACAATCATAAAGACACTCACAGTGTTAGTCAGACACTCATTGTGACACTCACATAAACGCTTACATAATTACTCAAACAGGCGCTCATAGACAAACTAATACAGGCGCTCATAGACAAACTAATACAGGCGCTCATAGACAAACTAATACAGGCGCTCATAGACAAACTAATACAGGCGCTCATAAACAAACTAATACAGGCGCTCATAGACAAACTAATACAGGCGCTCATAAACAAACTAATACAGGTGCTCATAGACAAACTAATACAGGCGCCCATAGACAAACTAATACAGGCGCTCATAGACAAACTAATACAGGCGCTCATAGACAAACTAATACAGGTGCTCATAGACAAACTAATACAGGCGCTCATAGACAAACTAATACAAGTGCTCATAGACAAACTAATACAGGTGCTCATAGACAAACTAATACAGGCGCTCATAGACAAACTAATACAGGCGCTCATAGACAAACTAATACAGGCGCTCATAGACAAACTAATACAGGTGCTCATAGACAAACTAATACAGGCGCTCATAGACAAACTAATACAAGCGCACATAGACAAACTAATACAGGCGCTCATAAAAGCAGTCAGACATAAACAGAAACGTAGTGAAACTCCCAAAGACACCCAAATAGGTACTCACAGAGAGACCCACGCAGGTATATTTAGAGGCACTCACAGAAAAACTCAGGAGACACTTTCAGAAATACTCACAGAGACACTTTGGGAGACACTTACATAGGCAATCATAAAGATACAGATGTACTCAAAGATATACTCAGAGAAACACTCACATAGGGATTCACAGATAAATTTACTGAGGTTCTCACAGATAAAATCACAGAAGCCCTGAAAAAAGTAATCTCTCAGAAACTTAGGTAGGCACTCAGACACTCATTCCCACAGGTACTTACAGAGACACTCAAACACTCACTCCCACAGGTACTCTCAGAGACACTCCCACACGTACTGACAGAGACACTCACACGTTCCCACTCCCACAGGTACTAACAGAGAAACTCCCACACGTACTCAGAGACACTCACACACTCCCACACGTACTCAGAGACACTCACACACTCCCACAGGTACTCTCAGAGACACTCCCAAAGGTACGCTCAGAAACACTCACACACTCCCACAGGTACTCTCAGAGACTCTCACACACTCCCACAGGTACTCTCAGTGACACACACACTCCCACAGGTACTCTCAGTGACACACACACTCCCACAGGTACTCTCAGTGACACACACACTCCCACAGGTACTCTCAGTGACACTCCCAAAGGTACGCTCAGAAACACTCACACACTCCCACAGGTACTCTCAGAGACTCTCACACACTCCCACAGGTACTCTCAGAGACACACACACTCCCACAGGTACTCTCAGAGACACTCCCAAAGGTACGCTCAGAAACACTCACACACTCCCACAGGTACTCTCAGAGACTCTCACACACTCCCACAGGTACTCTCAGAGACACTCACACTCCCACAGGTACTCTCAGTGACACACACACTCCCACAGGTACTCTCAGTGACACACACACTCCCACAGGTACTCTCAGAGACACACACTCCCACAGGTACTCTCAGTGGCACACACACTCCCACAGGTACTCTCAGTGACACACACACTCCCACAGGTACTCTCAGTGACACACACACTCCCACAGGTACTCTCAGAAACACACACACTCCCACAGGTACTCTCAGTGACACACACACTCCCACAGGTACTCTCAGTGACACTCACACTCCCACAGGTACTCTCAGTGACACTCACACACTCACACTCCCACAGGTACTCTCAGTGACACTCACACTCCCACAGGTACTCTCAGTGACACTCACACACACACACTCCCACAGGTACTCTCAGTGACACTCACACACACACACTCCCACAGGTACTCTCAGTGACACACACACTCCCACAGGTACTCTCAGAGACACACACACACTCCCACAGGTACTCTCAGTGACATACACACTCTCCCACAGGTACTCTCAGAGACACACACACACTCCCACAGGTACTCTCAGTGACACACACACTCCCACAGGTACTCTCAGTGACACACACACACTCCCAATGTCTGTCAGGGGCTAGTAGCTGAGTGGACAGAGCGCAGGACTTGTAATTCTGTGGCCCGGCCTCGATTCCCGGACCAGATAGAAACAAATGGGCAAAGTTTCTTTCACTCTGATGCCCTTGATACCTAACAGTAAAAATGGTACCTAGAAGATAGTCAGCTGTTAAGGAGCTCCTTCCTGCGTGTGTGTGTAAGGGGGGGGGGAAATAGTTAGTAGTTATTTACAGTAGATTGACAGTTGAGAGGCGGGCCGAAAGAGCAGAGCTCATCCCCTACAAGAAAAATGAGGAGAATACAACTAGGTGAATACTCCCACTGGTACTCACAGAGACACTCATACACACATTTTATATGGATTGCCAGAAAGTCTTTAACACAGTACCACACAAGTGGCTAGTGCTAAAGCTGGAGATGCAGGCAGGAGTGAAAGGGAAGGTACTCCATTGGATAAGGGAGTAACTAAGCAACAGAAGACAGGGAGTCAATGTGAAGGGTGAGGTCTCAGATTGGCGAGGAGTCACCAGCGGAGTCCCGCAGGGTTCAGACCTTGGACCTATTTATGTCAGATATATGTAAATGATCTCCCAGAGAGTATAGAATCGTTTCTCTCATTGTCTGATGATGCTGCAAAAATTTTGAGGAGGATTAAAACAGAGGATGATAGTAGGAGAGTGAATGGTCCAACAGATGGCTACTAAAGTTCAACCCGAGTAAATGCAAGGTAATGATATAAGGCGGTGGAAACAGGAGGCCCGACTCAAGATACAAAATAGGAGATGAAGTACTTCATGAAAGGACAGAGAGGATATTGGGACATCTAGGAGTTGACATCACACCAAACCTGTCTCCCGAAGCCCACATAAATAGATTACATCTGCGGCATATGCGAGGCTGGCTAACATCAGAACAGCCTTCAGGAACCTGTGTAAGGAATCATTCAGAACCTTGTACACCACAAATGTAAGACCAATCCTGAAGTATCTCGGCAATAATGAAGCGTTTATGTGAGTGTCACAGTGAGTGTCTGAGTAACTCTGTGAGTGTCTTTATGAGTGTTTGTCAGCACCTCAGTAAGTGTCTTATTTAATCCCTCGGTGAGTGTCCCCGTGTGTCTGTGAGTGTTCCAGAGTGTCTGTATGAGTGTTCATGTGCCTGTGTACGAACAGACACACGAGATATATCACCAATATATCCCACAGTTTAGTTTAGTAAACTGTTAGTTTACAAATACTAACTTTAATAAATTGTTAGTTTACACATACTAACTTTAATAAATTGTTAGTTTACACATACTAACTTTAATAAATTTTTAGTTTAAACATACTAGCAAAGAGTTTACACTTACTTTCAAGGAGTTTACTCGTACTGATAAGGAGTTTACTCTTACTGATAAGGAGTTTACACCTACTGACAAAGAGTTTACACATACTGGCTAAGAGTTTACACTTACTAAAAAAGTTTACACTTACTAAAAAGAGTTTTCAGTTACTGAAAAATAGTTTACACTTACTGAAAAATAGTTTACACTTACTGAAAAACAGTTTACATTTAATAACAAGTAGTTTACAATTACTAAGGCAGAGTTTACAATTACTAAGAGTTTACAATTACGAATACAGAGTTTACAATTACGAATACAAAGTTTACAATTACTAAGAAAGAGTTTACACCTACTAAGAAAGAGTTTACACCTACTAAGAAAATGTTTACACCTACTAAGAAAATGTTTACACCTACTAAGAAAATGTTTACACATATTAACAAAGAGTTTACACATAATAACAAAGAGTTTACACATATTAACAAAGAGATTACACTTACTAACAAATAGTTTACACTTACTAACAAAGAGTACCCCTACTACCAAAGAGTTTACACCTACTACCAAAGAGTTTACACCTACAAACAAAGAGTTTAC
>NC_091150.1:14292362-14302362 GCF_040958095.1 Procambarus clarkii
GACTAAGGAGAAGGGAGAAGGGGAGAAGTCTGGTGTTGACAAAGGCTTTAACAAAGCCGAAACGTTCACCTCCTTTCATATTTCTCTGTGGATTTTCCGCATATATATATATATATATATATATATATATATATATATATATATATATATATATATATATATATATATATATATATATATATATATATATATATATATATATATATATATATATATATATATATATATATATATATATATATATATTGGTGTATACTGGCAGCAGGTTGTCTTTCAAACATGTTTCATTGAATATGACCGCATATTCTGTATTTATTATTTTCTTGTTTAGGGCTTCTATCCCTCTAACTATTTTCTTAGCATCAGGGCTTAATTGAAATAGGAGTTCTCCAAAACTCATTTTTGCACTTTTAAGGTGAAGAAAAGAAGTGATTTACTATAGAGTGTATTACACTTATTTATATAATTTGCACAACGTTTCGAACCTCCATGGTTCATTCTCAAGTGAACAGATCTTACAATACTAGTTGATTTTATACCCGCATTGGGTCAGGTGATAATACAATAAAGGTAAAAACATGGGGGGATACATAAGGGATAAATGTGAGGCGAAACATAGAGGTAACTGCAGAAGGCTTATTGGCCCATACGAGGCAGCTCCTATCTGAACACAAAGATTAATCCAGTGTAATTGGCCTATTATGTTGGGCATTGTCTTCTGTGTTGGCATCGTTATGTTTTGGTCTTGTCCTTACTCTCATGGTGGGTAGAGTAAATAGTTCCGTGATTTGGGTGTTCATGGTAGGTCGCTCTATTCTTATGTGAATTGCCTCAAGAATTTGCAATCTTCTTGCATCTTGGGTTTTGTCTATTATGCAGGTATTCTTGTTCAACATTTCTCTTGTTAGAGTGATGTCATGGGATTGTCTCATGTGATTCCTAGGGGCACCCGATTGAAGATGGCATATCAAACGCCTCGTCAGCTTGGTCGACGTCATACCTATGTACTTAGATTGAAGGTTACATCCTTCGTGGGGGCAAGTGTACATGTATACAACGCTTGACTGCTGTAGAGGGTTCTCCGTCGGCTTCGGGCTGTTTTTGATAAGGAGTTCGGAAGTCTTCTTGGTTTTGTAGAATATTATCAGATTTGTGTTTTGGTTAGGTGTAGTGCTTTTTACTCCTTTACGGATTATTTCTTTCATTATTCTTTCCTCTTTTATATGTTCACTGTGCATGGTTGATTTGTAATATAATTTTATTGGAGGTGTTGTGGTTTCTGTTCTAGGTTCTGAATTATACCAACGGTCCAAGTGTCTTCTTATAGCAGCGTTTATTTCCGCGTTGCTATATCCGTTGTTCACCAATACCTGAGTTACTCTTTCAAACTCTCTACTCACGTTGCTCCATTCAGAGCAGTGGGTAAGCGCACGACGAATATAAGCATTGAGAACACTGGCTTTGTATCTTTGGGGGCACTCACTTCTACCGTTCAGGCATAATCCTATGTTGGTGGGCTTGGTATATACGTTGGTGCTTAAAGACGTTCCTGTTTTTGTTATTAGTACATCCAGGAATGGCAGACTGTTATTTTCACTATTTTCATGTGTAAATCGGAGTACTGACTCTCTCTCTATAGGTGTCTTTTTAGGTCAATTAGTTCATCTGAGTCTTTTACTATTACGAATATGTCATCTACATAACGGCAGTATACAGTTGGTTTTTGTCTGCTACTGAAGACCCTGTCTTCGATGGTTCCCATATAAAAATTAGCAAATAAAACTCCTAAGGGGGAGCCCATTGCTACTCCGTCTATTTGTAAATACATGTCTCCTTGTGGACTGATGAAAGGGGCTTCCTTTGTACATGCTTCGAGAAGACTTTTCAAGTGTGGCTCAGGTATGTCTAATTTGGGGGTGCTTTCGTCTCTGTATACTCTGTCCACTATCATTCCTATGGTTGTGTCGACTGGGACGTTGGTAAATAGGGATTCAACGTCCAGGGATGCGATGATTCCATCGGGCTGGGTAGATTTGATCAATTCTAGGAAATTTCCTAGAATTGTGCGTTGTGCAAATTATATAATATAATTTGCACAACTATCTTGTGTTGAAAGTTTGTTTTCACCTCATCCAAAACTGTTGTAACATATTACGTCACCCAAATGAAGGTATATAAAATGAAAAGCTGTTTGAATTATAGCATAGTAAGAAATCTGTTTAGTGTTTGCAGATTATAGTTTTGTGTGTGTAAACTAAAGTCTTTGAAAATGTAATAAGTTATTATGAAACGTGTTCATGTGTCGTGTCAGAGTAGAAATAAAAATGAATTTTGGAAAACTGATTTTTCAATTACCATCGACAGTGAAAAGATATATATATATATATATATATATATATATATATATATATATATATATATATATATATATATATATATATATATATATATATATATATATATATATATATATATATATTATTAAATATGACCGAAAAAGTAAGATTAATAATTCTAACACGAATTTTCTCAATCTTTCGTACATTACGCTTCACTGTTGGAGGTAAATCAAGAATCACTTCTCCAAAATTCATTTTTATTTCTAGTCTGACGCGACACGGGCGCGTTTCGTAAAACTTATTACATTTTCAAAGACTTCACAAATACACAACTGATTAGAACTTACGTCTCTCTGATATTATATCTACATTTGAGTGAGGTGGGAAGGGTGATGTGGCATTAACACAAGACAGAACAGGAGGGGATATTAATAGGGTATTAAAAGTATCAACACAAGACAGAACAGAAACAATGGGTATTGAATAGAGGTGTTTGTAGAAAGCCTATTGGTCCATATTTCTTGATGCTTCTATATTGGAGCGGAGTCTTGAGGTGGGTAGAATATAGTTGTGCAATAATTGGCTGTTGATTGCTGGTGTTGACTTCTTGATGTGTAGTGCCTCGCAAACTTCAAGCCGCCTGCTATCGCTGTATCTATCGATGATTTCTGTGTTGTTTACTAGGATTTCTAGGGGTTCAAGTTTCTAGGGGTTCAAGTTACTAGAAATCCTAGTAAACAACACAGAAATCATCGATAGATACAGCGATAGCAGGCGGCTTGACGTTTGCGAGGCACTACACATCAAGAAGTCAACACCAGCAATCAACAGCCAATTATTGCACAACTATATTCTACCCACCTCAAGACTCCGCTTCAATATAGAAGCATCAAGAAATATGGACCAATAGGCTTTCTACAAACACCTCTATTCAATACCCATTGTTTCTGTTCTGTCTTGTGTTGATACTTTTAATACCCTATTAATATCCCCTCCTGTTCTGTCTTGTGTTAATGCCACATCACCCTTCCCACCTCACTCAAATGTAGATATAATATCAGAGAGACGTAAGTTCTAATCAGTTGTGTATTTGTGAAGTCTTTGAAAATGTAATAAGTTTTACGAAACGCGCCCGTGTCGCGTCAGACTAAAAATAAAAATGAATTTTGGAGAAGTGATTTTTGATTTACCTCCAACAGTGAAGCGTAATGTACGAAAGATTGAGAAAATTCGTGTTAGAATTATTAATCTTACTGTTTCGGTCATATTTAATAATATATGTCTACAGGAAAGACTGCTACCAAAATATACTAATATATATATATATATATATATATATATATATATATATATATATATATATATATATATATATATATATATATATATATATGTCGTACCTAATAGCCAGAACGCACTTCTCAGCCTACTATTCAAGGCCCGATTTGCCTAATAAGCCAAGTTTTCATGAATTAATGTTTTTTCGTCTACCTAACCTACCTAACCTAACCTAACCTAGCTTTTTTTGGCTACCTAACCTAACCTTACCTATAAATATAGGTTAGGTTAGGTTAGGTAGGGTTGGTTAGGTTCGGTCATATATCTACGTTAATTTTAAATCCAATAAAAAAAAATTGAACTCATACATAGAGAAAAGGGTTGCTTTATCATTTCATAAGAAAAAAATTATAGTAAATATATTAATTCAGGAAAACTTGGCTTATTAGGCAAATCGGGCCTTGAATAGTAGGCTGAGAAGTGAGTTCTGGCTACTAGGTACGACATATATATATATATATATATATATATATATATATATATATATATATATATATATATATATATATATATATATATATATATATATGTATATATATATGTATATATGTATATGTCGTACCTAGTAGCCAGAACGTCGTACTCGGCTTACTATGCAAGGCCCGATTTGCCTAATAAGCCAAGTTTTCCTGAAAAAATATATTTCTTGAATTTTTTTCTTATGAAATGATAAAGCTACCCATTTCATTATGTATCAGGTCAATTTTTTTTATTGGAGTTAAAATTAACGTAGATATATGACTGAACCTAACCAACCCTACCTAACCTAACCTAACCTATCTTTATAGGTTAGGTTAGGTTAGGTAGCCGAAAAAGTTAGGCTAGGTTAGGTTAGGTAGTCGTAAAACAATTAATTCATGAAAACTTGGCTTATTAGGCAAATCGGGCCTTGGATAGTAGGCAGAGAAGTGCGTTCTGGTTACTAGGTACGACTTATATATATATATATATATATATATATATATATATATATATATATATATATATATATATATATATATATATATTATATATATATATATATATATATATATATATATATATATATATGTATGTATATATATATATATATATATATATATATATATATATATATATATATATATATATATATATATATATATATATATATATACACATATATATATGTATATGTGAAATATTTATATATATATATTTCTCGCGCAGTTCTGTTGAAATGCTCGAAAATGTTGATCGATGAGAAAATACCGAAGAAGCAGTGAGGAAAGAAATAATAAAGCACACGTGACCAGGCAAGACTTTAAAGAGAGAGAGAGAGAGAGAGAGAGAGAGAGAGAGAGAGAGAGAGAGAGAGAGAGAGAGAGAGAGAGAGAGAGAGAGAGAGAGAGAGAGAGAGAGAGAGAGAGAGAGAGAGAGAGAGAGAGAGAGAGAGAGAGAGAGAGAGAGAGAGAGGGAGAGAGAGAGAGAGAGAGGGAGAGAGAGAGAGAGAGAGAGAGAGAGAGAGAGAGAGAGAGAGAGAGAGAGAGGGAGAGAGAGAGAGAGAGAGGGAGAGAGAGAGAGAGAGAGAGAGAGAGGGAGAGAGAGAGAGAGAGAGAGAGAGAGAGAGAGAGAGAGAGAGAGAGAGAGAGAGAGAGAGAGAGAGAGAGAGAGGGGGGGGAGTGGGTTGAACACTTCAAACGGAACTGAATATATCTTAAAGACTTATAAGAATGAAAATAAGGCGTCTTCAGAGACATAAAAGACAGTCCAAGCTCAGACACCACAAGACAAAGGAAATTAATACTCTGAGAACTATTAAACTGGCGAGTTTGGGGAGGAACAATTCCATCAGGGCAGCAAGGTGTAGGATGAAGGCAAGAGGGGTGAGACTGCTGAAAGGTATTATTAAACATGGCAGCTTATGAACTAATACACAAGGGCCGTGATGAGGGTTCGAACATTTCTTTTGTTCAATTGTTTTGACCATGTCGTTGCGCAGCCGACTAAGGTGCGTCTGGGATCATCATGGACGTGGGTTTGAACCCTCGTCACGGCCCTTGTGGATTTGTTCATTTGTGGTATCAAGCTATTGTGAGTTCTGTGTGTACAAGGCAGCTTTTTTATAACCACAGCGTCAAAATTATGGTGATACAGAAATGAATAGCAAGGTAATTTTCACGTTTCACAGGACAATGTACATCGGCCAGATACATTAGAGGGGTTGTATAGACTTAGATTTTCTTAGCTAGGCAAAATGCCTTAAATTTTAGACGCCTTAAACATTTTATGAACGGAGGGCAGATGCAGGTGAAAGCAGTTGTAATCAGGAGCAAGTATGTGGATCCCTGCCTACATTGCTGAGGGTCGCGAGACGAACCCTGTATTGCGTTGTATGGTTGCTTAGTTACTCACTAACAACACCCGGAACATTAGGGGAAGTGAAATATTGGTTGACTATGGCCGTGACTATGGCCGAGACTGTCGTCGTGACTATGACCGTGACTATGGCCGTGACTATAACCGTGACTATGGCCGTGGCTATGGTCGTGACTATGGCCGTGACTATGACCGTGACTATGGCCGTGACTATGGCCGTGACTATGACCGTGACTATGGCCGTGACTATGGCCGTGACTATGACCGTGGCTATTGCCGTGACTATGGCCGTGACTATGGCCGTGACTATGACCGTGACTATGGTCGTGACTATGATCGTGACTATGGCCGTGACTATTGCCGTGACTATGGCCGTGGCTATGACCGTGACTATGGCCGAGACTATGACCGTGACTATGGCCGTGACTATTGCCGTGACTATGGTCGTGACTATGACCGTGACTATGGCCGTGACTATGGTCGTGACTATGACCGTGACTATGGCCGTGACTATGACCGTGACTATGGCCGTGACTATGGTCGTGACTATGGCAGTGACTATGGCAGTGACTATGGCCGTGACTATGGCCGTTACTATTGTCGTGACTATGGTCGTGACTATGGCTGTGACTATGGTCGTGACTATGGCCGTGACTATGGTCGTGACTATGGCAGTGACTATGGCTGTGACTATGGCCGTGACTATGGCCGTTACTATTGTCGTGACTATGGTAGTGACTATGGCTGTGACTATGGCCGTGACTATGGCCGTGACTATGGCCGTGACTATGGTCGTGACTATGGCCGTGACTATGGCCGTGACTATGACCGTGGCTATTGCCGTGACTATGGCCGTGACTATGGCCGTGACTACGGTCGTGACTATGACCGTGACTATGGCTGTGACTATGGTCGTGACTATGGTCGTGACTATGGCCGTGACTATGGTCGTGACTATGGCCGTGACTATGGCCGAGACTGTGGTCGTGACTATGGCCGTGACTATGGCCGTGACTATGACCGTGGCTATTGCCGTGACTATGGCCGTGACTATGGTCGTGACTATGGTCGTGACTATGGCCGTGACTATGGTCGTGACTATGGCCGTGACTATGACCGTGACTATGGTCGTGACTATGGCCGTGACTATGGCCGTGACTATGACCGTGGCTATTGCCGTGACTATGGCCGTGACTATGGTCGTGACTATGGCCGTGATTATGGCCGTGACTATGGTCGTGACTATGGCCGTGACTATGGCCGTGACTATGGTCGTGACTATGACCGTGACTATGGCCGTGACTATGGCCGTGACTATGGCCGTGACTATGGTCGTGACTATGGCAGTGACTATGGCAGTGACTATGGCCGTGACTATGGCCGTTACTATTGTCGTGACTATGGTCGTGACTATGGCTGTGACTATGGTCGTGACTATGGCCGTGACTATGGTCGTGACTATGGCAGTGACTATGGCTGTGACTATGGCCGTGACTAAGGCCGTTACTATTGTCGTGACTATGGTAGTGACTATGGCTGTGACTATGGCCGTGACTATGGCCGTGACTATGGCCGTGACTATGGTCGTGACTATGGCCGTGACTATGGCCGTGACTATGGTCGTGACTATGGTCGTGACTATGACCGTGACTATGG
Organism: Procambarus clarkii; assembly: GCF_040958095.1. Classification (NCBI taxonomy): domain Eukaryota; kingdom Metazoa; phylum Arthropoda; class Malacostraca; order Decapoda; family Cambaridae; genus Procambarus; species Procambarus clarkii. The sequence goes on from NC_091150.1 coordinate 14,300,033, forward strand.
TCGTGACTATGGTCGTGACTATGGCCATGACTATGGTCGTGACTATGGCCGTGACTATGGCCGTGACTATGACCGTGGCTATTGCCGTGACTATGGCCGTGACTATGGTCGTGACTATGGTCGTGACTATGGCCGTGACTATGGTCGTGACTATGGCCGTGACTATGGTCGTGACTATGGCCGTGACTATGGCCGTGACTATGACCGTGGCTATTGCCGTGACTATGGCCGTGACTATGGTCGTGACTATGGCCGTGACTATGGCCGTGACTATGACCGTGGCTATTGCCGTGACTATGGTCGTGACTATGGTCGTGACTATGGCCGTGACTATGGTCGTGACTATGGCCGTGACTATGGTCGTGACTATGGTCGTGACTATGGCCGTGACTATGGTCGTGACTATGGCCGTGACTATGGCCGTGACTATGACCGTGGCTACCGCCGTGACTATGGCCGTGACTATGGTCGTGACTATGGCCGTGACTATGGCCGTGACTATGGTCGTGACTATGGCCGTGACTATGGTCGTGACTATGGCCGTGACTATGGCCGTGACTATGGCCGTGACTATGGCCGTGACTATGGTCGTGACTATGGCCGTGACTATGGCCGTGACTATGACCGTGGCTACCGCCGTGACTATGGCCGTGACTATGGTCGTGACTATGGCCGTGACTATGGCCGTGACTATTGTCGTGACAATGGCCGTGACTATGGCCGTGACTATGGCCGTGACTATGACCGTGACTATGGCCGTGACTATGGCCGTGACTATGGCCGTGACTATGGCCGTGACTATGGTCGTGACTATGGCCGTGACTATGGCCGTGACTATGACCGTGGCTACCGCCGTGACTATGGCCGTGACTATGGTCGTGACTATGGCCGTGACTATGGCCGTGACTATTGTCGTGACTATGGCCGTGACTATGGCCGTGACTATGGCCGTGACTATGGCCGTGACTATGGCCGTGACTATGACCGTGACTATTGTCGTGACTATGGCCGTGACTATGGTCGTGACTATGGCCGTGACTATGGTCGTGACTATGACCGTGGCTACCGCCGTGACTATGGCCGTGACTATGGTCGTGACTATGGCCGTGACTATGGCCGTGACTATTGTCGTGACTATGGCCGTGACTATGGCCGTGACTATGGTCGTGACTATGACCGTGGCTACCGCCGTGACTATGGCCGTGACTATGGTCGTGACTATGGCCGTGACTATGGCCGTGACTATTGTCGTGACTATGGCCGTGACTATGGCCGTGACTATTGTCGTGACTATGGCCGTGACTATGGCCGTGACTATGGCCGTGACTATGGCCGTGACTATGGCCGTGACTATGACCGTGGTGTAGACTATGAGAGGAATATCACGGTGTATAACTTGGCCTTCCTGGTGAGGCACACTGTCACATGCCTCGTGTGTCGCCAAAACAATGCAGTATTGTGACACTTAAGGCAACGGTAGTTTGTCAATAGCGGCTTGCTGGGGTGTCACCAGAGAAGTGTCGAGATGTCTTCATAGGCATGACAGTGTCACGTGAGGCAACCTACGGTGGGGTCTCCATAACCAATTGTTCACTATGTGCTCCTCACATAGTCTAGTTTATACTGTGATACACACCTTTTCCTACTCACAATGTGTTCCTAACCGAGTCCTTCCTCTCCCTGTTCCACTTATCTCGCAGGGAAACTGTTGTGAAGCGAGTCTGGCTACATATGCTTTTGCAGTATGCTTTCTGCAGGGTTTGACGAGTTCAATTTCAAAATAGATCCTGTCAAAAGTTTACCTCAGGCAAAATGTTATAGGTTCATGCCCTTTAGTATCAACTGGCACAACAGTACATGGTGACTGTAACAGTCTGACTCCTATAATACGCCTTAATTAATTATCGTTATAAGAGTTGATCATAGGATAAACTAATTTAATGCAACTATTATGACGTAATGTTATTTAATTTTCATGAGAACGCGCTACGCTAACATGAAGACAAGGATATGGAATTTAAAGGCCAGATAGAACATTCGTGAACCAATTGGATTGTGGTGGATGGAATGCCCACCTGCGAACTCGTATAATGGCTCGTTGTGGGTTTGTCACACCGAACACAGAGCTTAACTACGCCATATAACTTTGGTCCTGATTTGGTCAGGAAATCAGAGACGTTTACCTTGACTTGTGTCATAGGTTTAAGACCTGGCTGGTTCGCCACCTGTTCTGGTTGATACCTAGTTGATACCTGTTCTGTGAGGATCGTTTTTTTTGTAAGTCTACCTTGAAGTAGACACCAGGTTTTTACCTCGGTTCGTTTGTTCTC
>NC_091150.1:14307362-14335611 GCF_040958095.1 Procambarus clarkii
GGTACAGGGGAGGGGGAAATGGTGGGGAGGAAGGGGGACGGTGGAGGGCAACTGTGGCTCAGGAACGCCCACTCGTAGCTGAGCCACAGCAATGTGTGGCCGAGAACAACTAGTTATTAATAATTAGAATTATTGTTTTAAAAAACATTTGCTCCAAAACGTTAATATCATAACATTTAAAACACGTTTTATTAAAACATTATGACCTCACGTTTTATTCGTGTTTACAAGTTCTCAAAACAGGTGTATAAGATGGAATTAACAACGTAAGACAATCAAATGTCATTTTCAAAATATTTTCAAAACAACAAATTCTTTGGTGGGAGAGCGCATCTAGATCTCGTTGTACTCTCCCTGAAATGTCTTCATTTCTAAATCTCGTGCATAATTATGCAAGTAAGGATACCTAAGACTTTCTTCTGTTAGTTTGGTGACATATATCACAACATGAATGGCCCCAAATGATCTCGCGGGGGGTACACTACTTGCGTTTTTTTTATACTTCCAACAGTTTGCTGCTGACTTCTCTTCTTTCAGCAATACCCTCTGTTTTCAATCAATGTCTCATTTTGACTCTGCATCTCTGTCTCTGCAGTCTCTGTCTCTTCCTCAATGTCTGTATCTTTGTCTCCGTCTCTGTCTCTGCATCTCTGTCTCTGCCTCTGTTCTCTCTTTCATACCAGTTACATCAGTTACTTACAATATAGTTATGAAATCCTGGTTTTAAATTTTGGGATGGAGACCTACTAAATAGAAATGCATTGAACCTATGTTAATTAACTCTTCAACCCATTAACTCGTTGACCCATCACTGAAAAAGAAGGAGTTGCCAAAGGAATGGAAGACAACCAATATAGTGCCAATGTGCCAGAATGAAAGGACACAGGAGCCACTAAACTACACAGTAACTTCATTATCAACTATTCTCAGTTAGGCGCCAGATAAACTTGCAAGGAAATGCCTCTTGGAACCCATAAAAAATGAAGATTTCTGTCAAAACACCAGCATGGATTCACTTAATTTAGATAATGCCCAACGAGTTTATGTGTCATTTTTTCAATAAAAATTATTAAAATAAGGGAAGAAGGGTTAGCTGCCGTTATTTTCATTGATAATCAACAAACGTGTAACACATTTCCATTTAATAGATCCCCATTCCAAAACTGAAGACTAAGATTTTATAACTAAAGGAGTGCTGGTGTGGAGGAGAGAACATATCATTGGTTGAAAACAGCGGGTAATGCTGAAAGAAGAGAAATCAGCGGCAAACAGTTGCAAGTAGGAAAAAACGCAAAGAGATCACGAGATCATTTGTGGTCATTCAGATTGTGAAATATGTCATCAAACTAACAGACGAAAGACTTAAATATCCTTGTTTGCAGATTGAGCACGATTTATTAGATTTAGAAACGAAGACGTTTGAGGGAGAGTACAAGGAGATCTAGATGCGCTCAAGCGGTGGTCGGACAGATGGTCACTTTCTTTCAACACTGACAAATGCAAAGCACTAAACATAGGTGAGACGAAGAGAAGGCACCAGGAATAGTAGAGGCTAGAAAGCTATTTCTTGATTCTGTTTACACAACAAGGTGAAGACTGCAAGGACTGTACACGTGCACATGGAAACATTCTCCATGTGTGCACATGGTTACTACCAGACCCCTCGAACATGGGGGTCTGGTAGCTGAGTGAACAGCACGCGGGACTCGTAATCCTGTAACCTGGTTTCGATTAGTAGACAAGGCAGAAACAAATGGCCATTGTTTCTTTCACCCTGATTTTCCTGGTACATAGCAGTAAATAGTTACCTATGATTTAGACAGCTGTTACGGACTGTTTCCGTGTGTATGTGTGTGTGTGTGTGAAAAAAATAATTTGTTAGTATTTAGTAACAGTTGATTGATTGACAATTGAGAGGCGGCCCGAAAGAGCTGAGCTCAACCCCTGCAAACACAACTAGGTGAATACATAATTTACATCAGAGTTGTGAGTACATCAAACGTTTAGGTGATCAAAAGTTTCACGTTTTACATGAAACGTTTAGGTGACCAAAAGACTATTACCTAGGGAGCTCAGTGTCCCGCACTTACGAATATTCAACAATCACATCCATATCGATTTGATCTCCAATTTTCTCTTCAGATTGTCTGATAAACCTTTATAATTTACTAGATTTTTTCCTAATTAATATTCACATCTTAATAATAGAGGAAACAAAATAAACATTTATAACGTGAACAAAAAAAGAAGACGCATATTAGCGAAATCAGTGGGTGGAACTCTGGACTGCGAGGCCGCGGAGGAAGCTCCCACAGCTGGGCTATGATGGCTTCTGATTACTCTTTCATGAACACAGATCTTATCTTGCATAAACACCAAGAATGTAATAAGCAAAATTAAATCTAGTGTGTTGCTTGTTTTGTGTTGGTTAGTGAGTGAACATATTAATAATAAGTAAACTGTATATGAATAATATTTGTTAAATAGTAACTGTTCATGAACTTTATATATATCATGAACTTTATATATATATATATATATATATATATATATATATATATATATATATATATATATATATATATATATATATATATATATATATATATATATATATATATATATATATATATATATATATATATATATATATATATATATATATATATATATATATATATATATATATATATATATATTTATATATATATATATTTAGGGGTACCACCACTGGTTTAATTAAAGGGACCCACATCCTCGAAGAAGAAAATAAATAGTGTTCAGAGAAGACCTTGTGGATTCTCACTGAATACTTTAATCTTTTCCTCTCCTACCACCCCTATTATTTTTTTTTTTTGATTTTATTGCAATGCTACAGTTTACAGAAAACACACTTATATAACAATATACCAATCAGTGTTCGAAGACTTCGTCCAGCTCCTCGGGGGTCGGGTGCGTACCCTAGATACAGCACGCATTTCCCCTCTGAACAGCGACACTGAGGCGCTGGAACATAAAACTGGCCGCTCTTGGGTCTCTAGTCTTTCCAATGAGTTCCTCGCTTAGCTCCTTCATGAACCTAAGTGCACATTTACCCCAGGCGCCCAGAGTCTCAGAGCCTATTGGCACAAACCTGTAACAACGTTCTAGGTCCCTGTACTTGTTACTTTTCTGGGTCTCCCTGAAGGTGGCTGCCCCGCCTCCCTCAGCTGCGCTGTAAGGTAGATAGGTATCAGCCAATGTGGATGCACACGTGTAGTCCCACACGACCTGTTTACCTTCCCTCCACGGCTGCAGGGTTACTCCATCTGGGCGTTTTTGGCTGTTGTCAGGTCTGCACAACTGAGGTTCCCTTTGTGCTGGACACCCAGCTGTAGCCAAACTTCTCTTGATGATGTCATTGACTGCTTCATGTCTGGCAATCTTTCCCTGTGTCTTACGACAGATGAGACCATGGCTGCCGTATTGGTCTGCCCGTGCATGGCCGCATATACACCGGTGCTCGGTGGAGATAGGGGCGGCAAGGCGAAGAGCAACACCAATACTTAGGGTCCGATGGTCCAGGCGGGTGACCAAGGCGGAATTAGGGACTGCCAACAGGAAGTCCCCGGCATGGGGCGCTTGCACAGCTAGAAGACGCGCTTTGTCTTTCCTGGAAGCTGCCTCCAGCAATGATGTGGCGATGTTCTCCACTATGGGGCTATCCCATTTGGACTGTTTGCAGTCATTTGGAAAAGTCGGTCGAGGATGAGAGTTGACGAGTGTCCCACTGACCAGCTCCTTCCGTGAATTTGGGATCATGAATCCCAATGGAGTCTCTTAGGTGTTCCGGTAGTATTTCCTTAACTAATTCACCTGTTGCACTGGTCGAGGATAAGACTGCTGGCAATGCTAACTGTGTCGCCTTGCGAATACCTATTCCCCCGAGTCTAACTGGGAGCGTTGCTTGATCCCATTGGTCATCTTGCAGGGAGAGGTTTAACACTTTCACGGTTATTGACCTTAGGAGTGTGTCATATTCTGTTAATTTTGGGCTGTCGAAGGAGGGAGCACACTTTAGGAAATAGGTCAGTCTGGGCAAAGCCAGTCACCTTGTGAGAAAGTACAAAGCATCGTGGGCGTCCAAAGCCCCTATTCTTCCCTCCATCCTCCTCAGGTCGTTCAGCTTTTCTTCGAGGACTTCCTCAATGGAGCTCGAGCCCAGAGGTGCCCCTAGCAGCACACTGTCGGTGGGAGCGATCACTTGGGCTCCTGGCAATATGGTTCGCACTGCATCTATGGTTGGTTGGCTAGATGAGATGATTTCACACTTTAATGGGTTTAGGGTGAGTCCTAACTCCTCTCCCTTAGATTTCACCAGCTGTAGATCTTCTAGCAGGGACTCCTGTGTTCCTGCCAGGGTGCCATCGTCCAGGAACCAGATGTTGAGTTCGCTGGTCAACCTACTTGTGACCTCTTTAACAGCCATGCAAAAAAGAAAAGATGTATATATATATATATATATATATATATATATATATATATATATATATATATATATATATATATATATATATATATATATATATACATATATATATATATATATATATATATATATGTATATATATGTATATATATGTATATATATATATATATATATATATATATATATATATATATATATATATATATATATATATATATATATATATATATATATATATATATATATATATATATATATATATATATATATATATGTTATTAAATATGACCGAAAAAGTAAGATTAATAATTCTAACACGAACTTTCTTAATCTTTCGTACATTTCTTTTCACTGTTGGAGGTAAATCAAAAATCAATTCTCCAAAATTCATTTTTATTTCTAGTCTGACGCGACACGAGCGCGTTTCGTAAAACTTATCACATTTTCAAAGACTTTAGTTTACAAATACACAACTGAATAGAACTTACGCATCTCCGATTTTATATCTACATTTGAGTGAGGTGGATGGGGTGAGGTGGCATTAATAGGGTATTAATTTCATCAACACAAGACAGAACAAGAGGTGGTATTAATAGGGTATTAATTTCATCAACACAAGACAGAACACTAAACAATGGGTATTGAATAGAAGTGTTTGTAGAAAGCCTATTGGTCCATATTTCTTGATGCTTCTATATTGGAGCTGAGTCTTGAGGTGGGTAGAATATAGTTGTGCATTATATGGCTGTTGATTGCTGGTGTTGACTTCTTGATGTGTAGTGCCTCGCAAACGTCAAGCCGCCTGCTATCGCTGTATCTATCGATGATTTCTGTGTTGTTTACTAGGATTTCTCTGGCGATGGTTTGGTTGTGGGAAGAGATTATATGTTCCTTAATGGAGCCCTGTTGTTTATGCATCGTTAAACGCCTAGAAAGAGATGTTGTTGTCTTGCCTATATACTGGGTTTTTTGGAGCTTACAGTCCCCAAGAGGGCATTTGAAGGCATAGACGACGTTAGTCTCTTTTAAAGCGTTCTGTTTTGTGTCTGGAGAGTTTCTCATGAGTAGGCTGGCCGTTTTTCTGGTTTTATAGTAAATCGTCAGTTGTATCCTCTGATTTTTGTCTGTAGGGATAACGTTTCTATTAACAATATCTTTCAGGACCCTTTCCTCCGTTTTATGAGCTGTGGAAAAGAAGAGCCATTTATGAGCCATGCAACCTCTGAAGAGACAACTAACACAACACCTATACCCCCTATTAGACTATTTTACAGGAACTTCTTTTCCACAGCTCATAAAACGGAGGAAAGGGTCCTGAAAGATATTGTTAATAGAAACGTTATCCCTACAGACAAAAATCAGAGGATACAACTGACGATTTACTATAAAACCAGAAAAACGGCCAGCCTACTCATGAGAAACTCTCCAGACACAAAACAGAACGCTTTAAAAGAGACTAACGTCGTCTATGCCTTCAAATGCCCTCTTGGGGACTGTAAGCTCCAAAAAACCCAGTATATAGGCAAGACAACAACATCTCTTTCTAGGCGTTTAACGATGCATAAGCAACAGGGCTCCATTAAGGAACATATAATCTCTTTCCACAACCAAACCATCGCCAGAGAAATCCTAGTAAACAACACAGAAATCATCGATAGATACAGCGATAGCAGGCGGCTTGACGTTTGCGAGGCACTACACATCAAGAAGTCAACACCAGCAATCAACAGCCAATTATTGCACAACTATATTCTACCCACCTCAAGACTCCGCTCCAATATAGAAGCATCAAGAAATATGGACCAATAGGCTTTCTACAAACACTTCTATTCAATATCCATTGTTTCGTGTTCTGTCTTGTGTTGATGAAATTAATACCCTATTAATACCACTTCTTGTTCTGTCTTGTGTTGATGAAATTAATACCCTATTAATGCCACATCTTGTTCTGTCTTGTGTTAATGCCACCTCACCCCATCCACCTCATTCAAATGTAGATATAAAATCGGAGATGCGTAAGTTCTATTCAGTTGTGTATTTGTAAACTAAAGTCTTTGAAAATGTAATAAGTTTTACGAAACGCGCTCGTGTCGCGTCAGACTAGAAATAAAAATGAATTTTGGAGAATTGATTTTTGATTTACCTCCAACAGTGAAAAGAAATGTACGAAAGATTGAGAAAATTCGGGTTAGAATTATTAATCTTACTTTTTCGGTCATATTTAATAATATATGTCTACAGGAAAGACTGCTACCAAAATATACTAATAAATATATATGTATATATATTAGTATATCCCTCATTGTGGTGAGGGATTTGGTGAGTATGGTTGGAGCTCTGAGAGCAGAGATGGATTCCCTGCGGGAGGAGGTGCGACAGCTGGGACTTCGGGAGGAAACGAAGGAGGAGGCCAGTGTTGACGGGACCAGTATTAAGAAGTCCTCGTCTTGGCAAGTTGTGAAAGACAGTGGTCTTAAGAAGACCTTGGCAAAACCGACAACTAATAGCCTACACCTAAGGACTTTTAATGCATTTGACGTATTAGAGGACGAGTGCTGTGTTGAACCTGTTGTTCAACGAGGTGGCAAAGACAAAGTAACGAGGAGCATTAAAGCGCAGGTCCCTCAAACTGCTCGAAAGGAAAAGGGAGAATCGAAGCGAATTTTGGTTGTGGGAGATTTCCAGGTGAGGTATTTAGACAGAACGTTTTGTGCCAGAGATAGGGGGAACAGATTAAGGGTTTGCTACCCGGGAGCTGGAATTGGTGATATTGTTGGAAACATGAATGATATTATGACAGGAAATGGGAACAAACCCATTATTTGTATTAGTGCAGGGGGTAATGATGTTGGACGAGTTAGGAGTGAGGAACTAATACAGAGATTCAGGACAGCCATTGAATTAGTTAGGAGCAAGGGAGGAATCCCGATCATATGTGGCATTCTTCCAAGAAAGGGAGTGGGAAATGAATGGATGTCAAGGGCACTTGGTGTCAATTGCCGGCTGGAAAGATATTGGAAATCAAATGCAATATCTTTCATAGACAACTGGGAACACTTCTATGGAAGAAATGAAATGTATGCTCGTGATGGGGTGCATCTATCGAGAGCTGGGGTTGTTGCTGTTGCGAACTCGTTGGAAGAAGTGGTTACAGGTGTTTGTTTGGATTTAAACTGTTAGTAGATCGAGGTATGGGAATTAATTTGGAGGAAGGAGATAATAAAAGTATTTGTTTGTGGGAGAAAGGAATTGGCAAAATGATCAGGGAAAGAGAAGGGCCTCAAAATAACAATTCACTTAGGGTATATTACACAAACAGTAGAAGTCTAAGAAAAAAATTAACGAATTAAATGCTCTTGTCTGCACAGAAAAAATAGATATTATTGCACTTACCGAAACGTGGATGAATGTACCCCTCACAGCCCGGGATGGCCATCTCCTTGAAACTCCATTCCTTTCTCATGAGTAGGGCCACTTCAGCTAATAGAAAACTATTAGCTGAATATCAAATAAATGGATTTAAACTATTTCACACAGATAGATATATTAGATGAGGAGGTGGAGTAGCCATATATGTTAGGGACAATTTGAAATGTAGTCTCAAAGAGGGAATCAAAACTGAGCCACACTCAGAAACTATTTGGATAGAATTATACGAAAAAGCAAATAATATTATAATAGGAGTTATATATAGGCCACCAAATTTAGACAGAATGGAAGTAAAGCATCTATGGGATGAAATATCTAGGGCATCTAAATCTAACAGTATTTACGTCATGGGTGACTTTAATTTTAGTGGAATAAACTGGTTGAACAAAACAGAGAATAGTGAAGCAGAAGATTTTCTAGAATTAATTGACGATTGCTTTCTTACGCAACACATTAAGGAACCAACACGGAAAATTAATATTTTAGATTTAGTGTTAACTAACAGGGAAACACAAATTAATGACATCGAAATAGGGAGTGAGCTAGGGAACAGTGATCACAAAGAAATCAGATTTAGCATAGAATGGAATAGACCTGTAGGAGAAAATTCTGTTAAAGTGCCAGATTTTCGAAAAGCTGATTTTAATAGCCTAAGAAATTCTTTGGGTCAAATTGATTGGAAAGTCTTGGGTATGGGGTGGGGGCCGGTCTTGGAGCGAGACATGAACCCAGCGATAGGTGACGTAAATGGGGATTTCGAGGTGAATTCAATATATAACTTATTTAACAATATTCTAAACAAAGCACAGGAACGTAGTATACCATACAAATTGAATAGATCGAATACTAATGACCCAAAGTGGATAACAAAGAATTTGAAGAACCTTATAGTTAAAAAGAGAGCTTGGTACAAAAGGATTAAAAATGGGGAGGTCACTTTAGAACAAGAATTCGTACAACTGGTTAGAAATGTTAAAAAAGAGATAAGGAAAGCAAAAAGAAACTATGAAGTTCGCATAGCAGGGCAAGCAAAGACAAATCCTAAAGTTTTTTTTCAGTTATATCGTACTAAGACTAGGGAAAGGATAGGTCCATTAAAAACTGAGACAGGTCAAATAACAGATAGTGATGAAGAGATGAGTAGTATTTTTAATAAATATTTTGTATCTGTATTTACTAAAGAGGAACTTAACAATATGCCTTCAGCCGAACAAGTATATGTGGGTTGGGACGAGGACAGGTTGACGAGTTTAGCAGTTACCAGGGAGGATGTTCTTAAACAAATAGTAAAACTCAAACCAAACAAATCCCCAGGGCCGGATGAAGTGTTTGCCAGGGTGCTTAAAGAATGCAAAGAGGAGCTTTGTGGCCCACTGTCAACCATATTTAATAAATCAATAGAGTCAGGCAGAGTGCCAGAGTTTTGGAAAGTTGCTAATGTGATACCAGTTTTTAAGAAAGGAGATAGATCACTTGCGTCTAACTATCGACCAATTAGCCTAACGTCTATTGTGGGAAAGTTTCTCGAATCTATAATAGCAAATAAAATTCGTCTTCATCTTGAAAAACATAAATTATTAATTGAGTCGCAACATGGTTTTATAAATGGCCGTTCATGTTTAACAAATTTGTTATCTTTTTATTCTAGCATAGTTGAGGCAGTTGATAGTGTTAAGGATTGTGATGTTGTGTACCTTGACTTTAGCAAAGCTTTTGATACAGTGCCACATGAAAGACTGATTAAAAAGATAGAGGCTCATGGTATTGGGGGTGCTATATTAAACTGGATTAGGGCATGGCTATACCAAAGGAAACAGAGAGTTAGTATAAATGGAGTCAAGTCAGAGTGGGAAAATGTTGTAAGTGGAGTGCCTCAAGGCTCTGTCCTGGGACCTCTGTTGTTTATAATATATATAAATGATTTAGATTCAGGTTTGAGTAGCAACATTTGCAAATTTGCCGATGATACGAAAATCGGTAGGGAAATTAATTCGGAGGAGGACTCACTATCACTTCAAGTCGATCTAGATAGGGTTTTGAAATGGTCAAAGGATTGGCAGATGCAGTTTAATGATGATAAATGTAAAGTTCTGAGGTTAGGTAATGATGATAGAGTTACAAGATACGAGCTAGATGGTGTTGAGATTGCGAAGTCGGATTGCGAAAGGGATCTGGGAGTTATGATTAGTAAGAATTTAAAACAAAAGGATTAATGCATAAATGTTCGTAATAAGGCAAATCGGACACTTGGATTTATTAATCACAGCGTTAGTAACAAGACACCTGGTGTGGTTCTCAAGCTATATCTTGCTCTAGTTAGGCCCCATTTAGATTTTGCAGTTCAGCTTTGGTCGCCATATTATAGAATGGATATAAATTCACTTGAACGTGTCCAGCGTAGGATGACTAAGTTAATTCCCCAAATTAGAAATCTTTCATATGAAGAAAGATTAACAAAGCTTAAGTTGCATTCACTGGAAAGGCAAAGAGTTAGGGGTGACATGATAGAGGTTTACAAGTGGGTGAATGGACATAACCAAGGGGATATTAATAGGGTATTAAAAGTATCAACACAAGACAGAACACGAAACAATGGGTATAAATTGGATAAGTTTAGATTTAGGAAAGACCTGGGTAAATACTGGTTCAGTAACAGGGTTGATGATTTGTGGAACAAATTGCCGCGTAACATTGTGGAGGTGGGGTCCCTCGATTGTTTCAAGCATGGGTTGGACATGTATATAAGTGGGATTGGGTGGTTATAAATAGGAGCTGCCTCGTATGGGCCAACAGGCCTTCTGCAGTTGCCTTGTTCTTATGTTATGTATATATATATATATATATATATATATATATATATATATATATATATATAATATATATATATATATATATATATATATATATATGTATATATGTATATATATATGTATATATATATATATATATATATATATATATATATATATATATATATATATATATATATATATATATATATATATATATATATATATGTATATATATATGTATATATATATATATATATATATATATATATATATATATATATATATATATATATATGTATATATATATATATATATATATATATATATATATATATATATATATATATATATATATATGTATATATATATATATATATATATATATATATATATATATATATATATATATATATATATTAAATATATATATATATATATATATATATATATATATATATATATATATATATATATATATATATTAAATATATATATATATATATATATATATATATATATATATATATATATATATATATATATATATATATATACATATATATATATGTATATATATTCATTCGCATATAGTCCTGGGGACCATTCAGGCTTGTTCGCACATATATATATATATATATGCGAACAAGCCTGAATGGTCCCCAGGACATATGCAACTGAAAACTCACACCCCAGAAGTGACTCGAACCCATACTCCCAGAAGCAACGCAACTGGTATGTACAAGACGCCTTAATCCACTTGACCATCACGACCGGACATAATGAGGTGATAGCCGAGGCTATATGAACCACCCCACCGCCGGCACTCGGATAGTTATCTTGGGCAAAGCATTTTACCAAATCACCTCATTCTTTGGGGCACACATGAGGAACACAAATGCGAACAAGCCTGAATGGTCCCCAGGACATATGCAACTGAAAACTCACACCCCAGAAGTGACTCGAACCCATACTCCCAGAAGCAACGCAACTGGTATGTACAAGACGCCTTAATCCACTTGACCATCACGACCGGACATAATGAGGTGATAGCCGAGGCTATATGAACCACCCCACCGCCGGCACTCGGATAGTTATCTTGGGCATAGCATTTTACCAAATCACCTCATTCTTTGGGGCACACGTGAGGAACACAAATGCGAACAAGCCTGAATGGTCCCCAGGACATATGCAACTGAAAACTCACACCCCAGAAGTGACTCGAACCCATACTCCCAGAAGCAACGCAACTGGTATGTACAAGACGCCTTAATCCACTTGACCATCACGACCGGACATAATGAGGTGATAGCCGAGGCTATATGAACCACCCCACCGCCGGCACTCGGATAGTTATCTTGGGCATAGCATTTTACCAAATCACCTCATTCTTTGGGGCACACGTGAGGAACACAAATGCGAACAAGCCTGAATGGTCCCCAGGACATATGCAACTGAAAACTCACACCCCAGAAGTGACTCGAACCCATACTCCCAGAAGCAACGCAACTGGTATGTACAAGACGCCTTAATCCACTTGACCATCACGACCGGACATAATGAGGTGATAGCCGAGGCTATATGAACCACTCCACCGCCGGCACTCGGATAGTTATCTTGGGCATAGCATTTTACCAAATCACCTCATTCTTTGGGGCACACGTGAAGAACACAAATGCGAACAAGCCTGAATGGTCCCCAGGACATATGCAACTGAAAACTCACACCCCAGAAGTGACTCGAACCCATACTCCCAGAAGCAACGCAACTGGTATGTACAAGACGCCTTAATCCACTTGACCATCACGACCGGACATAATGAGATGATAGCCGAGGCTATATGAACCACCCCACCGCCGGCACTCGGATAGTTATCTTGGGCATAGCATTTTACCAAATCACCTCATTCTTTGGGGCACACGTGAGGAACACAAATGCGAACAAGCCTGAATGGTCCCCAGGACATATGCAACTGAAAACTCACACCCCAGAAGTGACTCGAACCCATACTCCCAGAAGCAACGCAACTGGTATGTACAAGACGCCTTAATCCACTTGACCATCACGACCGGACATAATGAGGTGATAGCCGAGGCTATATGAACCACCCCACCGCCGGCACTCGGATAGTTATCTTGGGCATAGCATTTTACCAAATCACCTCATTCTTTGGGGCACACGTGAGGAACACAAATGCGAACAAGCCTGAATGGTCCCCAGGGCATATGCAACTGAAAACTCACACCCCAGAAGTGACTCGAACCCATACTCCCAGAAGCAACGCAACTGGTAT
The DNA here is from genome assembly GCF_040958095.1 of Procambarus clarkii. Lineage (NCBI taxonomy): Eukaryota > Metazoa > Arthropoda > Malacostraca > Decapoda > Cambaridae > Procambarus > Procambarus clarkii. The sequence continues at coordinate 14,320,342 of NC_091150.1, forward strand.
GTACAAGACGCCTTAATCCACTTGACCATCACGACCGGACATAATGAGGTGATAGCCGAGGCTATATGAACCACCCCACCGCCGGCACTCGGATAGTTATCTTGGGCATAGCATTTTACCAAATCACTTCATTCTTTGGGGCACACGTGAGGAACACAAATGCGAACAAGCCTGAATGGTCCCCAGGACATATGCAACTGAAAACTCACACCCCAGAAGTGACTCGAACCCATACTCCCAGAAGCAACGCAACTGGTATGTACAAGACGCCTTAATCCACTTGACCATCACGACCGGACATAATGAGGTGATAGCCGAGGCTATATGAACCACCCCACCGCCGGCACTCGGATAGTTATCTTGGGCATAGCATTTTACCAAATCACCTCATTCTTTGGGGCACACGTGAGGAACACAAATGCGAACAAGCCTGAATGGTCCCTGTCATGTTCACAGAAAATGGTACCATCCGTTTTCTATGTGCGGCGGCTGAGACGCCAGAGAGGGACAGAAGGTAAAGAGAGCGTACAGGACGCCCGCCAAGCTTGGTAGCTACTAGTCATGTAATCATATTAAGTATTAAAGTCAGTAACCAAGTCATGACTTTACATCAACCCTACAACCAAGACTTCCTCAGTAACACACAAACACCACATTGGCGACGAGGATGAACTGTGAACGCAGGTATTTGTTCAGTTTCAAACACAAGGGAGAAGCATGCTGCCTGGAGGAGGAAGAGAAGCTGTGAGCGCCATACCCGATGCTGTATGCTAACCGATGCTGTGTGCTAACCAATGCTGTGTGCTAAACGATGCTGTGTGCTAACCAATGCTGTGTGCTACCCAAGCTGTGTGCTACCAAAGCTGTGCTGAAGAAACTGTGTACTGAGGAATCTGCCGACGTTGTGTACGAAACGACGCTTTGATGTGTACAAAACCTGATGTTTTGGTTACGAAACGACGCTTCGTGCTACAAAATTCATCACACTGCACCAACTGCTGTACCAACTGCTGTACCAACTGCTGCCGTACCAACTGCTGTACCAACTGCTGCTGTACCAACTGCTGTGACAACTGCTGTGCTGCTGCTGTGAGTAGGAACAGCACATGTACACAAGGGCTAGGTAAGAAGTCAGTTGCTGCTATATTGTGCACTGCTGTGAACTTTTGCATTAAAATGCTTGTGTGCTTTGCAAAATTAAAGTAATTACAGTGAATTCTTGACTAACATATTCAGTGCAGTAAGTGTTTAATATTCTGAGGAACATTTAAGTGATAAGTTTACATTTATTCAGTAAAAATGGCAAATATACCTCAGTTTCCTGCATTTGATCCTGACTGTGACCAGACAAACCTGTCGCAGAGGTGGGTCAAATGGCTTAAAAAGTTTGAAAATTTGTTGATAGTTTCTGACATCAAAAGTGCTGAAAGAAAGCGTGCCTTTCTACTTCATTATGCAGGTGATAGAGTTTGTGACATCTTTGACACACTGAAAGACACTGGTGGTGCCAAAGATTATGACACTGCCAAAGCCAAACTAACAGAGCATTTCAAACCAAGGCAAAATACTGCTATGGAAATTATGCATTTCAGGAGAGCAAAACAACTCTCTAATGAAACTGTGGATCAATACCACACACGTCTGCAGGGTTTAGCAGCCCATTGTGAGTTTGCTGATGTTGACAAAGAAATCAAACAGCAAATAATTGAATCATGCACATCTACACGTCTTCGTCGAAGAGCTCTAGAACTTGTTGATGATGACAGTTCTCTTACCAAGATACTGGATATGGCTCGTCGAATGGAAGATGCTGCACGTGATGCTCGTGTCATGGAGTGCAGTGCTAATAACGGTTCTGCCACTGTTACTAACAGTGATGAGGTATGTAAGGTTCAGGGAGGACACCGTGATCAAAGAAGATATCATGGCAAACCTAACAGTAAATTTAGCCGAGAACCACGTCACAACTGGGGTCAAGGAACAAGGCTCAAGCAGTCACAACGACTCACATCAGAGGGTGTCAACAATAAATGTTACAATTGTGGAGGAGACTACCCACACCAAGATAATGTTTGTCCTGCTCAAGGTAAGAAGTGCTATGAGTGTGGAAAACTAGGTCATTTTGGTGCTATGTGTCGTTCCGCACTAAAGAAACCACAGTCAGTGAATACAAGCACTGTACGAGGATCAGGTCATAGGGGTCGAGGTGGTAAACACAATATTGCACCTCATATCCAAAATGTTAATAATGTACAAGACAACATTTCATTACAACCAGTCTCAGATGACAGTGAATGTGATTATACTTATGGAGTACAATCAATCACAGAATGGAATGATCTTCCAAACAACCCAGAGACTATAGTATATATTGCTGGTATTTGTCTCAAAGTTCTTATTGACACTGGATCAAACATTGACACCATGGCTGAGTGCCACTATAAAAAATTTAGAAAACAGTTCCCAAAGCTAGAAAAATACAATGGTAAAGCCACTGCCTATGCTTCGAAGTTAGCCTTGCCAGTGATTGGAACTTTCACTGCAGAGATTAAGTCAAAGAATGCAATGCTCATTACTACATTCCATGTTGTTAGGAATGCAAAGGAGTCTTTACTCAGTTACAAGACTTCAACCAAATTGGGGCTACTTCAGCTTCCTAATGCTGTAGCAGTGGAATCTGCAAACAATGTTGATGGTATTGTTGCTGAATTTTCTGATCGATTTAAATCCATAGGTTGTTATACTGATAGCAAAGTACATCTGCATATCAACCCAGATGTAATTCCAGTTGCCCAACCACATCGCCGACAACCATTCCATACTCGCAAGAAAGTTGATGCCGAACTGGATAGGCTGATGGAACTAGATATCATTGAACCAGTAACAGGCCCAACACCATGGGTAAGCCCAATTGTCACTCCACCAAAGCCGAAGAATCCAGATGAGATACGCATTTGTGTGGACATGCGTGTTCCCAACAAGGCAATAATGCGTGAACGCCATCCTACACCCACTGTAGATGATATGATCTACCGCTTGAATGGTGCAACTGTATTCAGCAAGTTAGATTTAAACAAGGGCTATCATCAGCTTGAACTTGATGAGGAGAGTCGATTCATCACAACGTTTACGACACATCGAGGTCTGTATAGGTACAAGCGCCTGAGTTTTGGTATTAACAGTGCTGCCGAGGTATTCCAGCACATCATCAGCCAGGTATTGCAAGACATACCTAATGCTGACAACATGTCTGATGACATCATTGTTTATGGCCGTACCCAAGCTGAACACGACAAAGCTCTTCGTGCAACATTGCAACGCTTACGAGAAAAGAATTTGACGCTAAGCCGAGCAAAGTGTGAGTTCAATCAACATAAAATTGAATTCTTTGGACATGTACTTAGTGACAAAGGTCTGTCTCCAGATCCTAAGAAAGTTGCAGATATCAAGAATGCTGCACCTCCTTCAACGTCCACTGAAGTACATAGTTTTCTGGGAATGGCAAACTACTGTTCTCGCTTCATTCCAGATTTTGCTACCATTACGAAGCCTCTACGTGAGCTCCTGAAGAAAAATGCATCATGGTACTGGAGCGATATCGAGCAAAATGCATTTGATGCTGTGAAAGATGCACTAGTAGAGAATGCGACTGCTGCATACTTTGATCCATCAATGGACACTGAGTTAACGGTGGATGCTAGTCCTGTTGGATTAGGTGCTGTTTTAGCCCAACACAAACCTGGTCAACCAGATTCCAGAGTAGTAATTGCCTACGCCAGCCGTTCTCTCACAGATGTTGAGCAACGATACAGTCAGACAGAGAAGGAAGCTCTTGCTCTTGTATGGGGCTGTGAACACTTCAAGGTGTATCTGCTTGGTGCGCCCTTCACCACGATAGTCACTGACCACAAACCGTTGGAGACCATCTTCAATAATCCAAAGTCCAAACCACCAGCTCGCATTGAGAGATGGGCTCTTCGTCTGCAACCATACAACTTTACGGTGAAATACAAGCCGGGTGCAGGCAATCCCGCTGATTACATCAGTCGACATCCTGCCAACAGTTTCACCATCACCAAGCATCAGCAAGTTGCCGAGGAATATGTACACTCTGTAACCTGTGATGCAGTCCCTAAGGCTCTTACTCTTGATGAAATCCGTACTGCAACCCTAGAGGACCCAACTCTGCAAGCAACAGTGGATGCATTGACTAAGAAAAAGTTTCCACGCATCCCACCCTCAGGAGTTGACCAAGATGCATTCAAAGCACTTGAACGCATCCAGACAGAATTAAGTGTTATGCAACAACGCGACACTGTGCTGCGAGGTACTCGTATCGTGATTCCAGCTGTTCTCCAGCAACGTGCTCTGAAGCTTGCACATCAAGGACACCAAGGTCTTGTTAGGACGAAACAGCTGCTACGAGAAAAGGTGTGGTTTCCTGGCATTGATCGTCAAGCAAAGGATATGCATGATGCCTGTGTCCCTTGCCAAGCTGCAGTGGATACTTCAAGACCAACACCTCTACAACCTTCACCACTACCTGCTGCACCATGGACGGAAGTATCGATGGACTTCTGCGGACCACTACCAACTGGAGAGTACTTGATGGTAGTCATTGATGATCACTCACGTTATCCAGAAGTAGAAATCATCAATTCCACATCTGCAAAGGCCGTCATCCCGAAACTCGACAAGATCTTTTCAAACTTTGGCATTCCTGAAGTTGTCAAGACAGACAATGGACCGCCATTCAATGGACAAGACTTCGTCAACTTTTCTGAGCATATTGGATTCAAACACCGCCGTGTGATGCCACTACATCCTCAAGCAAATGGAGAAGTTGAGAGATTCATGCAACCTCTCATGAAAGCGGTACGCTGTGCTCATGCCGAAGGACGATCCTGGAAACAAGCTATGTATGCTTTTCTCAGGAACTACCGTGCAACACCACATGGAACACTGGGCAAGTCGCCTGGCGAACTTTTATTTGGACGTCCTATGAGAATCGCACTACCCGTCATGCCAGCCGAGGTAACGGATAAACGTCTCGCTCAGAAGGATGCACTAGCCAAGGGCAAAATGAAAATTGCTCATGATCAACGTGCAAAGGAACAGTTCATAAAGGTTGGTGACACTGTTCTCGTTAAAAAGAAAAAAGAGGGAAAGTTAGATATGCCGTATGATACAAAACCATATAAAGTGATTAGTGTAAAAGGAACTATGGTAACAGCTAGTAATAGAGATCATAGTATAACACGTAATATGGCTTATTTCAAAGTGATTCCAACTAGTGTAGAAAATGATGAAGTGCAAAGTCGTGCAAAAGAAAAAGAAAAAAATAGTTATAACCCGACAAACAATTCATCAAGGGATATTATTGTATTAGGGGACTCTCGTCCTAAACGTCATGTTAAACGCCCTACACGATTTGATGATTAATTGTGTTCCTATGTAATGAAAAGTATTTACTTATTATGCTAAACTAAATTTAATATTGTTTGAATAATGCAGATATCTCATTCAATATTTTGTAACTTTGTATTACAGTTTCTTTCATGTTTGTTTAACATTCCATATGTATTTTTAACATTGAAATCCTTTGTGGAAAAGATTAAGTTGTTTAAATTCTTTGTGTGCTTAATTAATGTTAAATGTATGCAGTATCTCTTGATATGTTAATAACTTACTTTGTGTCAATAACTTTGCTTTGTGCTACACGCATGGTAGACATCCTGTATTCATTCTTTTTAAAGAAAAGGAGGGTTGTCATGTTCACAGAAAATGGTACCATCCGTTTTCTATGTGCGGCGGCTGAGACGCCAGAGAGGGACAGAAGGTAAAGAGAGCGTACAGGACGCCCGCCAAGCTTGGTAGCTACTAGTCATGTAATCATATTAAGTATTAAAGTCAGTAACCAAGTCATGACTTTACATCAACCCTACAACCAAGACTTCCTCAGTAACACACAAACACCACAGTCCCCAGGACATATGCAACTGAAAACTCACACCCCAGAAGTGACTCGAACCCATACTCCCAGAAGCAACGCAACTGGTATGTACAAGACGCCTTAATCCACTTGACCATCACGACCGGACATAATGAGGTGATAGCCGAGGCTATATGAACCACCCCACCGCTGGCTCTCGGATAGTTATCTTGGGCATAGCATTTTACCAAATCACCTCATTCTTTGGGGCACACGTGAGGAACACAAATGCGAACAAGCCTGAATGGTCCCCAGGACATATGCAACTGAAAACTCACACCCCAGAAGTGACTCGAACCCATACTCCCAGAAGCAACGCAACTGGTATGTACAAGACGCCTTAATCCACTTGACCATCACGACCGGACATAATGAGATGATAGCCGAGGCTATATGAACCACCCCACCGCCGGCACTCGGATAGTTATCTTGGGCATAGCATTTTACCAAATCACTTCATTCTTTGGGGCACATGTGAGGAACACAAATGCGAACAAGCCTGAATGGTCCCCAGGACATATGCAACTGAAAACTCACACCCCAGAAGTGACTCGAACCCATACTCCCAGAAGCAACGCAACTGGTATGTACAAGACGCCTTAATCCACTTGACCATCACGACCGGACATAATGAGGTGATAGCCGAGGCTATATGAACCACCCCACCGCCGGCACTCGGATAGTTATCTTGGGCATAGCATTTTACCAAATCACCTCATTCTTTGGGGCACACGTGAGGAACACAAATGCGAACAAGCCTGAATGGTCCCCAGGACATATGCAACTGAAAACTCACACCCCAGAAGTGACTCGAACCCATACTCCCAGAAGCAACGCAACTGGTATGTACAAGACGCCTTAATCCACTTGACCATCACGACCGGACATAATGAGGTGATAGCCGAGGCTATATGAACCACCCCACCGCTGGCACTCGGATAGTTATCTTGGGCATAGCATTTTACCAAATCACCTCATTCTTTGGGGCACACGTGAGGAACACAAATGCGAACAAGCCTGAATGGTCCCCAGGACATATGCAACTGAAAACTCACACCCCAGAAGTGACTCGAACCCATACTCCCAGAAGCAACGCAACTGGTATGTACAAGACGCCTTAATCCACTTGACCATCACGACCGGACATAATGAGGTGATAGCCGAGGCTATATGAACCACCCCACCGCTGGCACTCGGATAGTTATCTTGGGCATAGCATTTTACCAAATCACCTCATTCTTTGGGGCACACGTGAGGAACACAAATGCGAACAAGCCTGAATGGTCCCCAGGACATATGCAACTGAAAACTCACACCCCAGAAGTGACTCGAACCCATACTCCCAGAAGCAACGCAACTGGTATGTACAAGACGCCTTAATCCACTTGACCATCACGACCGGACATAATGAGGTGATAGCCGAGGCTATATGAACCACTCCACCGCCGGCACTCGGATAGTTATCTTGGGCATAGCATTTTACCAAATCACCTCATTCTTTGGGGCACACGTGAGGAACACAAATGCGAACAAGCCTGAATGGTCCCAGGGACATATGCAACTGAAAACTCACACCCCAGAAGTGACTCGAACCCATACTCCCAAAAGCAACGCAACTGGTATGTACAAGACGCCTTAATCCACTTGACCATCACGACCGGACATAATGAGGTGATAGCCGAGGCTATATGAACCACCCCACCGCCGGCACTCGGATAGTTATCTTGGGCATAGCATTTTACCAAATCACCTCATTCTTTGGGGCACACGTGAGGAACACAAATGCGAACAAGCCTGAATGGTCCCCAGGACATATGCAACTGAAAACTCACACCCCAGAAGTGACTCGAACCCATACTCCCAGAAGCAACGCAACTGGTATGTACAAGACGCCTTAATCCACTTGACCATCACGACCGGACATAATGAGATGATAGCCGAGGCTATATGAACCACCCCACCGCCGGCACTCGGATAGTTATCTTGGGCATAGCATTTTACCAAATCACCTCATTCTTTGGGGCACACGTGAGGAACACAAATGCGAACAAGCCTGAATGGTCACCAGGACATATGCAACTGAAAACTCACACCCCAGAAGTGACTCGAACCCATACTCCCAGAAGCAACGCAACTGGTATGTACAAGACGCCTTAATCCACTTGACCATCACGACCGGACATAATGAGATGATAGCCGAGGCTATATGAACCACCCCACCGCCGGCACTCGGATAGTTATCTTGGGCATAGCATTTTACCAAATCACTTCATTCTTTGGGGCACATGTGAGGAACACAAATGCGAACAAGCCTGAATGGTCCCCAGGACATATGCAACTGAAAACTCACACCCCAGAAGTGACTCGAACCCATACTCCCAGAAGCAACGCAACTGGTATGTACAAGACGCCTTAATCCACTTGACCATCACGACCGGACATAATGAGGTGATAGCCGAGGCTATATGAACCACCCCACCGCCGGCACTCGGATAGTTATCTTGGGCATAGCATTTTACCAAATCACCTCATTCTTTGGGGCACACGTGAGGAACACAAATGCGAACAAGCCTGAATGGTCCCCAGGACATATGCAACTGAAAACTCACACCCCAGAAGTGACTCGAACCCATACTCCCAGAAGCAACGCAACTGGTATGTACAAGACGCCTTAATCCACTTGACCATCACGACCGGACATAATGAGGTGATAGCCGAGGCTATATGAACCACCCCACCGCTGGCACTCGGATAGTTATCTTGGGCATAGCATTTTACCAAATCACCTCATTCTTTGGGGCACACGTGAGGAACACAAATGCGAACAAGCCTGAATGGTCCCCAGGACATATGCAACTGAAAACTCACACCCCAGAAGTGACTCGAACCCATACTCCCAGAAGCAACGCAACTGGTATGTACAAGACGCCTTAATCCACTTGACCATCACGACCGGACATAATGAGGTGATAGCCGAGGCTATATGAACCACCCCACCGCTGGCACTCGGATAGTTATCTTGGGCATAGCATTTTACCAAATCACCTCATTCTTTGGGGCACACGTGAGGAACACAAATGCGAACAAGCCTGAATGGTCCCCAGGACATATGCAACTGAAAACTCACACCCCAGAAGTGACTCGAACCCATACTCCCAGAAGCAACGCAACTGGTATGTACAAGACGCCTTAATCCACTTGACCATCACGACCGGACATAATGAGGTGATAGCCGAGGCTATATGAACCACTCCACCGCCGGCACTCGGATAGTTATCTTGGGCATAGCATTTTACCAAATCACCTCATTCTTTGGGGCACACGTGAGGAACACAAATGCGAACAAGCCTGAATGGTCCCAGGGACATATGCAACTGAAAACTCACACCCCAGAAGTGACTCGAACCCATACTCCCAAAAGCAACGCAACTGGTATGTACAAGACGCCTTAATCCACTTGACCATCACGACCGGACATAATGAGGTGATAGCCGAGGCTATATGAACCACCCCACCGCCGGCACTCGGATAGTTATCTTGGGCATAGCATTTTACCAAATCACCTCATTCTTTGGGGCACACGTGAGGAACACAAATGCGAACAAGCCTGAATGGTCCCCAGGACATATGCAACTGAAAACTCACACCCCAGAAGTGACTCGAACCCATACTCCCAGAAGCAACGCAACTGGTATGTACAAGACGCCTTAATCCACTTGACCATCACGACCGGACATAATGAGATGATAGCCGAGGCTATATGAACCACCCCACCGCCGGCACTCGGATAGTTATCTTGGGCATAGCATTTTACCAAATCACCTCATTCTTTGGGGCGCACGTGAGGAACACAAATGCGAACAAGCCTGAATGGTCACCAGGACATATGCAACTGAAAACTCACACCCCAGAAGTGACTCGAACCCATACTCCCAGAAGCAACGCAACTGGTATGTACAAGACGCCTTAATCCACTTGACCATCACGACCGGACATAATGAGGTGATAGCCGAGGCTATATGAACCACCCCACCGCCGGCACTCGGATAGTTATCTTGGGCATAGCATTTTACCAAATCACCTCATTCTTTGGGGCACACGTGAAGAACACAAATGCGAACAAGCCTGAATGGTCCCCAGGACATATGCAACTGAAAACTCACACCCCAGAAGTGACTCGAACCCATACTCCCAGAAGCAACGCAACTGGTATGTACAAGACGCCTTAATCCACTTGACCATCACGACCGGACATAATGAGATGATAGCCGAGGCTATATGAACCACCCCACCGCCGGCACTCGGATAGTTATCTTGGGCATAGCATTTTACCAAATCACCTCATTCTTTGGGGCACACGTGAGGAACACAAATGCGAACAAGCCTGAATGGTCCCCAGGACATATGCAACTGAAAACTCACACCCCAGAAGTGACTCGAACCCATACTCCCAGAAGCAACGCAACTGGTATGTACAAGACGCCTTAATCCACTTGACCATCACGACCGGACATAATGAGGTGATAGCCGAGGCTATATGAACCACCCCACCGCCGGCACTCGGATAGTTATCTTGGGCATAGCATTTTACCAAATCACTTCATTCTTTGGGGCACACGTGAGGAACACAAATGCGAACAAGCCTGAATGGTCCCCAGGACATATGCAACTGAAAACTCACACCCCAGAAGTGACTCGAACCCATACTCCCAGAAGCAACGCAACTGGTATGTACAAGACGCCTTAATCCACTTGACCATCACGACCGGACATAATGAGGTGATAGCCGAGGCTATATGAACCACCCCACCGCCGGCACTCGGATAGTTATCTTGGGCATAGCATTTTACCAAATCACCTCATTCTTTGGGGCACACGTGAGGAACACAAATGCGAACAAGCCTGAATGGTCCCCAGGACATATGCAACTGAAAACTCACACCCCAGAAGTGACTCGAACCCATACTCCCAGAAGCAACGCAACTGGTATGTACAAGACGCCATAATCCACTTGACCATCACGACCGGACATAATGAGGTGATAGCCGAGGCTATATGAACCACCCCACCGCCGGCACTCGGATAGTTATCTTGGGCATAGCATTTTACCAAATCACCTCATTCTTTGGGGCACACGTGAGGAACACAAATGCGAACAAGCCTGAATGGTCCCCAGGACATATGCAACTGAAAACTCACACCCCAGAAGTGACTCGAACCCATACTCCCAGAAGCAACGCAACTGGTATGTACAAGACGCCTTAATCCACTTGACCATCACGACCGGACATAATGAGGTGATAGCCGAGGCTATATGAACCACCCCACCGCTGGCACTCGGATAGTTATCTTGGGCATAGCATTTTACCAAATCACCTCATTCTTTGGGGCACACGTGAGGAACACAAATGCGAACAAGCCTGAATGGTCCCCAGGACATATGCAACTGAAAACTCACACCCCAGAAGTGACTCGAACCCATACTCCCAGAAGCAACGCAACTGGTATGTACAAGACGCCTTAATCCACTTGACCATCACGACCGGACATAATGAGGTGATAGCCGAGGCTATATGAACCACTCCACCGCCGGCACTCGGATAGTTATCTTGGGCATAACATTTTACCAAATCACCTCATTCTTTGGGGCACACGTGAGGAACACAAATGCGAACAAGCCTGAATGGTCCCCAGGACATATGCAACTGAAAACTCACACCCCAGAAGTGACTCGAACCCATACTCCCAGAAGCAACGCAACTGGTATGTACAAGACGCCTTAATCCACTTGACCATCACGACCGGACATAATGAGGTGATAGCCGAGGCTATATGAACCACCCCACCGCCGGCACTCGGATAGTTATCTTGGGCATAGCATTTTACCAAATCACCTCATTCTTTGGGGCACACGTGAGGAACACAAATGCGAACAAGCCTGAATGGTCCCCAGGACATATGCAACTGAAAACTCACACCCCAGAAGTGACTCGAACCCATACTCCCAGAAGCAACGCAACTGGTATGTACAAGACGCCTTAATCCACTTGACCATCACGACCGGACATAATGAGGTGATAGCCGAGGCTATATGAACCACCCCACCGCTGGCACTCGGATAGTTATCTTGGGCATAGCATTTTACCAAATCACCTCATTCTTTGGGGCACACATGAGGAACACAAATGCGAACAAGCCTGAATGGTCCCCAGGACATATGCAACTGAAAACTCACACCCCAGAAGTGACTCGAACCCATACTCCCAGAAGCAACGTAACTGGTATGTACAAGACGCCTTAATCCACTTGACCATCACGACCGGACATAATGAGATGATAGCCGAGGCTATATGAACCACCCCACCGCCGGCACTCGGATAGTTATCTTGGGCATAGCATTTTACCAAATCACCTCATTCTTTGGGGCACACGTGAGGAACACAAATGCGAACAAGCCTGAATGGTCCCCAGGACATATGCAACTGAAAACTCACACCCCAGAAGTGACTCGAACCCATACTCCCAGAAGCAACGCAACTGGTATGTACAAGACGCCTTAATCCACTTGACCATCACGACCGGACATAATGAGGTGATAGCCGAGGCTATATGAACCACCCCACCGCCGGCACTCGGATAGTTATCTTGGGCATAGCATTTTACCAAATCACCTCATTCTTTGGGGCACACGTGAAGAACACAAATGCGAACAAGCCTGAATGGTCCCCAGGACATATGCAACTGAAAACTCACACCCCAGAAGTGACTCGAACCCATACTCCCAGAAGCAACGCAACTGGTATGTACAAGACGCCTTAATCCACTTGACCATCACGACCGGACATAATGAGATGATAGCTGAGGCTATATGAACCACCCCACCGCCGGCACTCGGATAGTTATCTTGGGCATAGCATTTTACCAAATCACCTCATTCTTTGGGGCACACGTGAGGAACACAAATGCGAACAAGCCTGAATGGTCCCCAGGACATATGCAACTGAAAACTCACACCCCAGAAGTGACTCGAACCCATACTCCCAGAAGCAACGCAACTGGTATGTACAAGACGCCTTAATCCACTTGACCATCACGACCGGACATAATGAGGTGATAGCCGAGGCTATATGAACCACCCCACCGCCGGCACTCGGATAGTTATCTTGGGCATAGCATTTTACCAAATCACCTCATTCTTTGGGGCACACGTGAGGAACACAAATGCGAACAAGCCTGAATGGTCCCCAGGACATATGCAACTGAAAACTCACACCCCAGAAGTGACTCGAACCCATACTCCCAGAAGCAACGCAACTGGTATGTACAAGACGCCTTAATCCACTTGACCATCACGACCGGACATAATGAGGTGATAGCCGAGGCTATATGAACCACCCCACCGCCGGCACTCGGATAGTTATCTTGGGCATAGCATTTTACCAAATCACTTCATTCTTTGGGGCACACGTGAGGAACACAAATGCGAACAAGCCTGAATGGTCCCCAGGACATATGCAACTGAAAACTCACACCCCAGAAGTGACTCGAACCCATACTCCCAGAAGCAACGCAACTGGTATGTACAAGACGCCTTAATCCACTTGACCATCACGACCGGACATAATGAGGTGATAGCCGAGGCTATATGAACCACCCCACCGCCGGCACTCGGATAGTTATCTTGGGCATAGCATTTTACCAAATCACCTCATTCTTTGGGGCACACGTGAGGAACACAAATGCGAACAAGCCTGAATGGTCCCCAGGACATATGCAACTGAAAACTCACACCCCAGAAGTGACTCGAACCCATACTCCCAGAAGCAACGCAACTGGTATGTACAAGACGCCTTAATCCACTTGACCATCACGACCGGACATAATGAGGTGATAGCCGAGGCTATATGAACCACCCCACCGCTGGCACTCGGATAGTTATCTTGGGCATAGCATTTTACCAAATCACCTCATTCTTTGGGGCACACGTGAGGAACACAAATGCGAACAAGCCTGAATGGTCCCCAGGACATATGCAACTGAAAACTCACACCCCAGAAGTGACTCGAACCCATACTCCCAGAAGCAACGCAACTGGTATGTACAAGACGCCTTAATCCACTTGACCATCACGACCGGACATAATGAGGTGATAGCCGAGGCTATATGAACCACTCCACCGCCGGCACTCGGATAGTTATCTTGGGCATAGCATTTTACCAAATCACCTCATTCTTTGGGGCACACGTGAGGAACACAAATGCGAACAAGCCTGAATGGTCCCCAGGACATATGCAACTGAAAACTCACACCCCAGAAGTGACTCGAACCCATACTCCCAGAAGCAACGCAACTGGTATGTACAAGACGCCTTAATCCACTTGACCATCATGACCGGACATAATGAGGTGATAGCCGAGGCTATATGAACCACCCCACCGCCAGCACTCGGATAGTTATCTTGGGCATAGCATTTTACCAAATCACCTCATTCTTTGGGGCACACGTGAGGAACACAAATGCGAACAAGCCTGAATGGTCCCCAGGACATATGCAACTGAAAACTCACACCCCAGAAGTGACTCGAACCCATACTCCCAGAAGCAACGCAACTGGTATGTACAAGACGCCTTAATCCACTTGACCATCACGACCGGACATAATGAGGTAATAGCCGAGGCTATATGAACCACCCCACCGCCGGCACTCGGATAGTTATCTTGGGCATAGCATTTTACCAAATCACCTCATTCTTTGGGGCACACGTGAGGAACACAAATGCGAACAAGCCTGAATGGTCCCCAGGACATATGCAACTGAAAACTCACACCCCAGAAGTGACTCGAACCCATACTCCCAGAAGCAACGCAACTGGTATGTACAAGACGCCTTAATCCACTTGACCATCACGACCGGACATAATGAGATGATAGCCGAGGCTATATGAACCACCCCACCGCCGGCACTCGGATAGTTATCTTGGGCATAGCATTTTACCAAATCACCTCATTCTTTGGGGCACACGTGAGGAACACAAATGCGAACAAGCCTGAATGGTCCCCAGGACATATGCAACTGAAAACTCACACCCCAAAAGTGACTCGAACCCATACTCCCAGAAGCAACGCAACTGGTATGTACAAGACGCCTTAATCCACTTGACCATCACGACCGGACATAATGAGGTGATAGCCGAGGCTATATGAACCACCCCACCGCCGGCACTCGGATAGTTATCTTGGGCATAGCATTTTACCAAATCACCTCATTCTTTGGGGCAC